>NC_048306.1:61710634-61811760 GCF_013100865.1 Trachemys scripta elegans | reverse complement strand
CTCCAGGGCCTCAAGGACTCGAGAACGCTCATGCGCCCCCTGGGGATGCATGTTGCGGGCCCCCAGCGCAAACCATTTAGGCCGCAGCCCCAGCCCTTCTCCCCCCCCCCCCCCCCGCCTCGTCAGAGACAAGACTCGGCCCGGAGGCGAGGGCGAGGTGGTAGGAGAAGGTGGACCGGCCCTCAACCTGGCCAGAACCAAGGGCCACCTAGACCACCTTCAGGCCCCAGGCAAAACTTTTGAAGGTGCGGTCGAGGACGGCGCCCCAGTCATCCCCCAGGATCCAGCCCCCTCCTTTCGGGATCGTCTCTCCCACTTCCACCGTGCTTGGTCCCTTATAACTTCGGACCGTTGGGTCCTCTGCACGGTGCAAAGGGGATACACTATCCAGTTTTCTTCTATCCCCCCCTCCGACCCCCCTTCCCCGTCCCTCTTCAGGGACCCTTCTCACGAGCAACTTCTTATACAGGAGGTTTCTACGCTCCTGGCCATGGGGGCCATAGAGGAGGTTCCGATAGAGTTAAGGGGCAGGGGATTTTATTCCCGTTACTTCCTGATCCCCAAGTCCAAAGGAGGTCTGCGGCCCATCTTGGACTTGCGCGGACTCAACAAATTCGTAGTAAAGTTGAAGTTCCGCATGGTCTCTTTAGGGGCCATTATCCCTTCCCTCGATCCTGGAGACTGGTTCGCCGCCCTCGACATGAAAGACGCATACTTTCACATCTCAATTTACCCACCTCACAGACGCTTCCTGCGATTCGTGGTAAACACGGTGCACTACCAATTTACAGTCCTTCCCTTCGGCCTATCGTCGGCCCCAAGAGTGTTCACGAAATGTATGGCTGTCGTGGCAGCGTACCTTCGTCGGCAAGGGATACAGGTGTTCCCGTACCTAGACGACTGGCTGGTGCGCGGTCGCACCAAGGAGCAGGTTCAAGCTCACGTCCACAGAATAGTGCACACATTCAACGAGTTGGGCATCCTACTCAACAAGGACAAATCCACTCTAGAACCTACCCAGAGAATAGAATTCATCGGCGCAGTTCTAGACTCCAGACGTGCACAAGCCATCCTGCCAGACAATCGCTTTGGCACCATCACGAACCTCATTCAAGGGCTCAAGGCCTTCCCAACTACCACGGTGAGGTCGTGCCTCACCCTGCTGGGTCACATGGCTTCCTGCACGTACGTAACCAGGCATTCCAGACTTCGGCTTCGCCCACTTCAAACCTGGGTGTCATCAATATACCGTCCACATCGGGACAGCCTGAACATGGTGGTCACGGTCCCGAACTCGGTCCTGGCCTCCCTCACCTGGTGGCTAGATCACAATGTGGTCTGCGAGGGGATGCCATTTCACGCCCCACAACCCTCTCTGCACCTGGTCACAGACGCGTCATCTCTGGGTTGGGGCGCCCATCTCAACGAACACCATACCCAAGGCCTGTGGACTGCACCCCAGTTAGCCCTGCACATCAATGTTCGGGAACTGATGGCGGTGCGCCTGGCGTGCCAGACATTCCTCAATCTCCTACGTGGCCGCTGTGTGTTAGTTTTCATCGACAACACCACGGCCATGTTTTACATCAACAAGCAAGGAGGAGCACGTTCGTCAATTCTATGCCAAGAGGCCATTCGCCTGTGGGACTTCTGCATCGCCCACTCAATCCATCTCACGGCATCGTACCTCCCTGGTGTCCAGAACACTCTAGCGGACCGACTCAGCAGGTCCTTCCAGACGCACGAGTGGTCTATCCGTCCGGACATCATACATTCCATCTTCCAGAGGTGGGGGTTTCCCCAGATAGACCTGTTTGCATCTCGAGACAACAGGAAGTGCCACGTGTTCTGCTCCCTACAAGGTCGAGCTCCGGGCTCCCTCTCGGATGCGTTTCTCCTTCCCTGGAAAGACCACCTGTTTTATGCCTTCCCTCCGTTTCCGCTGGTCCACAAGGTACTGCTCAAATTGCGCAGAGACCAGGCACAGGTAATTCTGATCGCTCCAGCGTGGCCGAGACAACATTGGTACATCACACTGTTGGAACTCTCGGTTCAGACACCGATCCCGCTTCCATTATGTCCGGATCTCATCTCTCAGGACCATGGCCGGTTGCGTCACCCCGACCTGCAATCACTCCGCCTCACGGCGTGGCTGCTCCATGGTTCTCCCAGGCAGAGCAGCAATGCTCTCACTCTGTCCAACAGATTCTGCTGAGCAGTAGGAAGCCCTCAACACGGACCACGTACCTGGCCAAGTGGAAGCGGTTCTCCTGTTGGTGCGAACAACGAGCCACGTCCCCGTTGCAGGCACCCATTCCTCTCATTTTGGAATATCTCCTCTCCCTAAAACAACAGGGGTTGGCGATATCTTCAATCAGAGTTCACCTGGCTGCTATATCAGCCTTTCACCCGGGGGAACTCGCGTCCTCGGTATTCTCTAACCCGATGGTCGTTAGATTCCTCAAGGGCTTAGACCGGACGTACCCACAACAGCGTCAGCCCGTCCCGACGTGGGACCTTAATCTGGTTCTCTCCAAACTCACAGGTCCTCCATTCGAACCACTAGCCACCTGTTCACTTTTGTACCTATCCTGGAAGACAGCCTTCCTCGTAGCCATCACCTCAGCAAGGCGCGTTTCTGAACTCAGGGCGCTTACATCCGAGCCCCCTTATACAGTTTTCCATAAGGATAAAGTACAGCTTCGTCCACATCCTGCCTTTCTCCCTAAGGTGGTTTCTCCATTTCATATCAACCAGGACATATTTCTCCCGGTCTTTTATCCCAAACCACATGCCACTCGCCAGGATCAACGTTTGCATTCCCTGGACGTACGAAGGGCCCTGGCCTTCTATATTGACCGCACAAAGCACTTTAGAAAGACGACGCAACTCTTCGTTGCAGTGGCCGACCGAATGAAAGGCTCACCGGTCTCCTCACAACGCCTATCCTCCTGGATTACGTCTTGCATCCGGACTTGCTATGACCTGGCAGGTGTCTCAGCACCGCACCTCACCGCTCACTCCACGAGGGCCCAAGCCTCCTCGACTGCTTTTCTGGCACATGTTCCAATCCAGGACATTTGTAGAGCGGCGGTTTGGTCATCAGTCCACACGTTTACAGCTCACTATGCACTAGTGCAGCAGTCCAGGGACGATGCTGCTTTCGGATCTGCGGTTTTGCACACAGCAATGTCTCACTCCGACCCCACCACCTAAGCTGGGCTTGGGAGTCACCTAATGGAATGGATATGAGCAAGCACTCGAAGAAGAAAAGACGGTTACTCACCGTTGTAACTGTTGTTCTTCGAGATGTGTTGCTCATATCCATTCCAAACCCGCCCCCCGTCCCCACTGTCGGAGTAGCCGGCAAGAAGGAACTGAGGGGGCGCCGGGTCGGCTGGGGTATATATTCAGCGCCATGAAGGCGCCACTCTAGGGGGCTCCACAGCCGACCCGCCGGTGTTGCTAGGGTAGAAAATCTTCCGACGATTGTGCACGCAGCGCGCGCACACACCTAATGGAATGGATATGAGCAACACATCTCGAAGAACAACAGTTACAACGGTGAGTAACCGTCTTTTTTTGTAATTTTAAAATCCAAAGTACAGTACATTGGCAAATGAAATGAGGAAAATAATTAATATATGTATCTCTACACCATTTTAGCTTTTCCTTGGTCAACTTGTTATAGTAAAATTGTATGGACCATCAGTCAATTTCCCCTTTACCTCAGGTTCCTTAAATTTCAAGGATCAACATGTGGGTGTTGATTTTGTTGAATTTAAACTCTGAAAATCTGAGGATCTCTGTTGGAATAATGTTTGCTAGACAGGATTTAACAACACTGAGGTAGGCTAATAGTGAGGTGATTTGGACCCCTGTTAGCCCCTTAAAAATATATGTTGTGTGTGTGCGCGTGCGTGCGCACGCACGTATGCACGTACCCAAGATATGTATACTGTTACTTGTGTACTTATGAATCATCAATATTATGCAGTTAATTGTAGTAAATGACACAGCAGTGTTAACCTTTATGGAATCCCTAAAAATAGTTATTGGGAATGTAGATTTTCTGATGATGTAGTTGATGCGAAATGCATTGATGCTAATGCATATGCCCTGGAATTTCTATCTCCAAAATGTTAGGACCTTGCCATCACCCAGTGTTTTATTTTCAACACTAAGAATCTCTGATGCATTTTACTTTAGCGCTCATTGGGAAATCCCAGTCTATAATGCAAAGGAGTTAACCAGTATGTATAACTTTTGCTTTATAGAATTGTTGTCTTACAGTGGCATGTGTGTGTTTAAATTATCTGTGGAGCTATAGCCATTTTCTTGGCATATTAAGCAATATCCAGATACCTCAGTGTTGGTACAGAGAGAGAGCGCACAATGAATGCCATGTGATTTTATAAGTCTTAACTAGTTTAAGCAGACCATGCAATATTCTTCTCTTAAAGGTTAATTAGATTAAAACACTAAAAAACCATAGACTAATCCATATTTAGGGTTGGTCAAAATTTTCTGAATTTAGATCTTTGGATCACCTTTTTTTTTTGGTAAAATTCTGTTTTAGACAAGGGGGAAAAAAATAACTTTTTTTTTTTTTAAACACTATTCTACCCACAATGGATCATAAAGCTTATTATTTTAAAGGGCGGGGGGGAGCTTTCAGGTAGTAAGACAAATAGTCCGGATTCATTTCTAAAGAACAAAGTGTGCTTACTAGATGCTTTTCCTTGTATCAGGTTTTCAACCAATGAGTTAATGTAATAGGTGCACCCATAGAGAATACTGGTTTAGAAACTTGAGAGGAAAAAGTTCATTGTTGACAAATACAATGTATTGAAAGGAATAATTTGTATTACTCATGCTCATCATTGAGTTTGAAAGTAACTAACTACATGGAAAACGACTTAATGTCATTGTGAACAGCTCAATGGAAATTTTTGTTCAATGTGCAGTGGTAGTCAAAAGCAAACAAATGTTAGAATGTATCAAGAATTGGATAGAAAATAATACTGAAAATATGTCATTCCCTGAGCCAATGGAATGTCCTCATGTGGCATAGTCAAATGATCAATCGTGATCACCCTATTTCAAAGAGAGAGAGCAGAAAGAGAAGGGTCCATGAGATGATGAGAACTATATGGAGAGGGATTGATAAAATTGAGACTGTTTAGAAAAGAGACAAATAAAAAGAGAGATGTCATGAAAAAGGTAAATTGTGTGCTTTCATTTATCCCTTTTCATAATACAAAAAAAGGGTACATTAACAAAAATGAAAGGCAACAAATTAAAACTGACAAAAGGAAATACTTGTTTCATGATACATGATTAACCTACAAATTCTCTTACCAGTAAATATCATTGAGGCTGACAGTATAATATGATTTATATACATAAGTTTTTTTTTTAAATTAGCATCAACGTTAATATTAATCATATTTTAATACATAATCAACCGCTAACTCTCAAAAATTGGAAACTTCTTCATTGCGCAGTTTATTCTATAATTATCTGTAACAGGTTTTCTTGCATCTTTTTCTGAAGCATCTAATGCTGTCCATTTTCAGAGAGACTGTTGGACTAGATAGATCACTGGTCTAAACAATTCATATCTGTAACTTTTCTTAGGACTCTCTCAATCTCGGTCAATTTCTTCATCTGACATTCTTAATTGTGTTATGTTGCATTTCTTAACGAAGAAAAACTCTGAACTTGATTGACTTGAAACAGAGACTGATGTACTAATTACATTTTTGATATCTTGCACTTGTGCAAGATGATGGAGTAGAAAATTCAATTTTCATAAACAAGCTATTTCTGTGTTTAATTTTCATGACTAGCATAAACTTTCTGAAAGTTCTACCTTTCCAGGTGGGAGTGTACCATATGCTATACTTGAGCTAATTTTCTGTTTTTAATATATTCAGTCAAAAGCTTGAATCTCCAAATATCTTTGACCTATGTTGCAGCAAAACCTTTACAGTATAACTAAGTCTGCTTTTCAGTTAGAACCTGCTCTGAGATGTAGATGTTGGGATAGAAGTGTTTTCCTAGTGTCTTACTTAACCACTAATAGTTCATCTTGTTGACGCTTTCACTGTAAACTTTTCTTACTTGTCTGAGCTTCCTAAAATGTTCGGTACATACTTTTTTTTCATAAACCTTCAAAACATAATTTTATTATACCTGCTGTGAAATCTTTTACTGAGATAGTTCTTTTCAACATGAAAGAAAGATAGGTAATACTTTCTATATAGGTCTAACTTTGCTGTTAGAATTAGTCCATACAAATGTCATTTCTAAATCCTCTGCCCAACTTCCATTTTTAGTCACCCCACTAAACTTTGGGCTGGTCTACACACAGGTTCCATTCCCAAAGAAACACCAATATAGTTACAATGGCATGTGTCAGTTTGGATCCCACTGTAGATGCACATGTGCCTCATGTCTGCAAGACTGGATTTTTTTTGACTGGCAGCGTCCATAGCTGTACATGTGCCCTGTGCCGCCTCATGCTGCTATATTAGGGCTTAAAAGGTGGCATGGCCTCTGCTCTCCCTTGGTTCCCTTTTACCACCAGTGGCAGTAAGACTTACCCTAGCTGATGTCTGCGCTAGTAGACCTTAGATCGGGGCGGGCAAACTTTTTGGCCTGAGGGCCGCATCGGGTTTCGTAAATTGTATGGAGGACCGGTTAGGGGAGGGGGTCGTGGCCCAGTCCCCACCTCCTATCTGCCTCCGTTCCCTCCTCCCCCCCCCACCCCCGCAGGACTTCTGCCCTATCTAACCACCCCTGTTCCTTGACGGCCCCTCTGGAACCCCTGCCCCATCCACACACCCCTGCTTCCTGTCCCCTGGACCTCTTCCTCCCTATCCAACCCCTCCTCTCATTCCTAACTGCCCCCCCCCACCCTCCCGGACTACCTCCCCCATTCAGCCCATTTCCTCCCCGACCACCATGCACACCCATGTCCTCTGACCACCACCCCAAACTCCCCTGCCCTTTATCCAAGCCTCCCTGCCCCCTTACCATGCTGCCTGGAACACCGGTAGCTGGCGGTGCTACAGCCGCGCTGCCCGGCTGGAGCCGGGCCACTCTGCCACCACACTGCACTGAGACCGGATCAGGCCGGGCTCTGCAGCTGTGCTGCCCCAGGAGCTCACAGCCCCGCCGCCCAGAGTATTGTGCCAGCAGCAGAGCGAGCGAGCCAAGGCTGCGGATGAGGGGGAACAGCAGGGGAGGGGCCGGGGGCTAGCCTCCCAGGCCAGAAGCTCGGGGGCTGGGCAGGACGATGGCCTACAAGCCGTAGTTTGCCCACCCCTGCCTTAGATCCAAGCTTCACATAACCCTCGTAAAGTACAAGCCACAATTGAGGACTTGTTCTTTGCTGGCTCAGAATTGTTCATTGAAAGAACTGACAGTGTCGTACTCTTGCTGAAAGATCCAATGGTGACTTTATACTTCTGGGGATCTGTGCTACTTTATACTTCTGGGGATCTGTGCTCCTCCACCCTTTTGAAAGGCTTCCTGCCCTCAGCTTGCATATCAGCAGAGGCAGCATATACAGTTTTACAATAGACAGAATGCGCTGCAAAGGAGCATTTGAAGTACAGTAGGGGACAACAGCTTTCTCAACCTTGACTCTAAACTCTGCTACACTGACACATCCTCAGATCGATGAGGTGTTGAAGAGCAGCACCAGAACCAGTCCACAGAATATGACCACCTTCCCCATCCCTCTTTATGAATCCTTCTCATAGGAAACTATTGGAAACAGAAGTGGCCTCATTTAGGAGCTGTAGAAGAGGTTCTCCAGGAACATGAGAAGAGGCTTCAAACTTCTGGTACTTCTGAAGAAAAAAGGAGGTCTTTATATATAGAAGCACACACTCACTCTCACTCGCAGGTTACGCTTGCTTCCATTGCTCCAAGCTCAAGACTGGTTCATGGCTCTCGACTTATAGGATCCTTCCACATCTCTATCCATCTGTCCCACTAGAAATACCTAAGGGTCACAGTGGGTTTCAACCATTATTAGTACAGGTTTCTGCCATTTGGTCTCTCCATAGCATCAAGAGTGTTCACCAAGTGCCTGGCTGTAGAGATGGCACATCTAAGAAACCAGGAATCCCCATCTAGGCAACTGGCTGATAAGAGGAAGGTCCCAGGAAAAGATTGAAACAGCCCTAGATCATGTTCTTTCCCAGTTTTCTCACTTGGGATTCCTGGTGAGCTACAAGAAATTGTCCTTCACAGTTGGTAGAGTTAATAGGAGCTCTAATCAACTCCAGATCAGCAAAGGTATCTGCTGGAGGACAGGTTCTGGTCCCTTTAGTCAATTAGTGCATGACGTGTAGTCAAATTGACAATAGCGCATACATGCCCTGAGCTTTTAGGCCATATTTTTGTATGCGCATATGTGACATCACTTGCCAAACTTAATCTGTGGACTCCACAACACTGTTCGAGGACCACCTACTCCTATCCAAGCATCATATGAGCAGATGAGTTATAGTTTAGCCTCATGTCCTACAGGATCTCAGGCGGTGGCTTAGATCCACTGAACATGAGAGAATACTCTTTTCAGTTTCTCTCCAGTGATTATGCTAGTTACAGATGTCAGGAACAGATTGGGGCACCCAATTGAACCACCTTCAGATGCAAGACTCATGGTGTCAGAATCATCTGAAGCTCTACATGAATTCATTGGAACTAAGGGCTGTCAGGCTAGCCTCTGTAGCTTTCCTGCCTGTTCTTCAAACTTTGTGGTGCAGACAGATGGCACATGGGCAGAGCACTATATATAGTGGCAGTGCACTATATAAACAAACAAGGATGCCCTCAATCATCCCATCTCTTTTTTAAAGCCATGAAGTTCTGGGAATGGCATCATCAGCATGCGGCAATCTTGGTAGCTCTAAATCTTCCAGGAGTCAGCAATGACCTGGCACACTTTGAGCTGGAACTTAACTAGTCTTGAGTGGTCACTGCAGAAATCCATTCTTGACCTGATATTCCACCAGTGTGAGACCCCCTACTGTAGATCTTTGCCACCGTGGACAGTTTCATATATAGGGACTTCTGTTTCAGAGGGGATGTGAACCCAGCCTCCCTTCTAGAAGCCTTTTTTCATTTGGTCTCAAGAACTCCTATGTTTTATCACTGATCCTTCCCCCCTCTCTCCCCCGATCCACAGGATAATATGCAAGATACGATGAGACAAGTCTACAGTTATGGTAGCCCCTACTGGCTGAAGCAGCTTTAGCTGTTTGATCTCGTGCATATGTCCAGCCAGCCTCCCAGTATGCCTTCCCATGTGTCCAGACATACTGTCTCAGAACCAGGGTCAAATACTTCACCCAGATCCAGTGTCATTACACCTAACTGCCTGGATGTTGATTGGATGAGTAAGACTGACAAACTACTCCTTATAGGGTCAGGAGATTGTTTTACAAAGCCAAAAGACCTCCAACAAGAGGACTAATTCCTCAAAGTTGAAAAGATTTTTTTTTTCCCCATGGGGGCAGCCCAAAATTCAATACAGGTCCTGATACCAAAGATTCTGGTCATAGTGCTCCTAAAACAGGCAGGATTGGCATTTAGCTCTAGTCTACCTAGCTGCAGCATCAGTGTGATATGCTCGGATAGTCATTTTCAGTCTTCTCTGACTCTACAGTGTCAAAGTTTCTCAAGGGCCTTCTTCATCCCTGCCCTCCAATTAGAGACCCAACTCCCACATGAGACCTTCACATTGTCTTCCTGCAACGTATGGAATCTCCATTCAGACTTCTATCACAGTGATCATTATACCACCTCACCATAAAAACTTTCTTTCATGGCCATCACATCAGCATGGAAAGTCAATGAACTCCAAGCACATATGACAAAAACATCCTTCGACAGGGACACAATGGTGGTGAAATTGCACCTTAAGTTCCTCCCTAAAGTGGTCTCAGTATTCCACCTGAACCAGTCTATGATCTTACTGCTTTTCTTCCTGAAATTGCATTCTTTGCAGGAGAAAAGAAGCTTCATACTTCGGATGTTTTCAGGGCCTGCTTTGTTATCTCAACAGGACACAGCCTTTCAGGCTCTTTCCACCCTCCTCTGCATGGTCATATCCAGCGTGTTGAAAGGTCAAGCATAGAAATATCAATACACACAGTGTATTTCCACTTTCTATCAGTTGGCTAACAAGCCTTTTCCTCCCGACTAATGCACACTCCAGCAGGGCACAGGCAGCAGCTTCCGGAACATGTCAGTCCTCGAGATCTCTAAGGCAGATGCCTGGAGCAATCCATTAACTTTTGTCAAGCATTATGCACTTGACATGGCTGCCAGGGCAGATGCCAAGTTCAGAGGATAAGTACTTCAGTCTCTGTTTGACTGATATAGACAAGACACTCCCTCACACTATCCAGGTACTGCTGCAGGTAGATACTGCTTGCTGGTCAACTTGAGTGGAGTTCCACACTATCACGTACTCAGAATGGTTACTTACCTTACAGTCACAGGCTTTTTGAGATGTAGTCAATGTGGATCCTATGACCTGTCCCCTATTTCCACTTTTAGCACTCCTCAGCAGTACACGCCTTGAATTGCAAGAGAACTGAAGGAGGTTTGTGGCCACTCTGCCCTTTATGATCTTGTACAAGTGCACAAGGAGGCACAGAGGTGTGTGGCCCCAGCACAAATGGTTTGTGTGTCTCCGGTCTTATGAACAAAGGGTTCATGTGAACCTATAGTGGGATCTACACTGTGTACAGCATTGTGAGGAGTCATGATTAGAAAAAATACTGTTACTGTATTATAAAAAAGTATAGTTATTGGTACGATCCCCTAGAGTGCACTAATTATAAACCAATATAAAGATGTTTGTACACATGTAGCTTTTTCCGTAGGGAACTGTGTGTAGACAAGCCTTATCTTTTTTTCCTCTTATAGCAATGGTGATAGCTATTTTTTTTTTTTTTAAGTTAAGTTACAATAGGGACGATTCCTAGTCTTTCCTATCCCATAGAACCTAGATACTGCAGAAGAAGTCAGATGGCTCCAGCACAGTGAAGTACATTAATACTGTCCCTTTGACAAACTATTTCCTTACATTGAAGAGAGATGTTTAAGCTTTAACTTGTGTTGAAAAAGAATATGTAGTTGAAATCTAAATGAGTTATTTGACTGAAAGATTACATGACAAACTATTAACCCACTTCCTTCTACTTCCTTAATTAATTATCAGTCAGACTACCTGTGTGTTGTGCAGCTGTCCCTTTTCTCTATGAAAAGGTACTGTTACTTAATTTTATGTAAAGAACTGAAGTCTGTCCCATATATTTAACATAAATGTTAGTGATTAAATGGTGATGATTTCATTCTCACCTTCCTCTCACCCAGATTGATTCTCCAGTGGAAGCTCAAAATAGCGATTCTCTCTCTATGTCCAGTGATTTACTTGATATTTTACTTCAAGAGGATACATATTCAGGCACTGGCTCAGCTTCATCGGGAAGTGGTGTATCAGCAGCTGCTGAGTCGTTGGGATCTGGATCCAACAGCTGTGGCATGTCAGGGAGCAGAACAGGTAACATTTACTGGTTAAATGTAATCATGCCTTGTGAAACATTAAGAGGGGGATTGTGAGCTATTACAGATATCACTTTGACCTCAAGAGCTTTACAGTAAAATCATACTCTTTTTTTTAAATCTAATTTATAATCATAATCTTACGACATTTAAATTTCATGTAGCTTTATTTGTCTCGGGCTGCTGTAATGGCTTGTTGAAAATGGAGAAACGTTGACTTCTGTTTAAATGTTTTTCTTTGGGCTGCATTTGGAACAACTAACATATGCTATCTAAGTTGTAGAGAGGCTGTGAGGCCAGGTAGGAAGATACTTGAGGTAATCGTGACAGATCAATAGATGAGGTTTTTTTCTTCATTTTCTTAAAAGAACTAATTTAAACTGTTTCTTTAGCTGCAGTTCTTAGAATAATAATAAAAAAAAGCTTCTGGGTAACATTGTCCTGTGTTCAAATACTCCCTCTAAAGTGTTCAGTCCTATTTTGAATTGGATTTTGACTACAGATAGTGTGATAGGGTTTCTTTCTTAGCTGCAGTCTTTTCTGGGTAATAGCAAATAGGAAGATGAATATGTATTCTATTGACCTTCCCGTCCCTCCCCCCCATTCCAAACTTTCTATTCCATGATTGGCAGCAACAGCTATTGTGGGAAGCTTCCCTCTGTAGGATGTAGGACCTGGTGGGCAAACTTTTTGGCCTGAGGGCCACATCGGGGTTGCGAAACTGTGTGGTGGGCTGGGTAGGGAAAGCTGTGCCTCCTCAAACAGCCTGGCCCCCTCCCCCATCCGCCCCCTGACTGCCTCCCTCAGAACCCCCGACCCATCCAACCCCCCCTGCTCCTTGTCCCCTGACTGCCCTGACCCCTATCCACACCCCCTCCCCCCAAATCCCACGCCTATCCAAGCGCCCCTGCTCCCCATCCCCTGACCCCCCCCCCATCCGACCATCCCTTGCTCCCTGTCCCCTGACAGCCCCCCAGAGCCCTCTGCTCCTTATCCAACCCCCCCACCCCCTTTACCATGTCGCTCAGAGCGGCAGGAGCTTGCGACTGCGCGACCCAGCCCAGCTGGAGCCAGCCACCACACCCAGAGTGCTGGCGGTGCGTGGCACTGAGGCTGCGGGGAAGAGGGGACAGCAGGGGAGAAGCCAGGGACTAGCCTTCCCAGCCAGGAGCTCAGGGGCTGGGCAGGCCGTAGTTTGCCCACCTCTGATGTAGGAGGTTAACACAGATGATCTGCTCAGACTTTTAAGGGGGGTTCTCTATTGTACATCTCCATCAGGCATTTTGATTGTCTAAAAGGGTATGCCTGTTATGGAAGAAAGCATAGTTCAAACAATGTACTAAAATGGAACATTTGACATTTATTATAAAAGCTACTTTTTTTTATTTTTAAAGGCAGTAGTGAGACAAGTCATACCAGCAAATATTTTGGAAGCATCGACTCCTCAGAAAATAATCATAATACAAAAAAGAACACTGAAATGGAAAACAGTGAACATTTCATTAAATATGACCTTCAGGATCCTATCTGGTTACTGATGGCAAATACAGATGACTCTGTTATGATGACTTACCAGATACCATCCCGGTAACTCTTAAGTATTTTTATTCCTGTATGAGCTAAGAGGTGCGATTTCACTAAAGATTATCTGACCCTGAATGGACTAAGCAGTTATGTCATTCTGCTTTTCAAGCTTGCTCTCTTTTTAGTGTGCTTTCTATTTACTAGCCTAAAAGATTAGAAAGATGGATGTATTTGATAGCTATAGAAACAAGGATAAGTCCAATTCAGTAGGATTAATATGGTCCTAAACTATAGTATTGGCTGAGGATGTTGTACAGTTACTGACTGACAATTATCAGAGGGGTAGCCGTGTTAGTCTGAATCTGTAAAAAGCAACAGAGGGTCCTGTGGCACCTTTGAGACTAACAGAAGTACTGGGAGCATAAGCTTTCGTGGGTCAGAACCTCACTTCTTCAGATGCAAGTAATGGAAATCTCCAGAGGCAGGTATATATCAGTGTGGAGATAACGAGGTTAGTTCAATCAGGGAGGGTGAGGTGCTCTGCTAGCAGTTGAGGTGTGAACACCAAGGGAGGAGAAACTGTTTCTGTAGTTGGATAGCCATTCACAGTCTTTGTTTAATCCTGATCTGATGGTGTCAAATTTGCAAATGAACTGGAGCTCAGCAGTTTCTCTTTGGAGTCTGGTCCTGAAGTTTTTTTGCTGTAAGATGGCAACCTTTACATCTGCTATTGTGTGGCCAGGGAGGCTGAAGTGTTCTCCTACAGGTTTTTGTATATTGCCATTCCTGATATCTGACTTGTGTCCATTTATCCTCTTGCGTAGTGACTGTCCAGTTTGGCCAATGTACATAGCAGAGGGGCATTGCTGGCATATGATGGCATATATAACATTGGTGGACGTGCAGGTGAATGAGCCGGTGATGTTGTAGCTGATCTGGTTAGGTCCAGTGATGGTGTTGCTGGTGTAGATATGTGGGCAGAGTTGGCATCGAGGTTTGTTGCATGGGTTGGTTCCTGAGTTAGAGTTGTTATGGTGCGGTGCGTGGTTGCTGGTGAGAATATGCTTAAGGTTGGCAGGTGTCTGTGGGTTGTCATAGGTTCCGCTATGGGTACCCGCATGGCCCCACAATATGCCAACATTTTTTATGGCTGACCTGGAACAACGCTTCCTCAGCTCCCGTCCACTCATGCCCCTTCTCTACCTACGCTATATTGATGACATCTTCATCATCTGGACCCATGGGAAGGAGGCCCTGGAAGAATTCCACCATGCTTTCAACAGCTTCCACCCCACCATCAACCTCAGCCTGGACCAATCTACACGGGACGTCCACTTCCTGGACACGACCGTACAAATAAGCGATGGCCACATTAACACCACCCTATACCGAAAACCCACCGACCGCTACGCCTACCTTCATGCCTCCAGCTTCCACCCCGGTCACACCACACGATCCATCGTCTACAGCCAAGCACTGAGGTACAATCGCATCTGCTCCAACCCCTCAGACAGAGACCAACACCTACAAGATCTTCACCAAGCATTCTCAAAACTACGATACCCACACAAGGAAATAAAGAAACAAATCAACAGAGCCAGACGTGTACCCAGAAGCCTCCTGCTACAAGACAGGCCCAGAAGAGAAACCAACAGAACTCCACTGGCCATCACCTACAGTCCTCAGCTTAAACCTCTCCAACGCATCATCAGTGATCTACAACCCATCCTGGACAATGATCCCTCACTTTCACAGACCTTGGGAGGCAGGCCAGTCCTCGCCCACAGACAACCTGCCAACCTTAAGCATATTCTCACCAGCAACCACATTTGTATACTTACAAATCCTTTTAGTCTGACTAGTGAGACCTCTATCAGTTGGAGTGCATGGATTAGTGAGGTGATTGTAGTATGCAAATCACTATACTCTTGCTATTTCACTTAAAACCTACACATTCAAATGCTTGCCTCCTGTCTAAATCCTTTCCTCACCCTATAAACACACACATTCCCTGCTCCTCACAAAGCCCCACCCTCTGCACCTTAGGAAGGATAAGGACCCACAAGCAGTGAGTAAACCCTTAATTTAAAACATTTGATTTGGATTCTCCTCCTCTATCTGTCTTTCAGTAACTTATCAAAACTGCAGGTAGGTGTGTGTGAAAAGAGAAGCTCCTGTGAGGTTGGACTTTGACCTCCAGATTTATAAAGCCTGGGGCGGTGGTTAACTTTAGTGCTCCCTATTACACTAAGTCTATATTTATATCAGATTATGTCTACACTACAAATGCTACTGTGGTACAGCTGCACCAGTAGTATAGACCTTACTACAGCAACAGAAGGTGTTTTTCTGTCACTGTAGTAAATCCACTCCCTTAAGAGGCGGTAGCTAGTCTTTGGTCAGCCTGACTGTGTCTATAGTGGGGATTAGGTCAACCTAACTCATCACACAGAGGATGACATTTTTCACAGCCCTAAGCGCTATAACTAGTTTGAGCTAAGTTTTAGTTGTAGCTCAAGCCTTAGAATTTCTAAGAGTAGCAACAGTTGCAAAAGTATATTGGTTTCAAATATTGTTCCAGTGTCTAATAACCAGAGATTTAAACCCACCAGCATAGAGGCTGATGTGAAAGATAGTGGAAGTGCAACACCTAAGTGAGAAGCCAACCTATTCCTATTCCTGCTGGCAGGAAAGGAGAAGGTACTTGGATTCCTACCAGGGTGCTGTCCTTTGACTCTGCTTTGAGGTTTCATCTTCCATATCAGCAAGTGACCAGTAAATGGTCAAATTTAATTAAACACTCCTGAACCAAATTCCCTACCCCCTCTGACTCCTGGAAAGGAGGAATGTTTTCTGTATCTCTGTCACTTGTAATTCCAGAGTTGCCTGACTGTGCTGCCTGTTGTAGAGAACAGGTCTCCTTTTTTCTGTTCTAACCCCCATCAGAAAGCCAGACTCTTTTTTGAGTGCTCCTCTCTAGTTAATACCTCTAGTGCCTGTATCTGCCTTAGCTCAGAGCTTTCTTAAGCAGCAGCAGAGTGCAACTGACAACATTCTTGTCAGTTTCACAGATGCTGCCAGCAGGTTTCTGAAGAGTCACTCTGAAAACAGTCTGTTTTCACTGCTGCACTTCAGGAAAGCAATGAGTTAGCAGCAGAGGCACAGGAGTGGTCTGTCTGCAAACTTGGGAAGATGCTGACACAACCATAACATCTTTCAGACTTACAATTGGTCATAAATTTAACGTAGATTCATTGGGGGTGAGGGGTGAAGCTTTAAAATGTTAGCTTTCCACAAGATATTTGTATGTGCAAGCCAGATAAAAATTAGACTTTAGGTCCTTAAAACTGTGAAGTTCAATTTCTAAATACATTTATTTTAGAAATGTGGAAATGGTTTTAAAAGAGGACAAACAAAAACTAAAGCAAATGCAGAAATTCCAGCCAAAGTTTACAGAAGAACAAAAAAGAGAGCTTATTGAAGTTCATCCATGGATCCAGAAGGATAGACTTCCAAAAGCAGTTGCTAATTCAGTAAGTTTAAATGTATTAATACTACTCTTTATTATGTAAGTCTTTATTTGCTGTTGAGAGACTCATTTTTATAGTTGTTACACAGAAAACTTGATCAACTACATTGAGAGACAGGTTTAATTCCAAATTTTAGTGCAAAAATCTGGAGTTTGTTTAACTTACAATAATTACAGATTGTTGCACTAAACGTGGTAGGGCTCAGCGCTGTTCTTCTAGCCTGCAACACACTTCTTCTCATGCTACAGGGAATGACAGTCCAGAACATGTTTGCAGGGTTGTTGTAGCTTTGTTGGTCCCAGGATATTAAAGAGACATGGTGGGTGAAGTAATATCTCTTATTGGACCAACTTCTGTTGGTGAAAGAAAAGCTTTTGAGGCTCAAAAGCTTGTCTCTTCCACTGACAGAAGTTGGTTCAATAAAAGATAATCCAGGTCATGACAGACAACACAACAGCAATGTTTTATGTCAGACAGCAATCCATCCCCTTTTTTGCCAAGAAGTTGTTTGTCTCTGGAACTGATGCATTTACCACCACGTTATCCTAGCCAGCCTACGCTTGGCAAGCTTACAGAAGTTTTTAGTGGTTCCCCTCTGGTGTTATCTGGACTGGTAATCTGCTAAGTCACCCCAATCCTTGACTCGGGGAGCCAGCCTTATCCTCCTCTGCTGTGAGAACCCCCACTCCTGGGCTGTTCATGCACAGCCTCTAGCATGTAAGCTGCTCCTTGGATTGTGCTACTGAATGAGACTAGCTAATATCTCCAGTCCCAGACACAACCCTAGGAACCTCTGTCTTGCAGTGTCCAGTTATGCCCACTGGTCACTGCAAGCTTATATGAGTTCATCAGTTTAACAAAGAAATTTATATGCACCAGGCTTGTTATCCCCAGGGGAGTCTCTGACACGCTTCAAACCAAACACACGGCTTAGGTAGCATAAACAAACAGATTTATTAACTACAAAGATAGATTTTAAGTGATTTATAAGTCAAAGCACAATAAGTCAGATTTGGTCAAATGAAATAAAAGAAAAACGCGTTCGAAATTGATCTTAGTGCCCTAACAAATTTAGATGCTTCTCACCACAGGCAGGCTGGTTGCCCTTCAGCCAGGCTCTCCCTTTGATCAGCACTTCAGTCTCTGGTGGTGGTGGTGTCCGTAGATGTAGGTGAAAGAGAGAGGAAGAGCATGGCAAACGTCTCTCCCTTTTATCATGTTCTTTCTTCCCTCTTGGCTTTGCCCACCCCTTCAGAGTCAGGTGAGCATTACCTCATCGCAGTCCCAAACTGACCAAAGGAAGGGGAGGTGACTCACTCAAGAGTCCAACAAATCCTTTGTTGCTGCCTAGGCCAGTGTCCTTTGTTCCTGAGGCTGGGCTGGGTTTGTCCCATATATGCCCCGATGAGGTGTGAACTGCCCCTCTGCTCTTGGAGAGTTTTTGCCTGGGCCTGTTTTAAGCCACGAGGACAAATTTTCAGCCTCATAACTATATACATGAAATAATAACCTACAACATTACTGTAACAACAATTACTATAATTTCACTATAACAACAATGCTCAGTGCATCATGAACCTTCTGAAGACACCTGACGTGACAAACTTTGCATTGGATACCACACAATCATATTATAAGGATGAACATGTGGGTGCAGGAGGTTCCCTCGAGGCACAGTGTGTCACAGACCACCTCAGCAGATGGTTCGCAAGTGACCACAAATGGACCATCAAAGATTCCATCATATAGAACAGGTTCTCAAACTGGGGGTCGTGACCCCTCAGGGGGTCGCAAGGTTATTAGGTGACAAGCTGTCAGCCTCCAGCATTTATAATAGTTTTTAATTTATAAGGGGGGATCGTACTCACAGGCTTGCTATGTGAAAGGGGTCACCAATACATAAGCTTGAGAACCACTGATATAGAACATTCACATATACAAAATGATTCTTCCTTTGACCTATCTGTATCTGCATCAAAGGTTAAGTCAGCTTAACTAATTTTTAACATCCCTACATGCAATGGCGGATTATCCCACGGGGCCCTTGCCTAGGTGCCCTGGCCAATTGGAGGGGCTCAGGAAAAATGGGCACTTCGTCCCCAGCAGACAAGGGGCAGGGTTGGGGCCAGAGCCTCTCCGGCTGCCTGGAAGAGAGCCTGGCTGGGAAGAAGTGGCAGCCCGCTCCACGGAGAGCAACTCCATCCCGCTCCCTGCCCGGGCCTAGCTGCCAGGAAGGGCGGGAGGCAGCCAAATGTGCCGGGGGGAGGGGGAGATGGGACAGGGGAGCCGGAGAACAGAGAGAGCAGGTAACGTGGCGGGGGGGAGAGCATGGGCCCTGGGCTGGGGGCAGGGAGGAGACATGTAGGGAGGTCACGTGTCTTTCCCATTAGTTGGTGCCCCCTCCCCCAGTATAGGGAGGCACCAGTCGGCCCGGATAGCTCTGGGCAAGTGGGGTGCGAGAAGCCCCAGTGCCCTGAATCCCACCCCCCACAGAAGCACAGGGCAGCAAGGGAAGCCCCAGTGCCCAGTCCCATGCTGCGGTCCAGGGACTGGAGGAGCTCTGGCTCCCTGCCGTGGCCTCAGGGCTGGGGGAGCACTCACTCCCCATTGCAGCCCTAGATCCCGTGTGGGAGAAGGAGGGGGCAGAGCTTCTCTGGGCTTGGGCCTGCAGTGGTGGTGGTCGGGGGGAAGGGGCAGAAAAGAGCAAACGGACTGCAATGGGGAGTGGAATGGGGTGGGACGGTGGGTGGAATGGGTGGGGGAAGGAGCAGAATGGGGGCGGGGCTACAGGCGGAAGGTGTTGGGAAAGGGCTGCCCACTTGCTCTGGTCCAGGGCCCCACAAAACCTTAATCCACCTCTGCCTAAGTGCCACAGCTATGTCGACCTAACTTTTAAGAATTGGTTCACTTAATGCTTTATGAGGATATGTCACTATCGTATTTCTTTTGAAGGAGTGTATTTACTGTGAGGTCAACACACGAAGCCACTTTTATACACCATATGACGAAGAAATCCATGAAATGGAGCTTAATGAAATGATTGAAGCCAGTGAAGAAAACATCTTGGCTACCCTGAGTCAAATCAGTGAAGAACAAACCTAATATTTGGCAGTATTTAAAAAAGCAGCTGCTTTAAAATACAGTGATGCATCAGCATGTCTTAAAGGTTTTAAAACTTGTTTCTAGTTAAATGAATCTGGTTTATAAAACAAATGGATTTTTTGTTCTAGAAAAAGGTCATTTATGAATGAATCTCTTTGAATGGGGCAATCCCTTATATCTCCAGTACACTGTTGGAAACAAAAACCTTTTATTTAAAAAAAAACAAAAAAAAATTAGACTCGCACTTAAATGCCTAAAGCTTTTCTATAAATTGTAGAAGCTTTCATGAAAGCCTATAGATCTGGTAATCAGATTAATTAATACTGCAAAATACGTTGTTTAGTTATGTTTTCTTCAAATATCCACTTAGTAATAATGCAAGTTTAAATTGAATTTACATTTTGGAATCACTGTTAATTACTGAATTAGTCCACTATATTGAAGAAAAATATTGATACTCTGCAGATATTTTGATTCACAATTCCTATCCTTTCTCCAATTAGTTGATCCCATATTCTTTGTTCCCTTTCATGTTATTTAAATGCTGAAAATATTTTAATAGCATATTACCAACGTCAGTATCTGGTCATAAAATTTTTAGGTCACAGATTAAAATTGTGAATGTATGGGAGAACATAAAGGAGTGCCATGAACTTTGTAATGTTTTATTTTCATGACCATTGAAACGTTTGAACTATTCATTACACTGAAATATTAGTTCTGAGAATTTATATCTAGTATATGTTCAAAAACTTGAACCACAGAAAAGAACACTGCCTATCTACCACTGCCTGTTTGTTAAAGCTTGGTATAAGTTTGTGTACCCCTCTTTCTAGTTCGTTCCTTCATGAAGTTGGCCACCAGTCTTTCAATTCTGGCTAAATAAACATTAAACATACGTGTGTTCAGAGGGTTAGAGAGTTCTCTCAACTTCAAGATAGCTGTTATACACAGAAAAGGTTTTCAGAACAGTACTCGTTTCATTCTATTTGGTTACTGAGTGATCTTTAGCTATGTTGGTAGAATCCTTTGCGGTCAGGAAGTTTACTTGTAGTACCCCTGGAATTGTATGGATCTGGATATTTGTGCATTAGGTGCAGCAGCTGTTCTTTTATACTGCTTGGGAATGAGAAGAGGACAAAAAAGGGTGGCTTTGCCAATAAGTATTGAGATAAAGAACACTTAAGCTTCGAATACTTCTGGATGGCAGTACTGAGTCTGAAGGGTAACGGGAAAATAAAGAGGTTCAGCTGCAATCAAAACATTAGTTTTAATGTATCTTCACTTAATGTGTTTACAGTTACTACAACTGTATTTCTGGTGTTTTTCATCTTTATAGCTTGAAGGAAGAACTTATGAATCTCATGGTCACTAGTAAGTTGTGGTTCTATTTCACTTTAATGTTGTATGAAACACTCACCAGCACGATCTCATACTCCCATTGTTTTTAATAGTGTGAAAGAAGATCAAACTTAAATCTGTGTAAATATTAACTCAAAGGGGAAACCCAATTTAATTTTTCAGTGTTTATAAAGTCCAATGTACTAGATGTTTTGTGCAGAAATTAAGCCGTGCAGATATATCAGCATATTGCGTATATTCCATTATTACATGCAAAAATATATTATTTTAATTGGACCAGAGTGATTGAGAAATAAAGCTTTAAGAGTGCAATCTAAGTGTACAAACAACTTTCAGGGACTTCTCAATCATTTTGTAATTTTTTTTCACCATTAGCATGCTTTTCTGGTTATTTTTTTTTTTTAACATACATCTTGTAACTTAGTGAAAGGGAGGGAAAAGATGTATTTAGAGCATTTTGTAGATGTGTTTACACAACAACTTACCATTGTGTTTTTTAAAGTGTGTGCATTTACAGGGTAGTATTAAAATATTTTTCTGTAACTTTAAAATTACAAATCTCCACTTTTAGATAGGTTGGGAAAAATTATAACTTATGTTGTAATATGATTTGTGACATAACCTTTTGTCAACAATGTTTTCTGTACACAGTGCAATATATTTTGGTTTTGTCACTTGTGACTAATTTTTATGACTTTTTGCTTTTTAGAAAACTGGTAAATAAAACAGATATATTTTTAGCTGCCTTTTTATTTATTGACCTTTTACAGCTGGGGGTAACTATATGCCAGTTATACCTAACATATGTAAACTACTTTTTCAAACATGAAGATTATACAAGCTACTAATAGCTTACTGTACCAAAGCAGATAAAATGAAATCTTTGCTAATTTCTCAAAATAGTAAACTTAGTGTTCAAAATGGAAAAAGCAGCGTTTGCTTGCTGAAAATGTGGGTTTAGTGGTTCTGGGATTCTGGACAAAGTGACTGGCAGGGGAAGCACCTCATTTGACTTCAGTATGTTTGAATGTGAGTTAATGGGCATTAGCTGTTCAAAAACACCAGAAGGCGATGTTCTCTGGCTTGTTTTTTGTTAAATGTCAACTAGACTACTATCATTACTTCTTCTCTCGCCATCCTCTAAATCCTTGTAATGAGCAGGTGAGGAAACCAGAATTCCAGTTTCATCCCCTGAAACTCAGTCATGTTTAATCACTATTAGACACCCCTTCCTTTGTGGTGTTAGTAATGCTGTAGAGGATTAAAACCCAACACTTCAAGCTAATTTACTTTCCCTGTGTGTGTGTGTTTTCTATAAGTTGAACTTTAGCTTAACTCACAGAAATAATAAATTTTGAGTTTGTTTATAATCAGTTTCTAACTACATTTTTGCATTCTTGTGCCCTCGCACAATGCTACAGTGTTTGAGTTGGGATTGTTACTTTTTAAAAAAATTAGTTTCCACTGGAGTGAAAATAGTTCTGTTGGCTTTAGAGTTGATTAAAAGCTTTTTTTTTATATATAAATCCTAAATTTGGGTCCTACCGCAGGACAACAGATTCAAAACTATTAGACTCTGGTTTTTAGAATTGTGTATCTATTTTTCACAATTACCACAACTGGATGCCAAATTCTAAGCCTTAATAATAGAGGTGCTACAAAAGGTTAAATGAAAGGGTAGACATATAAGGTTTCTCATAGAATCTTGAAGCAAAGAGTAGTTCCACATTGATCAAAATGCAGTGTGTATTTGTCTACTGTATATGGGAACTCTGAAGTCCTATAGTTCTTCAAAAGAAACCCATTGTATCAGGGAGAATTAATATAGTTTCCAAAAGCCACATAAAGGTAAAAGCCCCTCCTCCCCTTTTTTTTTTTAAAGTGCAGATTTTTTTAACTGCTTGAAAGAGTGGGGTTTAGGGGTCAAGTGTGCTGGATTGAGCTCAGTGCTTTCTTTTAAAGTAAATTGAGCTTTCCTTTTAATAAATAAATAAAAATTAATTGTGGAGACCAAAGTTAGCTTATCCAGAGTTAGTGTAATCCATACAGCAGCAGTTCAGATTCCCCAGATTACTCCATTTAGTCAGGGACTTTCTTAGGTGTGAGGATAAATTGGCCTACTTTGATATCGATTTTCCTTTATATTGGCTACTTTCCAGTATTATCTCTGTTATCTGCAATTTTATATATTCGAGTGTGTTGATTCTTAGAAAAGTTGGTATATGTTGCCCAGAGAGTACATTATCTGGTACTCACAGAACAAAGACCATGGGGAAGATCCAGAAAAAGGTGGAGGAAGACACTGAAGGAGGACAAATTTTGGAGTCAGCTTGGAAAACACACTCAATAGGAACGCTTGGATACAAAACAAAAGCTGCCCACCCTGACTAACAGGTGAAGAATTCTTACAGAAGTGTGGATTGTGTTGTGTGAGAGGTGTATGCATGTCAAAAGAAGTACCGTATTTTCCGGCGTATAAGACGACTGGGCGTATAAGACGACCCCCAACTTTTCCAGTTAAAATATAGAGTTTGGGATATACTCGCCGTATAAGACTACCCCTCTTCCAACACACACCAAAAAAAATTTAAAAAAACATCAGATTTGATTTCAATATGGTAATTTTAATTCAAATGCTTATGACATGCAGGTACTTAGCAGGAAAACTGTCACTTATAAACATAAGGCTGTTTGTCATCAAACATGTAAACATAAAACAGTGCAAGTGGATTAAACTTTTCCTAATTCGCTCTAAAGCTGAAAGGAAGGATAAGACAATAAACCCATGGGAGCTGCCATGCTGTTTGTTTTCTAAGCTGTCAACCAAACTGGAACTGATGATGATAGGAGGAAGATGACAAACAAGAGAGAGAGAGCAAGTGCCGGGCAAGTCCCTGGCGAGTTAGCAACGCCCATCATAACTGCAAGCTACGGTATTTTTACAGGTTTTGCTGGCGTGACAGTTTCCCTTTAAAAGCCTTCAAAATCCTCCTGTTCATCATCTGATATCATAAGTACATCAATGACATCTTGTGATACATTTGTAAGGCAGTCATCATATGGATCGAATTCCGTATCAGATGGTGTGGTCTCAGCTTCGGCTTCCTCTTCATCTTGCCACAAGTAGTCGTCCTCCATACCATCTAATGAATTTGATATGCCACACTTCTTGAAAGACTTGATTACTGTTTCTGCATCAATATCATTCCAGGCTTTTATGACAAACTTGCACAAAACATCCAACTGTGGAGCACGCATGTTTCCTCCTTTTGTGAATGACTTTTCGCCGCTAACCATCCATTCATTCCACTGTTCTTGAATGCGATCTTTAAATGGCTTGTTTAGGCACACATCCAGTGGCTGTACCAACGATGTCAATCCTGCAGGAATAACTGCCGCATCTGTGTTTAGTCTTGCAAGCATTTGCTTGGTGCTGGGAGTTAAATGAGCCCTGAACATATCCCACACCAGTAGACTACATTTTTGAATAAGTCCACCTGGTCGCCTGCTCCATACATTATCAAGCCATAGCTTTACCCCTTCTTCATCCATCCAGCCTTTTTCATTCACATGTACAAAACAACCAACAGGGAACTTGAATTTCGGCATTGTTTTTCTTTTAAAAATAATCATTGGTCTCAGTTTGGCGCCATCAGCTGTGCATCCTAGTACCACTGTAAAACTGGACTTCTCATGTCCTGTTTTAATTAAAATTGTTTTTTCACCTTTTTGATGGACAGTTTTATTTCCAACCATATCAAAATTCATTGGCGTTTCATCCATATTTCCAATACTACTTAACGCATAGCCATGTTTAGTGCGCTGTTGTATTACGTATCGATGGAAACTATTTACTTTGCTATCAAGATCTGCAGGTAATTTTGGGGCAATTTTCATCTTTTGCCTCAGTACCATATTATGCCTTCCCATGAATCTAGTACACCAGGATACAGTGGCCTTAAATCTGTTGCTGTGATCTGGGTTAGATTTGGCCCACTGAAGTGCAAACAAATGTATTTTATTTCGTGTCACTACATAACCGTTTTGGCGATGCTCATTCACCATGTCTGCTACATGTTTTTCGAGTTCTGGCCAATGTGGAGTGCCTCTTCTTAATGCACACTTACCCCTTGGCATACTCTTTAATGCTTTTTCATTTGCTTTCCAGTCCCGAACCATCTTTTCTGTTACTCCATATTGTCTTGCAGCAGCGCAGTTATTATGTTCCATGGCAAAGTTTACAACTTTAAGTTTGAAACTGGCTTCATATTTCTTTCTTCTTGCTGGTGGAGCCATGATGGGGTTTTGACTGTTGGATATTTGTATACTGTACTGTATGTACTGGTGCTATACTGTATGAACAGGTACAGATACTGGTGCTGTACTGTATGTGGTACCCAGTATACAACAACCAGCCAATCAAGGCAAGCGATGTACCTTACCGGCGATTGGCTGGTTGTTGTATACAAAGCCTGCTTGGATTGGTCAGCTCTCCCTGCCTGCCCAGCCCTCCCTGTCTCCAAGACTATCAGAGCGGTAGCGCAAACACGCCTCTTTCACCCGTCTGGCCCGCCCTTGTATCCTATTACCTCCTTCTCTGCCTCTCAGATCTCGCACATGCGCGCCTGCGCCGCTTCACTGCAGTCCTCAGGAGCGAGATCTGAGAGGCAGAGAAGGAGGTACGGTAATAGGATACAAGGGCGGGCCAGACGGGTGAAAGAGGCGTGTTTTTCTGGGCACAGCGCCGCTCTATCTCTTTTTTCCATACCCCGGGCGTCCCGGACGCCTGTAGCTTGCTCCGCCCTTCACTTACACCTTCCCGGTGAGGTGCCCCCTCACCTCGTCATCGGGCGGGGATGCGGCCGCGGCCGTTTTTGAGCTCCCCCCACCATATGCGGCGACCGCAGATTCTCCAGTCCGGCTCGGAAGTTTCAGCACCCGCCCTATAAGACGACACCCGGCGTATAAGACGACCCCCGACTTTTGAGAAGATTTTCCTGGGTTAAAAAGTAGTCTTATACGCCAGAAAATACAGTACTTTTGGCATGTTCTCCGACAGCATTAAAGATGAGTGGTTTTCTGTACATTGTAAAACTGTTGGGAATAATTAATCTGCAGATTGGAGCAATATCCAGTTGGAATATTTCTCTCTGTGGCCTGTAGATGTCACTCTCCACACACACTTTTGGATTTGCTGGAGGCTCTTTTGCTGCACCTGAGTTTCACTTGTTCCTCTTTTTCAACCCTTTCTATTGCTTCTTTTTGTTGTATTAAATGATTTAGTACTATTGGATTTGGGGGGGATAGTTACTTTTCTTTTTTGTACATTTAGAGCTAGATCCTTGTAGATCCGTGGCCTGGATTTAAAATAAGTAGTTCAAATGAAATATTACTTTAATTGAACATAGAAGAGTTGGTTCAATTCATGTTTCCACATTCCAAATAGAAATTTATTTTGCCTGCCCCACATTTCAGACTGCTTCAAAACAGAACAGTTTTAGCCAACAGACAGCTGCTGTAGATTGGAGGACTTTAACTCTGGCTGCTGAATATTAGGAAAATGTTGTTATTCAGTAATACTATTTGCCCATTTTCTGTGTGTGCAGTTGCCAAATTAGTCTGTTCTGAGTGAGACAGCTAAATGGGATGGGCTCCACCTGTCAACAGTAGCATTCAGCAGCATGCCACATCATTATACATAGCTTTCAGAAAATATCCTGTATGCAACAGTGAATCCAGCACTTACCAATGTAGCCTCAGAAATACCTTAGATCTGCTGCTGAAGGAGATAATCGTTGAATAGTTTACCTCTCTCCCTGCTGGGGTTGTGGCACTGGACAGCATTTGGAATGCACAAGGTGTATGAGGACAACTTTCCAGTGCCCCTGGCTTTGAATACTGTCTGGTTTTTACTTTAATGGAGTTATTGGAAAAGGCTTAACTTAAACAGTAGTTTGTAAAACTGAGTCATTTTTAGTCACTTGTATTTATCATGGCACCTGTTAAAGGAACTGAAGTGTAGAATGGTCGTTCCTGCCACTCATTGAAGGAGCAGGACATGATGTGATTGAATACATCCTCCCTATTAACTGTTTGTTTTAAGACTCCAGGTGTAACCAATGGCTTACAAAAGATGAGCACACTAGTTCCACCTCTATCAATAATACAGAGCTTTGCAAGCGTTCTACAGTACATGCTGTCCAACATGCACCTGTTAGCTGCTAAATAACTCTGAAGGGAGAAGGTTTAACAACTCAAGGCATTCAGAGGGAGCAACTTATGTGGCAAGTCGTCATGATGCTGGTTCCAGTCCAGTGATCTCTTACATTTGAGGAAGAACAAACGTTTCTCTGCTGTATCAGCCTGAGTAAGCAGATGGTGTATCTGTTTTTGATGCACTGCATTCAGCAGGCATAACACAAGTCCTGTGAATCACCAAATAGTGTCAAGGATTCAGAAGTGAGACCATTTTTAGGGACCTGCTGCCAGTGAGACCAGACTCTGTCCACCAGAGGACCTTTAGGCCAGATCTACATTACCACTTGGCGCTCATGTGTGTGAATAAGCCACCCTCCTGAGCAATGTAAGTTACACGGACCTAAGCCCCAGTGTGGACAGCATTATGTTGGCGGGAGAGCTACTCCCGCTGACATAGCTACTGCCTCTTGCGGACGTAGATTTTTTTTTTTTTTGTATATCAATAGGCTCTCTCCTGTCAGCATGAAGTGTTTTCACCAGATGCATAACAGTGGTGCACCTGTGCCGATTAGCGCTTCTAGTATATACTAGCCCAGGGATCGGCAACCTTTGGCACATGGTCCACCAGGGTAAGCACCCTGGCGGGCTGGGCTGGTTTGTTTACCTGCTGCGTCCGCAGGTTCAGCCGATCGCGGCTCCCACTGTCCGCGGTTTGCCGCTCCAGGGCAGTGGGGATGGCGGGAAGCAAAAGCCGTTCTTCCCCCTCCTCTCCTCTCCCTCCCATCCCCTCAAATTTCATTTTGGATTTCAAGTTCTAGCAAACCTGACAAAATTCCTTGAATTACCAAATCTAAATGACTTGTATATTCTACCTTCCTCCCCCAAAAATGAATGTTCTCAGCTAAGATACTGATCTGGCAGCTGGAGCTCCACAGATAAACCACAGCACCCTGGGAAGCCCTGTTCATTTCAGTAGTACTCTGTCCACGCACAGGAGCCCACCTATGTGGATTCAGTTGCAGGAGTAGGGGGGACAGCAGTTTTCACACGGATCATTTTTGGTAACTTTTTAAACACTACGATTGTAAAATATTGAAAAAGTGGCATGAGGGAAAGGAGATGTGACTTCAGGAGGCAGCTGCAGCGCGTATGTGGTAGTGGCGTTCTGAAGCTGCTGTGTTGTTCTGCCCTTGGCGTGCCGCTATCTGTATTGTATGCTGAAGGCCGTATGTCCCAGCTACCCTGCACAGACTTTCTGTTGGCAAGAGGTGGGTGTGCTCAGAGCTGTTTTCCATGAAAAATCCTATCCTTACTGAAACTCCAACTCCACCTCCACTCGACAAGCCAAGTGTAGTTACCTGATTTTTGCTCTCTCCTGGACAGGGCCGGCTCTGGCTTTTTTGCCGCCCCAGGGAGGAGGGCGGTGAGCCCCGGCAGGGCTCCGCTCTCCCCCCAGTGGCCAGAGCGCAGGGGGGAGGGCGGTGAGCCCCAGCCAGGGCTCGCCGCTCTCTCCCCGGCAGCCGGGGGGAGAGCGCCGGTGGGAGGGCGGCGAGCCCGGTCGTGGCCCCGCTCTCCCCGGGGGCCGGAGCGCCGCGCCGCCCCCCTCCAGGTGCCGCCCCAAGCACAAGCTTGGTGGGCTGGTGCCTGGAGCCGGCCCTGCTCCTGGAAGGGTATCTTCTTGGAATTGATTGTTAGAAATCAATAACCTTTAAAAGCAAGGAGACTACACAGACACTCTAATAAACCTCAGACATCAAACGCAGGTGGCAGCGTTGGAGAGTTTCTACATTATATAGTGACCACTGCATGGCTTTCTTTCTCTTTTTAACTATACATTTGAAAGGGGCTATGCTATCAAAGCCAGTAGGATGAACTCTTTTTTTAATTAGTATTTGAAATCCTATCGATCAATTTCTTCAGTATCGTTTGTAACAAAATTATAGTGCAGTGTAAACTGTATATTGTAACTGTAGTTGAGCATAAAGGCCTGATCCCAAAAACACTTATCTCCAAGCTCAGCTTTAAACATATGTTTTGTCCTATTAATGGGCCTACCTGTTTCTTCCTTATAAATATTCCTCCCCTTTGTATATTACTTGTTTTGGGATTATGTGAGATTATGTGAGAAGCATAAACTTTTAATAATTTGTTTGCAAAACAACAGTGTGGAGTTTTATAAAAAAAAATTAAGGAAAAGTTTTGCATAAGTTGTTAAAGAATCTGCTTTGTGGATTGTCAACTACTTACCAGAATTAAGGTGTCCACCCCTTCATTTATATCCATTGTTTTGTAGACTTATTCATTTCTATGGCAAAAGCGACACAAAATTGAGTAAATTTGAATACTCTAAGTGGTTTTGCAAATTTGACTTTCTCACAGAATTTACTGGTTGAAGTGATATATGGCTGCCTTTGTCACCTAATTTAAGGTTCATAAGACTGTGAACTTTATGATGTTGACTTTTACTCATTAAACTGACAACAGAATCTTTACAGGTAAGAATCTTTTTGAATGTATTTGACAGCATCAGGGGATCCAAATGCTCAGGAAGTTGTTGAACAATATCCTGTTTAATTTTATTTTGTTAATCTAATTGTTTTATGCTCCATTGTTCAAATCTACAAGTGTCTGGATAAAAATGTTTGGGTGTGCAAACAAAGCCAGCTAGTCAAGGTAGGGTGTATGCATGTCATTTACACAAACTATACTCCATTCACTTTTTGCCATGTAAATCTTAGTTTTTGGAAGAACAGCTTATCCACAAGTCTTTCGGTGTCTTGTACTGAGAGAGGGGGCTAAGAAATTGCATGCATTTTGCTGAGTGCAGGATTGGGCCCATAAAGAATACCTTGAGAAACAGGACAACTTTTCTTCTTTAAAACCTTTTATATCTCCCTCAATGGTGACTCTACAATTCCATGATCAGAGAAAGGAAGGGTGGAATCACTAGTGGTAGATTTTTTCTACTTTGGAAAAGGGAAGAAGTTTTTCCTTTGTGGGCCACTTGGTATATGATGTAAAGTCAGGTACGAAAAGGCCTGGGCAGCATTTAACAAGAGCAGATGGTGTACTTAGCTGCAAGCCTCCTTTGGTTTCATGAAAGACTTGATGACGAGGAGAGGGAAGAAAGGCCCTGTCCTGAACCTCTGCCACCTTGAGTGTGTTAGGTTCTGTAAAATTACTCACTCAATTTGCCAACTAGTGTTTTTCCTTTATCTGACAAATTTTCAGTTTTGGAGAAAAATATGCATTGATATAAATGGGATACGTTCCATTGATTTCAAAGAATACTTTAATGAGCTTTATGGAAGTTCCTTTGTGGGGGTTTTTTGTGTGTCTGCCATAAACTGTCTCTGAGGGATACATCACAGTAGAAACTCACAAAAGGAAACTGTGTTTTCTCATGCAAGAAAATAATTTCTTGAAAATGGTGTCATTTTGAGGCAGTGTGGTCCAGTGGACAGGATTCTAGACTGGGACTGGAGACCTGGATTCTGAACTCTGCTGTGCCATTAGCCAGTTGTGGGACCTTGGGCAAATCCTCTGTCTCAATTTCCCCACCTGTCAAATGGGAGTAGTGATACCTTCCTTTGTGAAGCATTTTGGGAAATAAGCATGAAGAGCTAGGTGGCATTAGGTGATATATTGCATCTATATAACCTAACAGATTCCAGAGTATTTTATCTGTACCAGGGGTTCTCAACCTTTTTTCTTTCTGAGCCTCTCCCAACATGCTATAAAAACTCCATGGCCCAGCTGTGCCACAATAACTGGTTTTCTGCATATAAAAGCCGGGGCTGGTATTAGGGGGTAGCAAGCAGGGCAATTATCTGGGGCTCCATGCCACAGGGCCCCCTACAAAGCTAAGTTGCTCAGGGCCCTGGTCTTCAGACTCATGCAGTGGGACTTCAGCTTTCTGCCCTGGGCCCAGCGAGTCTAACACTGGCCCTGCTTGGTGGAGCCCCTGAAACCTGCTCATGGCCCCCCATGAGGCACCGGACCCCTGGTTGAGAACCACTGATCTATACTACCCAAAACCCTCTTGCACACCATGGAAATGCAGCCACTGGGTTGGAATGGAGCAGCTATTTAACAGCGCACAGTGCCACTATCCAACAGTTTAGGGTAGAAAGCTAAGAATACAGCATCCCCTTTGTAACTGTAGATGGAATGTTGGTAAGTAGAATGTAATTACCCAAATAAAAATTTATCTGGGACACTGCAGTTAACACTTCTGCTCTTAAAAAAACAAAACCATCCCACACCAGCTATAGATCTTCAATATGCACAAGTAGTCAGGGCCTTGTTTTTTGCATTGTATTTGAGTGCTGCCTCCCACAGCAGAGTGAGTGTCCCTTAGCACCATTGTGCTTTCGTTCAGTACAGACACAGAAGGAAGTGACTCACTTTTCCCACTTCCTGCAACACCTTTGAAGCCCCTCATCCAATTATTCATCCACCCTCATTGGTCTTACTGTATGATATCTGCTTGAGTTACCCAAGAAAGTGGTATGAGTGCAGACTATCCCATCATAAGAATATTATTATTCTTTGAATGCCTGCTCATGTCCATTCCATGTTAGGTGTGTATGCTCGCCACATGCACTGGTGCTGGAAGTTTTTCCCTCAGTTGTATTCATAGGGGACCAGCTCTGGTGCCCTCTGGAGTGGCGTGTGTATGTGCTGGTATAAGGGGCGTGGCTGGCTCCCCCCACCCTCAGTTCTTTCTTACTATCAGTGACAGTGCTGGAACGTTTCCTTGCTTCGGCAAGCATTCTATACCCAATGTTTTTTTCCTATTGCTCATTATGTAAAACATTCTTAGATAAGTATCAGAGGGGTAGCCGTGTTAGTTTGGAGCTGTAAAAAGCAACAGAGAGTCCTGTGGCACCTTTAAGACTAACAGATGTATTGGAGCATAAGCTTTCGTGAAGTGGGCATTCACCCACGAAAGCTTATGGTCCAATACATCTGTCAGTCTTAAAGGTGCCACAGGACTCTGTTGTTCTTAGATAAGTAGTTCTTATTGTTCTCTTAATAGTCCTGCCAGTAGGGGCCGTAGAGGACCTCCCCATGCATCTAAGAGGGAAAGGGTTCTACTCTCGGTACTTCCTGATACCAAAGGGGGTTTGCGCCCCATATTGGACCTGTGAGGCCTCAACAAATATCTCAAAAAGTTGAAGTTCCGCATGGTCTCCCTGGCCTCCATTATCCCCTCCCTGGTCCTTGAGACTGGTACGCTGCCCTCGACCTGAAGGATGCATATTTTCATATCTCGATTTTCCACAGACACAGGAGGTTCCTGCGGTTCGCAGTGGGACAGGCTCACTGCCAGTTCACGGTGTTTCCATTTGGCCTGGCTACAGCACCAAGGGTGTTCATGAAATGCATGGTGGTGGTTGCAGCTTACCTAAGGCACCAGGATGTTCAAATCTACCCATACGTTGACGACTGGCTCATCAAGGGTCATTCGAGGGTGCAAGTCCATCACAGTGTCATGGGGATGCAAGACACTTGCCAAGCGCTGGGTCTGTTGATAAACAACAAAAATCCACATTGGTCCCAGTGCAGAGATTTAGAGTTCAGGGTCTTTTCTCTCAGAACCCAGGTTCAAGGCAATGTCAGATCTCATTGCCCAACTTACCAGTCACCCAATCACCATGGCCAGGATATGCCTCTGGCTGCTAGGACATATGGCAACATGTACTTACGTAGTTCGACATGCCCAACTATGTCTCAAACCCCTCCAGATGTGGCTAGTGTCAGTCTATACTCCACCCGGGCACCACCTGGACAAGGTCTTCACAATTCCACCACAAGTACTTACCACTGTGAAATGAATGGTGGTTCAACCCAGTAAATATGTCCAAAGGAATACCCTTTGCAACCCCAAAGCCCACAATGATGCTAGTGTCAGATGCGTCCGACCTGGGCTGGGGAGCCCACCTCAGAACACTTAAGACCCGGGGGTTGTGGTCCTGGGAAGAACTGGCACTGCACATCAATGTCAGGGAGCTCAGAACCAGCAAAGTGTTCCTTCCGCAGCTGTCCCGTCAGGTGGTATGGATGTTTGACAGCCTCCATGTTCTATGTCAACAGGCAAGGAGGAGTACGGTCCTCAGCCCTCTGTCAAGAAGCCCTCTGGCTGTGGGAATTCTGTATCCAGCACACCATACACATCGAGGCTCTACATCTCCCCAGAGTCTGAAACATGCTGGTGGATCGCCTCAGCAGGTCGTTCTTTTCTCATTACATGTGGTTCCTCCACTCAGAGGTTGTCAAAATGATCTTCCAGAGGTGGGGAACTCCCCAAGTGGACCTGTTTGCTACCACGCAGAACAGGAAGAGTCAATGGTTCTGCTCCCTTCAAGGGCTCAACAGTGGATTGCTTTCCAATGCTTTTCTTCTGTCTTGGACAGGCAACCTGATGTATGCCTTCCTGCCGATCCCACTCATCAGCAGGGCCCTCCTAAAGATCAAGAGGGACAAGGCCAGGGTCATCGCCCCAGCATGGCCTCATCAACATTGGTTTGGCATGCTCATGGAATTGGCAACAGCACCCGCATGAACACTTCCCAAACGTACAGACCTGCTCTCTCAAGATCCCAGGAGGTTGCTGCACCTGAACCTTGCCTCTCTCTACCTCACAGCATGGCTGCAGCGTGGCTGAATCTGGAGGAGCAGACCTGCTCTAGTTAAGTCCAGCGAGTTCTGTTGGAGAGTAGAAAGCCCTCGATTAGAGCGACTTACTGGTGAAGTGGAAGTGCTTCTCTTGCTCGGCTTTGGAGCAGAAGATCTCTCCGACCCAGTCTTCTCTGCAGTCCATTCTGGACTACCTGCTTCACTTGAAACATCAGGGTTTCACCTTCTCTTTGATCAAGGTGCACCTAGTGGCCATATTAGCCTTCCATTCCCACGTCCAGGGCAGATCAGCATTCTCCTATGAGATGATGATGAGGTTAGTGAAAGGCCTTGAGAGACTTTTTCTGCCAGTCTGGGACCCAGTGCCCCAATGGGACTTCAACCTAGTCCTCTCTAGGCTCACTGGCTCTCCCTTTGAGCCTTGAGCCTCTTTCACATCTGTCATAAAAGGTTACTTTCCTTGTGGCTATCATTTCAGTCAAGCGAGTCTCCAAGATTAAAGCCCTTATGTCGGAGCCCCCATACCTGGTGTTCTACAAGGATATGGTTCAGTTGCATCCCCATCCTGCTTTCCTGCCAAAGATGGTGTCATCTTTTCATGTTAACCAGGACATTTTCCTCCCAGTCTTCTGCCCGAAGCCTCATGTCCAACGAGGACAGGCATCTGCACACCCTAGATGTCAGGCAGGCTTTGGCTTTCTACTTAGAGCGTACTAAGCCCTTTCATAGATCAGCTCAACTCTTCATCACGGTGGCTGATAGGATGAAAGGCCTTCCAGTGTCTTCTCAAAGGCTTTCATCTTGGATCACCACCTACATGTTGGCATAGGTTGGCACAGGTTGAACCTCCGTTGATAGTAATAGCCCAGTCGACCAGAGCTCAGGCGTCACTGGCAGCCTTCCTGGCACAAGTCCCTATCCAGGACATCTGTACTAGCTTGAACATCGCCATGGAGTGCGGAGCGGTGCTAGCTTATTAAACAGGCAGTCAATTTAATGAGATGATGGATGGGGAGAGGATTTGTGGCTGGTGAGAAAACTGGTAGGTGGATTTCAGGAGCAAATCTTTGGATTTCAAGAAAGGGCACAATGAGCTGTGCATTGCCTCCATGAATCCAGTGCTCTGACAGTGCCTTTGTCACCCACCTTCTGACCATGTGAAGTGTCTGTTCTGGACCAGGCTTAAGCCTACTCAATGTGGAGTGTTGGGAACTTGGAAGGGACTACGTGGTGTGCATCTATAGCCTGCGTGGGAGTTTGTCTTCATGGACCAAAGACTGTCATTTTGTGGCTACAAATATTGAATAGCACTCACTGGCGCAAAGTAGGTAAGGACAAATCGACACCTGTAACCCTTTTGCTACAGGTCTGTGAGAATGTGGAATGAGGCATGTGGCTGCTATTTAAAAATTATCCCTGAGCTGCTGGAAGTCTTTAAGAGTGAGTGGGGCTTCCCTTACCAGTAGCAGAGCTAATGATGGAATTCACTTGCCCTTTTCGGTCTGCCCACCACAGGAAACATAATTTTGTCAGTTGTAATCCAGGATTAGCCACTGTCACACATTAGATCACAAATGGCCAATTTGGGGTAGTTTAGCAGAGTGCATGGTTTTCCAGAAACATTAGGAAAAGCTTTTAGTAGAGTATAATTCTCTGTTCTTTTGATGTGCCTCTATCTGATGCATGTTCAGGCATTTCCGATATGAAGTTCCCTGTAATGGATCTGTAAAAGTGATGATGCATTTGATAATACATCTTTGAATCTGTATAGTCTCTACGTGGTGCCCAGTAACCTTACTTTTTAAGGACACTTTTAAAGGGTGCCACGCTATCTGACAAGGTGTATGAAGTCACCCTGCTTTGGTGTGTCCTATTGGAATGTGCAGTATATACAGTCTGGAATGCCCCTGTGGATCTTTCATCTAGAAGAGCCATTCCATCAAACTAACCGCTCTGAGGTGGCTCCTAAAATTGTGATGAAGGTGAACTTATTTCCTCACCTTTTTGGGCAGTAGGGAGGAAAGAGGGGAGGTGTGGTGCCCCAGTGGCAGAGTGTTAAGGTGCTGCTTTTAATAAATAATAAACCTCTCTCTCATCACACACAGGAAAGGACACAGATTAAAGGTTTTGGAGTGTCTGAGAAATCAGAGTAGTATGAGGTGGATGATATCCTAGCAGAAGGAACTGGAGAGAGATGAGAGCACAAAGGGAAAGCAAATAGTATAAATGAGAAATTGCTTCCTTGCCTTGCTAAACTGGGATTCAAACTACCAACACTGATTACCCAATCCACTTCCCTGGCATAGCAACAAGAGCACACTAGTGTCAGAGGAAAGGCAGGGAAAGGACACTTTGTTTTTTAAATTAGAACTGGTCAAAAAATGCCTACTGCCTTACATCATAGGGAAACTGAAATGTGTTTTCCCCCTAAAACCTCAATAAAATTTGATCATAAATAAAACTGAAACTTAAAAATCAAAACAAAGAAAACTTTCTTTAAACAATATTTTTACCAGAAACTAAAAAATTAATTACAATTTGTTTTTGTTTTTTTTCAAACAAAAAGCCAGAAGACTTTGACCAAAATTTTTGGTTGTGGTTTAAAAAAAAAATAGATAAAAGTTTGACCCAGCTCTACTTGTAACCTAGTTGTGGATCCAGAGGAATGACCATGACTACTAACTCCTTTAGTTCTTACAGAAAGGCTTAGTCTTTGCATTTTCTCAGGCACAAAGGAAAAAAATATATATTTTCAGTCTAGATTAACTTTATTTTGTCATATCTAAATTAAAACTCATGATTGGGACCCTCCTTCAGGACTATGTCATGGTATCATCTGGGGGAGGGGACCCTAATTATTAGAATGAGACAGGTAATAGTAATGGAGGATTCGAATATTAGAAATATAGATAGTTGGGTTTGTGATGATGGTGAATTGCCTACTGGTAGCAAAGGTTGTGGACCTCGTGAGACAACTAGAAAGACTTACATGCAGTCCTGGGATGGAGCTGGTGGTCGTGGTACGTATAGGTAACCATGACTTAGTGAAAGGAAGGAGATCCTGGAAGCCAAATTTAGGCTGCTGGGTAAGATTAAAATCCGGGACCTCTATGGTAGCATTCTTGTGGCTACTTAGACAGGCAGAAGTGCAGGGTCTCAATGCATGGATGAGATGATGCTGTTGGGAAGAGGGATTTAGGTTTATTTAGGAACGAGGAAACCTTTTGGGAAAGGAGGAGCTTACACAGGAAGGATGGGCTTCACCTAAAACAAAATGGAACCAAATTGCTGGTGTGTAATATTACAAAGGTCATAGTTTAAGAACTCCTCTAAGAATTGGGGGAAAGCCAACAGATGTGGAAGAGCACATAATTTGGACAAGCACATCCTTCAGGGGAGGATTTGTTAAAGGGGATTCTCTATACCTTAGTAAAGAGGAGAGGACAAATGTTGATAAAGGACAGGTTGGAACTGAAGAGAAACAATTAAATGAAAAAGAGCCCCATTCAATTTTATCACATAATGGCAGACAACTAAATATTGACAAATTTTGTAAGTGCTTGTATACAAATGCTAGATGTCCAAATACTAAGCTGGGTGAACTTGAGTATTGAATGAAGAGGTTGATATAATAAGAAACTGGATGAAACAATGACAATCAATGTGACACAATAATACCAGGGTTCAAAATATATAGGAATGGCAGAGTAGGTTTGCTGGTGGGGGAATGGCACTATATGTGAAAGACAGCAAAGGGTAAAATATAGTAAAAAATCTTAAATGAATCAAACTGTACCATAGAGTTTCCGTGGATACATATTTCCTGCTTGAATACTAAGTATAACAGCAGAAATATACTACCGACCACCTGACTGGGACGGTGATGGTGATTATGAAATGTTCAGGGAGATTAAAGAGGCTACAAAAACAGAAAACCCAACAATAATGGGGGATTCTAGCTATCCCCACCCTGACTAGGTATGTTACCTCAGGATGGGATACAGCGATAAAAAAAATGTCTAGACACCATTAATAACTGCTTCTTGGAGTAGCTTGTCCTGGAACCCACATGGGGAGAGGCAATTCTTGCTTTAGTACCTCTTAAGCCTGCTAAACAATCAGTGGGGCCACTGGATGATCAAGGTATAAAAGGAGCACTCAAGGAAGATAAGGCCATTGCAGAGAAGCTAAATGAATTCTTTGCGTGTGTCTTAACTGCAGAGGATTTGAGGGAGATTCCTACACATGAGCCATTCCTTTGGTGACGAATCTGAGGAACTGTCCCATATTGAGGTGTCAGTGGAGGAGGTTTTAGAACAAATGGATAAACTGGACAGAAATAAGTCACCAGGACCAGATAGTATGCATCCAAGAGTTCTCAAGGAACTCAAATATGAAATTGCAGAACTACTAACTGTGGCATTTAACCTATTGCTTAAATCAGTCTTTGTTCAAGATGACTAGCAGATAGCTAATGTGACACCAATTTTTTAAAAAGGCTCCAAGGCGACCCTGGCAATTACAGGCTGGTAAACATAACTTCAGTACCAGGCAAATTAGTTGAAATGATAGTAAAGAACAGACTTATCAGACACATAGGTGAACTCAATATGTTGGGGAAGAGTCAACATGACTTTTGTAAAGGCAAGTCATGCCTCACCAGTCAGAATTATTTGAGGGGGGGTCAACAAGCAGGTGGGTGTGATCCAATGGATATAGTGTACTTGGACTTTTAAAAAGCCCTTGACCAGGAAAATCACTCCCTCTGAAGCATCTGGTATTGGCCACTGTTGGAAGACAGGATACTAGACTAGATGAACCATTGGTCTGACCCAATATGGCCATTCTTATGAAGGACAAATATGAAATCTTCATGAATCGTGAGTTCATATATTTTAATGCCGCAAGGGACCATTAGATGATCTGATCTAACCTTCTGTATATCACAGGCCATTACATTTCACCTGGTTACTCCAGTATTTAACCCAATAACCTCTCTGACAAAAGCATATTTTCCAGTCCTGATCTGAAGACCTCAGGAAATAGAAAATCCACCACTTGTGATAGTTTGTTCCAGTGGTTAACCATCACTTTTTTTTAAGTGTCTTATTTCTGCTTTGAATTTCTCTGGCTTCAGCTTCCAGCCATTAGTTCTTGTTCTGCCTTTCTCCACTAGATTGGAGCCCTTTAGTACCCGGTATTTTTTTTCCTGTGAAGATATTTATATTCAGTAATTGTCACCTCTCAATCTTTTTTTGATAAACTAAACAGCTGGAGCTCTTTAAGTCTCTCCCTATAAAGCATTTTCTTTAGTGCTTGAATAATTTCAGTGGCTCTTTCTGCACCCTCTCCAGTTTTTCCACATCCTCTTTAAAATGTGGACCCCAGACTGTATGCAATATTCCATGGTGAGTCTCACCAATGATGTATACAGAGGTACAGGCACACAGAGAGTCAATGAGTGTCTTTTTTTCTACTGTGTACAAGCCCTGCCCATGTAGCACACAGCTAGCCTATTAGGCTTACATTTAAAGGTAAATGGAATTCAGTGGGCCCAACTACTTGAGCAAGGACTATCTGTGTAAGGGTTCTGGGCTCAGGTACTCCATAGCAGACCATGTATAAAAAAGTATATAGAACCATAGTTCAGGTGCAGGAAAGCAAGGTCAGATTCTCAGAGGAAGGAAGGCCTTGTAATTAAGGTACTGGCCTGACACTCAGAAGGTCTTGGTTCAATACCTGGCTCTGCTGCATGTGTCCTATGTAACCTTGCGCAAAGTCTTAGTGCCTCAGGTCCCCATCTGGACAAAGGGAATAATTATTTTTCTGACACCGTTTGACTTGTCTGTTTAGATGGCATGGGACTATCTTTTGCGGGGTTGCACAGCGCCTAGCACGATGAGACCCCATCTTCATTGGTGCTTCTAGGCGTGACTGTAATACCAACAATCAGTAATAGGAAGGCTTCCTGAAAGAACTGAGTTTTGAGGGAGAATTTGAAGGAGAAAAGAGTTTTATTAGTGGCTGTACAAGACAAAGGAGGTATTTCAGATGTCAGGATTGAGTTCCAATAGTTCCTGTATTTTTTTTTTTTTTCATGGAAGGCACTCTGGCCAAAAATAAACCATGCATATAAAATCAATTATAATGGTTTATATTCCTTATCAGAACACTTTTCATATCTTTAAAAATCTTAGTCCTTGGTATTGTTGGACTAACTTTTGGGAAGCTTGAAATGAAATCGGTTTGTCTGGATTTGTTTTTTTCTCCTGGCTGTTTGTGTTCATCCTAGGGCTGCTTATGAGTACTGGCCTGCTGACTTTGATTTTTTTTTTTATTCCTTTGTTTTATTTTTAATTAAGAGAATTCAAGCATCTGTTTGGAGGGAAAAACTGGAGAATTACACACATTGGCTAATGTAAATGAGGAAAAGGTAGGTCAAATTTAGAATATAGCAACCTTGATTGTGAACCTTTAAGTGATGGCTAAGTTCTACATTCTGCCCAAGATACAGTTGCTCAAAAGTATTTGATGGTATTGCCACTATGTTTCTAAGAATGTTTGACTCATTGATCATCAGTGCTATCCTGCTCTAACAAGGATCAATTCTTCCCTGCAACAGGTGTGAGTAACTAACATACACTAAAAGGGGGAAGGGGGAGAGAGAGAGAGAATGACTCCATCCTTATCTAAGCCTTCAACTGCATATCAAACAAGAGCTCCTCTTTTTGTGGGCTGCTTCTCTTTCCTTTTACAATGGGGTGTGGTGTCAGATCAGAGAGCATGTTTATATTACTTTGGAGTGGAAAAGAATAAAGGCAGTTTCTGTGGGGGGACTTGAAAAGGGCTGCATTGATTTTTTTTTTTTTTCTTTTTTTTTTTTCTTTATCAGAGCTGCTGGAAACCTCCTTCCCTTCCCAACGCTCACCTCTTCCTGCCTTTGTCAGGGAAGTGTTAGATCTGACACCTTTCCAGTAAGGTACAGAAATGCAAATTTAGAAATCCAGCCACACATAATCAGAGGATGTAAACTTTCTGTGAACCTAATTTGTGGATTTAAAAAAATCCCCTACTTTAGCACATTTCTAAAATGCTTTTGACACTTTGGGGGGCTAATTATATTGCTTGGGCCCAGCTGATTTTTCTTAGAACTAATACACTGTTGAGAATTAAAAACAGAAAAGTAGATTTCCCTCCCTCCAGGAAGGGTACACCCACTTGGTTTCTGTTGCTGTTATATATACCCAGGCGTTCTGGTTTTATTAAAAGAGCGGACAGACGCCCTTAGTTAACATGCTTAAAACTAAAACCTCCTCCCCTTCCTGCTGTTTGTGCATTTTGTTTTGGACACAGTTTCTCCACTAACACAATCTAAGCAGCACACTGGGGACTTGCATGGCTACACAGCTAGTATGTCATGCCCTTGTTGCTGCTAAAAACAAATATGCAGCAACAATCACTAGTGTATTGAGTTATATATGACATGACATTTACAAAAAGCCATCAATCCACTGCTGTAACATTCTGGAGTGGGCTAAATAGGCACCAGGCAGTGCTTTCTCCCTTCAGCTGTAGCAAAATGCAGAACATGCAAAAGGTAGGGCATGTGGGTGTGAGAGAAATAGAGTGGGTATATATAGTTAAGGAATCACAGTATTTACCATCTAGCTTCCCTTCTCCAAGGCTTTTTGCCCTCAATCTACAGTGTCATTTACAAAATCCACTGCTGAACTGAAGCTGGCATTTTTGATGTTGACTGTTGGCCGTGTTTCCATTGTGGAAGTGTCAGGATTTTCACTTTGCTTTCACAGGGGCATCAGAAGAGCCCTAACCAAGAGTCTTTCATCTCATGGAAATGAAACCAAGCTGAGCTGCCCCTGCACTTCCCCTGCTGCCTGGGAATCTCTCCACAAGCTGTACACTTGGAGGAGCTTGACAACAACCATTGCCAGAACAGCTTGTTGGATGCATGTGACTGATGGTGAAAATGGTCTGAGGCAGCTGAACGCACAGGACTTCACCACAAGTGTCTCGTGATGGGTTGTGAGTTCAATCCTTGAGGGGGCCATTTAGGGATCTGGGCCAAAACTTGGGGATAGGTCCTGCTTTGAGCAGGGGGTTAGACTAGAGGACCTCCTGAGGTCCCTTCCACCCCTGATATTTTAGGATTCTATGACTTAAATCTAAGCTCTGGCAAGTACATGCAAGCTTAGCTCAATTATGTCTTATGCTTGGTTTAAGCTGTAGGGGGTGCTATGTACACCCCTTCACTACTTTTAGAGCAGTTAGGTTTCTGTCTTCCCTTTCCTACCCATGAGGAGAAAGATTAGGGCCAGGTCTCCCTTTTTCCCCTGCTGGATGGTGATTCCTGGCCTAGGGCTTTAAAATGCTGAACATTTTTGTTGGTGATGGAAACAGCCTGTGGTTTTACCTTGCCCTTGAGAGAATCTTATAAGTAAACTGTTTGCTAGAGGGTAAAAGTAAGGCCAAATGTTTTTAATGTTGCAGGATAATACACATTTATCTTTGAAAAGTATCACTATAGAGCATTAGTATCAGTATTGGTGAGGAGAGGCGGAGAATAAAATTTTCAAAATGAATGTATTATTGGAGGGCAATGGCTTTTTTTTTTGCGCAAATCTGGGATTGCATTCACTCTGTGAAATGACAGTTTCCAGGAGATGTCATTTTGTGCTTTGGGTGTTACTTTTAGTCGAACTGTCCATGCCACTGCTTCCATTTACACATCAAAACACAAACCTCCCTCCCTAAAGCAGAAAGGTCTTTACAGGCAGTGCTCTCACCTCGGAGGAGCATTGCCCTTCTTGCTAGTTCAAAGGCAGGCGAGAATTTTAGCACAACTGGGGAAAACAAACAACTCTGTACCAGCTGTGAATGAAAAACACCCACATCAGATAATTTAAAGAAAGTTACAAAGCAGAGGTCTACCAATAATTTAGGTATCTGATTTTATTGTTCCATAGGGTCATTAACAAAGGAAAGTTACATGTCTTAGTCCCCATGTACTTATTTTGCTTCCTCTCCTAGCTGGTTCTATGCTCAAATACCTCCATGCACTAAGGAAGCAACTTCACAATACTTTTCCTGTTACAATGACAGCTCTGTGAAAGGTAATATCACAGCATAAATAGCCTATATCTTCCAAAAATAGGAACATTGAGGTGTATCACCTTGTATACAGGAATGTTGATGCTCCAGCGGTCACTGGAAATATTTCCTTTTTGAAGAAAATTTTCAAATCTATTTCACAAACTCCTTTTCAACACCTGTCATTCCTCAGCAGAAAAAATGTACAGGTAAAGTTAAGCCACAAGTAAAGCATCTGCCTAGTACTTAAATTATAACTACAGCTTTACAAAAAGAGACTTACTTGGGGAAATCAAGTTAAGAGTAGTTTCTTTAGAATGGCATTCATGTAACCATGCCCAGGAATTTTAGTGTTCTAAAGTCAACCTACAACACAACTACATTGCTCCCTTCAATATCTTAAGCATCTTTCAGTATTAAACAAAAGAAACATTCAAATTCCAATACTTGAGCTAACAATGCTTAGTACAAGAATTAAGTGCTAAATTACCAGCATTGTGTCCAAAACAGTTACAAATTTGTTAATAGCAAACAATATGGAACTGGATTTTTAATGTTAAAGTGGTTAGAAGTGTATCACACTCCAAAATACATGCAATCATTTGTGAATTCAATATTTTTTATTAAAAAGATTAAAAATAAAACATTTGACACCCTAATATACATAACGTCACAATAAACTCAGATGTGCTAAAAGCAAAATGTGCAGAAAACACTCATTTCTAAAAGGCACCCTGCCACCAATATTTTAAATGTTTGTTTAATTCCAACTGATCTCTAGTTTACTCTTCCTTCACTGAAGGCAAGATTCTAGACCACTAAATAATAAAGATACTAACCACACCAATCCCTTTCAGGGATCTTTACTATCACTATAACACTTAAAATTGTGCATGCACATTTAAGTCTTATACCTCTCATTGAGTTAACCACCCAGATATAAAATGCACAAGGGCTTTTTCTTAATAGAAAAGGAGTGATATTTGGGCCATTTATAAGGGCCAAGAGAAAGACAAGGCTGTGAAATACTGCTGTGCATCCACCAAAGAGCTTTGCTACAAAAAATCCCCTTTCCTCCCTCCCCACCCTCACACCCCAAACTCTCCTAAACAAACCAAGAGTTACAAAACATCTCACACACAAATAGATGAAATGTTAACACATTTAACAATTAACCTGTCAGGGTCTGACAGTGTAAGAGTGCCATCTATGCAGTCCTGAAATACAGTAACGTTAGACACAAATGCACCATCTGAAAGCCCCACTGTCCATTCCAATGGCTGTAAGGAGAACACAGTGCTCACGTATTCTCCCATTATTAGGTAGATCTTTGTTGATTCCTGTGCAGTTTATTTACCAAGGTCTCCACATAGATTTGGAAAAGCTAGGTGAAGGCACATTGTGTGTCCTGGAACTGTCCAGTCCAGCTGGGGAGGCCGGGCTTTGCTCAGCCTCTGTCTCTTCCAGATCAGAGCAGGTCTCTTCACTGGAGGAAGGGGATAGAAGAGCTGAAGTAGGGCTGGCTAAGCTCAGAGCAGCAGGGGATACCCCCGCTGGTTGGGAGAGCCCCTCACTGCCAGGCCACGAGGTGATGGAGGGTTCTGACAAAACATCCGCGATCAAGTCCTGGAAACTGCCTTCGTTGAGAGGCATGGACTCCAGCAGGTGGTTCAGCAGCTCGGCAGCAACAGTGGAATCAATCCCCGGGCAGTTGGAGACGAAGGTATGGACTTCGTGCATGCACTGAATGTACCCAGCTGCAAACCGCTCGCTGGCCTCCCGGTGCAGCTTGTCACTTTCTGCAACAGCAGCACCCATAAGGAAACACACACAGCTGGAGTCAAAGGGGGGAGCCCCTTCCCTCCCCCCAACATCCCAAAGCGGTCTGGGCCCACCCACCCCCATTCTCTGGCTATGCCAACCTCTCCCCCTTCACAGCACGGCTGGCACGTCACTTCTCGGGATACTGCCGCCCCATCGTTAGAGGGCTGCTACTTCCCCTCTCCCCCCAGCATCTCCCGTGCCCGAGGGGGACTCACCGAGGGACCGGCTCTGCAGCACGCCCTGCACCCGCTTCACGGTCAGCTCCAGCACCTCGGCGTTCTCCATCTTCGCCTGAAACTGCCCGCGAGCCGCGGCGAGAGAGGACAGCGATCAGCCCCGCGCCAGGGCCCCCCAGCGCCAGGGCGGCGCCCCCACCCCAGCTCCCATGCCCCTGCCGCAGCCTTACCTCCGTGTCGGCCAGGATGAGCCGCAGTTCCTGCAGGCTCTCGTTAATCCGCGCTCGCCGCTTCTTCTCCACCAGCGGCTTCCTGGCCTGGGGAAGGAGAAGAGGAAACACACATTGCACCGACCGCTGCATGCCCCGTGCAGGCCAGGCCGCGGCTCCATTACACCGACCGCCGGGGGCGGGAAAGGGGATCCTGCAACCCCTGCCCCCCCTCCTTCCGGGGATCCTGCCTGGGGCCCCTCCGCGCCCGGCTCACCTTCCTGTCCCCCCCTCTCGCGTCACAGAAATCCTCCTCCTCCCGGCTGGGCCGGCTCTTGCTGGGCCGAGAGGACGGGGCCATGGCAGAGCGCGGCGCAGACACCACGGGCTGGGGGAGGGGCGCAGGAGGCGGTGGAGGCAGCAACTGGCAAGCGGAGCACAGGGGCGGCCTTCTGCACCAGCCGGCTCGCGAGCGTCCCCACTGCCCTCTCCCCCGCCCCCTCCGGCGCCACCACTCCCCGGCCTTACTTATAGCCTCTGATTTGCATGTCAATGAGCCCATTGGTCACGCCGAGCCAGGAGAAGCTGCAGCGTTGGGCGAACTGACCAATGAGAGACGGGCGCTTTGTCTATCTAGGGGCGCTCTAAGCCTCCACCAGTGCAGCGGGAGGGGGGTGAGAGGGCTGGGGTAGGGCACGATGCTCCAGGCTGGATGGTGTTGGTTGGGGTCCTTCCCTGCCTGTTTTTTTTTTTTGTCTCGTGTGTACTGGGACTCACTCAGCCGTGTTTGTCTTGGTGTATTGGGAACACACAGAATCCAGCTGTACCCAGGATGGGGTTCAATCTCAACTCTAGCGGAGTGGTGCTGGGCTGTAATCCGTGCCCAGGTTCCAAGGGAGGCTGAGACATGTGGTAAGGGATGAGAACACTGGCACCAATTCACATGTTTCTGGGGGGGGCAATTTTCAGTTCCCACCCCCCATCTACATGGACCTTGGGTCTCCCTGGGCCTTTCTTACCTGAACAGTGCATGATCTGGTGCTGCCAGGAGTCAAGTTCTTAGTAACAACAAGGAGTCCGGTGGCAACTTAAAGACTAACATATTTATTTGGGCATAAGCTTTCGTGAGTAAAAAACCTCACTTCTTCAGATGCATGGAGAAGTTCTTAGTAGACTCCCCTGTGCTCCACAGAAACAGACTCCCCATGCTCCAGGTTGCAACACCCTTTGGCCCCAATGCCTGTCTGTCTGGACAGAGCAGAGGGTGACTGGGCCACATTTGAGTGGTGATGTGCCCTCATGCCCCAGGTTGCAATGCTACTCGCTGACATTTGCCCCACCCACCTTTCCATCTGGACAGAAAGGTGACCCAGTCAACTCAATGACATTGGCACCATGCAACTCCAGCAATGCTCCAGACCAGTCCAGTAGCAGCTGTACTGATTTAGTATAGGACCACTGTTTTAAAATGGTTGGGCCATGGGGGGGGCCTTCCTGGGTCTGCAGTCTATAGAACTTTGAGCAAGTGCAAAAATGTGGGGGGGGGAGGGGTGCGGAAGGGCATTACTTCCCCATCTCCAGTAATTGGCACCATTCAATGGGAAATGTAGAAAGTAGGACAGAGAAAAGTTTATGTGCACCACTTTCCAATGTATACCTTTTGGACAGTGTAGTGTCTATGATATACATTACACTCACTGCTTCACATATGTAGGGCTAATACCTGATAATCTAGTCTAAATAAAAGTAAAACATGTTTTGTTGTTGTTTTGTTTTTGTTTCTTTGGAGGACTAACTTCTATCTTGAGGTATTTGTATGTAATGCCCAAATAAGTCAGTCTAAGGGCATAATTCAAGCCTTCCTATTTAAATAGGAGAAGTTGAATAACTTCACAAGAGGAAAGATGAGATTTCAAAGGACCACCTTATTACATTTCTTTCCTTTGAGGTATCTCTGGAGAAGGGGCAGCCTGCATGAGTTATGGAGGAGACAAAGTAAATAGCAAGGAAAACTTTTTTTTTTCTATATAGTGTCAAATATGCACAAGTTAAAGCCATGCATTCAGCAAATTCTGAGGAACATGGAAATATGTTCTGAAATTCTAGTTTCCTCTTCATTTTGGGAAAATTAAGAAAGTAATACAAAAAATTCTCTAAATCTTTGATTCTTTTATCTGTTTATTGGGGAAACAAGGAGTGGTCAATAAAATACCACAGTACAATCCCTGTGAAAGACCAAAACGCAGTTTATAATACTGTTACTGCAGATTATTGGTCTATTATTTATAAGGGTTTTTACTACCCTTGGCACTAACATAGAGTATCAGAGTCCAATAAAAGACTTTCCACTGTTATCAGCAAATCTTCCAGGATGTACCATGAACATCTAACAGTTATCATTTTCTAGAATTCATGTTACATTCACAAAGGCATTCAGAGTTAAATTGCTCCCCTTTAAAACATCAATTTTCATAATTCTACAAACCAAAAAAAAAAAAAAAAAAACGGAGGAAATATCTTTCATTGTCTTTATCAGATACTATGAACCAATTTCCATTTATTTTATTGGTATGTGTACTTTACAGTCTATTATAAATCTTCCTCGCAATTGTTTCTTAACAGTATGCATGTTATTAAAGGCATAAGAAGAAGTAAGAGGTCTATTGTTACCAACAATGTGAGTATGAAGAAGGTAATTTATATGTAAGCAGGAAAGCAGATACAAATATTTGGAGCAAAAAGTCCTGGGTCCAGTCCTGAAGTCGTTACTTAGTCTAAACTCCCATTGAAGTCAAGGACTCAGGAGCAGGCCCTCATCATGATTTAATATTATGAGAGATTTGAATATTTGCATAAAATCATTCACTAATTTAAAATGTTGCTAGGCGATGTTGTTCTTTTAAATACTTGAATTATTTAGCAATTAGTATGAACCAGTATGTGTGTGCTTCAAAAATCAGACTGATCATCAAGATAAAAGTTGAAACCCTATAAAGAATCACGATCCAATGTATTTGCAACATGATGAAAACTTCCTCCCTTCCTTGTTGGATTTTGTTGCCTCTTCTGTTCCTTAACCTAAAGAATGAAATAGTCTGGCTTTGTGAATGTAACTTGATGCTGATGACAGTTGGCAGCTGCAGTCCCCTCAACAGACTGAATCAAATAAAAGCATTAAGTCTTGTCCCCAAGGAGAGCGACAGGTGTTCGCTCTCCCTTCTTTGTTTCCTTCTTTTTTTCCTTGTTGGTAATGTATGTCATATTTTGACTAGCCAAGAAAATGAGATGCATCTTCTGTGTGTGTAATCAACATCATAGCCAGGAACAGATAGACAAATACATAGATGTATGCAAGTATATGTATCCGCCTGCCTCTGTGTACTTGTACTGCATAACTCTCTTCATTTCTGCTCTGGACTATTAGTGTTATCTTGCATTAACAACCCCCACAGTACATTTTTAGTGTTTCCACGCTACTTTCATTGTTGAGTTCATGAATGCTGCTAGCACATGCTATTTTTGTAAGCATGCCAATAGAGAAATGAGTGCTTATACAGTGCATGGCATATACACACTCTTTGAGAAAGGCATAGTTGTAGATAATGCCGTAAGTACTCACTAACACTTCTCACTTGCATCCCTGCTCACTTTCTTTGTGGCTGTATTTATTATAAGCACTCATTTGTTTCCTGCAGGGAGACATATGTTCATACTTGTGTGTGTTTGTGTATGCACATGGCTCTTCCTTGTATTGGTCATCATTCACAGTTTGGCACAGTTAACTTATCCCATATAGTCTATTGCATAACAACCTACTCATTGAAAAAGAACATGATAGCTCCTACGCAGTGTTGTTGTAGCCGTGTTGGTCCCAGAATATTACACAAGGTGAGTGAGGTAATATCTTTTATTGGACCAACGTATGTTGTGAGAGAGACAAACTTTCGTGCTTATATAGATCTGTTCCATCTTGTATTTATAGTGGTGACACTCTAAGTAAGTTTCACAGACCTGAAGAAGAGCTTGGTGTAATCTCCAAAGCTCATCTCTCTGACCAACAGAAGTTGGTCCAATAAAAGATATTACCTCACCCACCTTGTCTCAATGAATCTGACCAAGGGCGATCATAATTACATTTAATGACAATGATACTTAAAGACCACTTTTCATCTTCAAAATGCTTTACAAACATTAATGCTTACAATAGCCATATAACATAGAAATTATTCACATTTCACACATATGGAAATTGGGACCATAAGGTTAAGTAATCTGCTCATGGCCATAAGCAGAAGTCAGTATCAATTTAAGAGCTCCTGGTTCCAGATGTACAGTTAGGCCACTCTCTTTCTCAAATTGTGGTTCACAATAGATTTTTTTAAATGTGTGTATTTTCATGAGTATATTTATTTTTGTTCTACTTCTGCTCAACTCTCATCTTGCTCTACCAACGAAAATCAGGCTTTGCCAAAGTGCTCAGTGTTGGCCTAATTGACTCCAGGTGGAGCAAAATTAGGCCAATTCTGAGCACTTGGGAAAATCTCATCTGAATCATTTGAGAACCTGGGTGCATATCAGGCTAAATCAATCCTTGCTGTAGTTCCACTCTACAGTGTGCACACATGCATTGAGTTCAAACAGGATTAATCTTATTTTGACACAATTAGTGTAGAGTATTTACAAATGTCATTTTGGGCCAGGACAGTCACAGTTTATGCTTATAAACACAGCTGACTGGCAATTTTGTAGCACTTCCCATTTTAGTCGTATTTAGCATAATAGGAAAAAAGTAATCAGCAGGGAGGAATGGTACAAAATAACCATGGATACAAATTATGGTAAAGTAATTAATTACTACAATTTCCCTGGGTAGATTTTAATTTTGATACAGAGTGAGCAAGGGGTCGTAAGTAGAAGAAATGTATAAATCATATGGTCTAAAGCATTTGATTTGTAATAAATAAGGAGTCAAAAGGACACTACAAGCAGGTTTTTCTTTCGACAACATTTAGCTTTTTTCAACATTTGTAATCTGCTATATTAAAATATTAAGTGATTGTTTCACCTATCACTTATTTCAGTGAAGTTATACCTGATTTACATCACTGTGAGAGCAGTCTCAGTCCCCAATTTTGTCAGTACAAATCATTTACGGTCTGTTTCTACTCTCACTTATACTGGCATAATTCAGAAATGACTCCAGTAAAGTCAATGGAGCTACACTGACATAAAACCAGCATGAGACCAAAATCAGGCCCTTAGTACTGATCTATGAAACTAATCTGAAAAATTCCTAGCTAATGGGACACTGTATGTCTGAAGGATCACCAAAGAAACTCCTGAATTCTACTCTTGATTCTGACACATACTTCTGCTTCTGCCTTTGGCAAGCCACTTTACCTCTCAGTTTTGCCTTCTGTGAAATGGGGATGGGATAGCACTAACCTTACTAGTAGGGCTGCTGTGATACTCAACTAATTTGGAAATGACTTTTATAATTAAAAACACTGAAAAAGAGCTGAGTATAATTTCTCATTCATCTCATATCTGCACATTTAGGAGCAATGAGAAATAGCAAGTTTAGAGTGAAAAGTCTGTTTTCCAGGGTGCTTGAGAAATCAAGAAACCTAAGATAGACAAGTGAGACAGCTTTTTTTTTAATACCTCTCTCATGCTTTCCACAATTGCAGCAGCACAAAAGTTTTGCATGTCCAACTAATTGGAAGTTGCATCCCAGAGGACCAGAGAAGCTGTGGAGAAAAGGAGAGAAGACACTAGTAATGTATGAGAAAAAGCCAAGGTATCAGGAAGACACCAGCAAAGTCTGAAGAGAAGATGTAAAAACTAAAGCCATGTGAGACAAACCAAAAAACATGGAGAGAGATTTGTTTAATCTATTTCTGATTTACGGCCTGGTCCAGAGCCATTGAAGTTGATGGGGGTCTTGCATCGACTTCAGTGGGCTTTAGATCAGGCCCTTACTGACATCCATTTATCTACATCTGGTAGGTGTGGAAATCCTAATGATATCAATGGAGGTTCCATTCTTGGAATGATTGTAAAGTATATGCTCTTTAGTGAATGAACAATAAAACAAATAAATGAGCCAATCTGAAATCTTTTTAGAACTCTCAATACAATTGATAATAGTTTAATATTACTGTAAATTTTAATTTAATTTTACAGTTGACTTGAACTGATAACATTGCGCTCAAGTGGCACCTTTTCTGGAGTGGGGCCTTCTGTAACCTCTAAGAAAAGTTACAGGTAAGACAATAGCTGAACCAATTGACAAATGCTGGAGCTGACTTTGCTGTACATTAAATATGTATGTTAGAGAAATACAAGAGTATTACTGTACCTGTCAGATGGCACTACATGGAAGTTTTTGCAGGATACCTGCTTCTTCCATAGGGAAAATGTGACATTCTTGTGCCACTTTAAATGGTAGAACAATTCACATCAGGTAGAACAATTCAAGACAACCTCATACATTTGAATGTGAGCATCAAGTGGAATCAAATGGAAGAAGACTCCCTCAACACCACTTTTAAGTCCTTTCTCGTAGGTGGGAAATTCTGGATGAAGTTGTAGTACACAGTCCAGTTATTATCTATCAGAACTCTTTGCAGGTTGTTTAATACACCAGATATTACAGTTGATGGATCGATGGCTAAGTTTACAAGCTTACCACTTCTCTCTCCCAGACGGAATGTCAAATCTTCCCAAAAGCATGGAATTATCACCTACTAGAGGTTGTAGCCCACAAAGATGTAAACCTTAATAGTACTGCAATTAATGGAGAAGCTCCTTATAACTGAGACAGGCTGTGTTTTGGGAGCAGTTTTAGCTGCAATGCTGCATGTGCATTTTTATACAAATTCAAACACGACTGCTTATACATAATATACCTGTACATAAAATAGATAATAATTGTTTTCAATTCTTTTAAAATAACGTATTGTAGTTAATGAACCCTGGCATCAAGACACCTTTATGTAAAGCTCATCCTACTGCCATTGTCATGGAACCAATGGTATTCATACTACAAACTAAGAGGTAAGGATAAGTGAGAGCTCATGGAGAAGTACATGATTCCATTGGATACCCACATGTCTCATGAACATTTTTAGGCATGAAGTGCAGTTGAAAGGGCTCTGACCACTGGAAAAGTGTGTGCCTGATATTAATGCACCTTTTGAGGCTTGGATGGGCCACAGTCTAAACCTTCAGGGAGTAACAAAAATTCTTCATTAATAATTTCTGCATAGCACAGGGCAAAGCAATGATGCATGTAAACTGTAAACCCCTCAGGAGGTAGTTTTTTTAATAGGTTGCAACACTGCAAAATCCAGTGGTTTTTGGAAGCAAGTGTTGTGCAGTCAAATAGGTGTTAAGACCTGTCATTGTGAGTATGACTAGCACAGGTTAGTAACATTAATGGTATACAGTGTAAATTGTGGTAAATGTTAACTTGATGCTCAGTTGCTCCCTTGACATCATCTTACTGTCAGTCAGTTTACCTTTATGCTAACAAGTAAAACTGTGCAGGTGGTATAGATTCCAGACCTTTCACCTCTGGCATTTGGCATTTAAAATATGACTCCCAACACAAATGAAATGAGCATAATGGCCTCAGCCTCATTTCCACTGAAGATTAGTCCAAATCACTAAACCATTTACCATGGAACAGCCTAAGAACATGGAATAACAGAGGGTTCTAGGGTATGAAAAATGTGCATTAGAAGAGAATGGAGAAGCTTGCGGTCCCTGCCAGGCTGATACATGGGTCTTTCTAGTGCTATCAGTCTCTCCAGTTTCCGCAGTCTGAACATTTAACCCTAACTGATATAATCAGAATAAATTTCCCTGCTTTCCATTCACCTACTCTTTGAGTTTTGTCCATTTGTTTTTACAAACCAGATTGGCTGAGTGTTTTGTGTGTGGGCTGTGGGGTCCTCTGAGCCTTTCAAAGCCACAAAGGTTGTCCCACCCACCTCGTTTGCTAGGATACAGTTTTAGCAGCAATCACTGTGTTCACGAGATGATACACAGAAGTCTCAATAATGAGTGGCATTCAAAAGACTGTCATGTCCACGGACAGGAAGTCCTGAGATTGTGTGTGTGTGTGTATATATATATATATATAGTCATTGATCAGAGATTAGTTTTACCAAAGAATGTCAGAACAATCTTTATTCTCTGGCATTTCATAGGTATATCTGATGTTATTAAAAAACAGCAAAAGCCTTAAATACAGCTGGAAATGATAGTGCCTGAGCACTCGGGGAAAGTAACTTAACACGGGGGTTCTTAACCTTTTCTTTCTGAGGCCCCCCCCAACATGCTATAAAAATTCCACGGCCCAGCTGTGCCACAATAACTGTTTTCTGCATATAAAAGCCAGGGCTGGTGTTAGGAGATATCAAGGAGGGCAATTGCCCAGGGCCCCACACCATAGGGGGCAACACAAAGCTAAGTTGCTCAGGCTTCAGCTTCAGCCCCCGGTGGCAGGGCTTGAGGCCCTGGGCTGCAGTCTCACGTGGCGGGACTTTAGCTTTCTGCCCTGGGCCCTAGCGAGTCTAATGCCAGCCATGCTTGGCAGACCCCCTGAAACCTGTTCGTGGATCCCCAGGGGGGTCCCAGACCCCTTGTTCAGAACCACTGACTTAGCATACCACAATTATGTTTTAAGCTCTAACCCTCATCAAAAAGTGCCTGTTTGGGATCTTGGAATCCTGCAAAAACTTTTGTTAAGCCAGTCATGTTCCATTGGTTGTTGTTTGCCAGTGTGCACAAAAAAAGGGGTGAGTAAGGGGGGAAAAGTGGAAAGCAGAAGGAAGGGGGATGATGTGATTGAACAGCACCTGAGGAATTGTGAAGGTGATAATGGTGTTTAGGAAGCTGCTGGATGGAATGCTGAGGCCAAATGTTCCAAGGCCCTTGTGAGTGACATTCAGTTGCAGGAACAGTTTATTCTGTTTGTGCAATCTTCCCAGTATAAGGCTTCACAATATTTGTGGTTAGTCCTAGACTGGCGAAATATTTGATTACCCTTTATTTAATTACGGCAACACTTGTCTCCTTATCATGCCAAACAAATTAATTGAATTGAAATTAAGGAGGAAGTGGTTTAAAAACTTTTGTGCTGAGCTAGATTCTCCTTTTTCTTATCCAAACTGACTCAGTCAACTGAGACTCACCAGCACCCAGAGGCTGCTTGATTTGGCTGAGTGAGGAGATGAGACGAGGGATCAATATCCCTCAAGCACTCATACCAGACAGTTATTCCAACCCACTCGCATGATTGTGATTGAAAAGGTCACTATGGGGAGCATTTTCAGAAGAGTTCAAGTAGCCAGATTTTGAAAAGAGCTCAGTATGTGACTACTGAGCTTTTATTTTATTTTTTTTAAAAAATGACTGTAAGTGTCACAATGGGAGTTGCTGGGTGCTGAGTACTTTGGTCCTTTGGTGCCTTAATGGGAGTTTAAGCTCTTCTGACAATCTGATTCCAGTTGTGGGTGCTGAGCCCTTGAAAATCTGGCTCAGTGTCCTCCCCACCCCTTCACAATATGGCAGTTGGACCCATCTCCCTGCAAACGCAGATCAGAATAGGATTTTGCTTTCACTAATGCATGCTGTTACACAAGCCTGCAGATATTTCACTCTAGCAGCACTTACCCAGTTGGTTAACAAAGACAATGGTAGTCTGGGCCAGGACTCTGTCTGCAAGGGCTAGTTAATCTAATTCATCTATTGATTTTTGAACTCACTTATTGCTGTATTGTTGGGTGATCTGTAAATTATTTCCACTTTGGGGAGGGTAAATAATCAGCTAAGATTTCTTTTTTCTTTCTGTGGATCACCCAAGATGTCAGTTTAACCCCTAGTCCAGTGTACTATCCGATAGAAATACAGATTACCTGGCAATTGATTATTTCTGGGCTTTGCATGTGTGGAATGCCAGATTCCTTCTCAGCTAGCAGGGTATGAATTAGTAGCAACTATTTATCCTGTTATGTCTGCCAGTATATTGTCAAAGTGTTCCTTGAGATCTCCTAGTCCTAGATATTTGGAGATCTCTACCAGACACAGTAATCCAGGTTTGGAGAGAAACCAATGCTGCAGCTTGGTTAGGGCAATGTGGTGTGATTGTGAGAAGGTCATTCAAGTACTCTGTAAAGGAGTTGAAAATGAGGAACTCTGGACAGCCTGAGATTGTAGAGGTCGGAAATTCATTTGAGCCCAAACCTGGCCTAATTATAGAAAATATACCTATAGTTCAGGCTTTCCATTAACAGCAGGTATTGGCATTTCCCTTAGGAATTAGTCTTGGAGGTAAGTATCAGAGGGGTAGCTGTGTTAACTTGGAGGTAGTTATCTTGATACTGTGAAAGAAATGGAGGAGGTCCTCTCTCTTTGGTTGGGGAAACATTTCTTCTGGGGTAAAATATGTGAAGTATGGATAGGTCTGTGTCTGTAATAACAATTATTTCTCCCAAATGAAAACTTTAATACCCAGTTAAGGCATAATTCAGTCACACAAACCTGTAAGAGCAAAAAAATACAAAAAAGTCTCTGTCAGGGACTTTTTTGTTATATTTGTACAGTGCCAACCACAATGGGGTCCTGCTTCATGATTGGGGTCACCTGGCACTACTGCAATACAAATAAATAATAAAGTTAACGGGTAACTTGTAAGTATGATTAATATTTGTCACTGATAGACTCTGAACTTCTATGGGGAAGTCCCCTTCCATCTCTAACAGATAAAGAAACAGTACAAACAGCACCGTAATTTAGCTCACACTGTCATGCTAAACCCTATTACCTCATACTTGGCCGACCAACACATGCCAGATCACATACTTAGTCAGTGCACAGATGTTATCATTGTTGAGGTATAATTAAGGTTTGGTTAATATTGTAAGCTAAATTACTGTAACTCTTCTCTTTCTGCTTGTGACATAATATATTTCAAAGACCATATTTTAAACTGAATAACTTGACAGTGTTTATAAACAAACTGTATTTTTTAAATAAACCCTTACATATAGTATATTTAGTGTTCAGATTTGGCTTGATTTTAAATCTTAATGAGATCTACTAAACAAGCCAAGCTTGAAGGTAAGCATGCAATTTGTACAAAATAATATCCATGTCTAATGGCACAATGCTAGTGAAATATATCTGTTCAATACTGCATGTGTTTTTAATCACCTCACAAACAATAGGAAAAATTCCGTTGTTTCCCCCCGGGTAGATCTATAAAGTTCTGCATTGAATTTATAGTATTCAAATTGATAGAGAAGAGGTTTGTCCTCTGCAAACTGTGGCAGATTCAGCATTTAAGTGGCTAAGTTAGATTCTCTTACACTCATTTGGTAAGACTCCCTAAGGCTTGGTCTACACTACCCCCCTAATTCGAACTAAGGTACGCAACTTCAGCTACGTGAATAACGTAGCTGAAGTTCGAAGTACCTTAGTTCGAATTAGTTCGAACTTACCTTGGTCCACACTCGGCAGGCAGGCTCCCCCGTCGACTCCGCGGTACTCCTCTCGGCGAGCTGGAGTACCGCAGTCGACGGCGAGCACTTCCGGGTTCGACTTATCACGTCCAGACTAGACGCGATAAGTCGAACCCAGAAGTTCGATTTCCAGCCGTCGAACTACCGGGTAAGTGTAGCCAAGGCCTTAGATTTCCTTACACTTATACATTTCCTTTTTTCACTTTTAGCAGTAGAAAAATGTGCCCAGCCAGAGCACTAAACTGCTAATTTAAAATACCACTGATGCCAGTATAGACTGCCAATTAATATTCCCTAAATATTAAAGAACAACTTTCACACTAATAACTGCCCCACTCTCAGTGCCTGAGAAAACGATGGGCTTTACAATATGACTGATGTTTATCAAATCATTTAGATCTACTTACGCTCACACAGTGATTGAATGTAAGGGGGGGCTAAGCTGGTGATAAGCTGGAGGCTAAGCATGCTGAAGAACTAAAAGGTATAAAATAGATTAGGGAATGGCCTATTTTAATTTACCCCACCTTCCTGCTGGTTGCTTTTCTTGTTATGCTTCTTGCTTTTGACCCTTTGGCATGTGAGTCACACCAGCTTTGCCTATTAGACGAGGATTCAGAGGTCCAAGCTCAGAAGTGATGTGTAAATTAGATGTTGGTCAATGGATGAGAGTCTCTATGCAAGCCAACCTAAGAAAGTCCAGAGAGAGGGATGTATATGTACCATACCTATTGGGGTGCATGTAACATGTTGGGGAGGGGGAGTCGGGGAATGAGGTATATTATGAATTCTAGTTTGCAAAGACTCATCTCTGAGGCCTGCTCACAATTTTTCAAATGGACATATTGCACTTTGAGTAAAAAACTACCCCATATGTAATGTGAGATGATGAAGAATATCAGCTGACTTATGACGGTTGCATACCATCATTTGATATTATCACAGCTCTAATGTGTGGTGGTGGTTGTCAGCTACAGAGGAGACGGGAACAAAGGATTTTCCACTGGGTCTCCTTGAGTCTGACAACCTGCCCTTGAAAGTAGCCTACATCTGTTATTTCAGGAGTCGGGGGGAAGGAATATAATGCATATAATTAGTTGCTGTATGGAGGTGGGGAGAATGCCTCTGAGTCTCAGAAAGGAAATTGGCTTACGTTCTGAATGCAGAGACTTGAAAAATATCCCCCGTTACATCTGGAATGTTAGATCTCAGGTGCTCTCCATCTCTCACGGCCACATCCTGCCGTGTAATCAGCGCCATCAGCCGATCATACCAACTAGGAAAACTTTCTTTAGCATTCAGACATACTAGCATGTCGTGCATATTGGAGGGACTGTTCTCTGGATCCATGGCAACTTGGTGGTTATGAACACATGGCCCTTATTAGTGTTTGCTATTTGACGATGTTATTGCAGCACTAAAGTTGAATGCCTCTGCTCCAGTCTTGAAGCAGTTCTTCCTCTTTTGTTAGTTGATTTGTCAGCCTTTGTCTGATCTCCATCCCATCAGTTCTTTCCACATTTCTGGAAAGGGTCATTGCATTACAACTTCAGTCACACCTCCACACATATGATGTAATTGATGAATTCCAGTCTGGCTTCAAGAGGGAGCCCTTTTGAAGATTTGCAATGATCTCTTGCTGCAGGCGGGCTCAGGCATATGTTCTATATTAATGCTCCTTAATCTGTCTGCTGGTTTTGACACCATAGACCATGGTGTCTTTTTGCAATATTTAGAGCAGATGGTGTGGCTGTCTGGAGTTGCTCTAGCTTGATTCAAATCATAGCTGCTAATTTGCTAGTTACACATTCCATTCCTCTAAACACTTTTCTGTCTGCCGCAGGACTCTGTTACAGGAGCCTTGCATTTTAGTGCCCATATACTCCATCTTGCTTCAATAATTTGCTGGTATGGACTGATTTATCATTGCTAAGCTGATGACACTCACTTCTAGCTTTTCTGGGAAGTTTCTCTATCTCCTTTTGTACATTTCCCACTGTCCACCTCAGAAACAGTGTCTCCAGCCAAGGAGGGGATTGGACATAAGAACATAAAAATGGCCATATTGGATCAGATCTATGGTGCATCTAGCTCAGTGTCCTGTCTTCCAACAGTGGCTGATGCCAGATGCTTCAAAGGGAATGGACAGAACAGGGCAATTATCAAGTAATCCATCTCCTGTCGTCCAGTCTCAGCATCTGGCAGTCAGAGTTTTAGGGACACCCAGAGCATGGGGTCGCATCTCTGACCATCTTGGCCAATAGCCATTGATAGACCTATCTTCCATGAACTTATCTAATTCTTTTTTGAATCCATTATAGTTTTGTCCTTCACAACATCCCCTGGCAACAAGTTCTACAGGTTGACTGTGTGTTGCATGAAGAAGTACTTCCTTTTGTTTATTTTAACTTGATGCCTATTAATTTCATTGGATGACCCCTGACTCTTGTGTTATGTGAAGGGGTAAATAACACTTCCTTATTCACTTTCTCCACACCATTCATGATTTTATAGACCGCTATCATACCACTGCTTAGTTGTCCCTTTTCAAAGCTGAATAGATACCTCTATTTATGGATACCTCTGTGGTGCAGCAAAGTCCCCAGTGATTATCTTAAAGGATTTAGTGATGATTGATGCACGGTATTCCAAGCTCCTGGCACAATGAGGAGAAATGAGGGACTGAATTCAGATCTCCCCCGAATTCAGATCCTATCCTTTATAACTATATAATACAGACTATGTTGGTACTATTGTATTATCTTACTGAAGTTCAGTGCTGATCATCAAATAATTTCTGTGTGTGAATCCTGGCTAAGAAACTCAGTTTTCATTAGCTCCCTTTGCTTATTTGTGGAGTTGCCTTTCCAGCTGTTAGATTTTACAGCAGTCCCATTTATTTCTGAGACTGCATTAAAAATGTGGGTAGTATCTTGATCCAGTTCTCTGATTTGAAAGTTTACATTAGCCAAGCCCTTCTTTTATGGTCAGAAAAAATCACTAAACTTTGGCCCTGCTCCACTGTCTGATATAGAAATGTCATACCCAAGTATTAAACCAGAAGACTTTATGATTGTACACTCATCTGTGTATTAATATACTGATAGAGAAATTATGGTTCTCCATAGTATATGAATAACAAGTATACTCTGTCACAATGTATTTTAATAGCATAGTGCTACAAATAGTAGCAGTGCAATATATAAATAAAAAGATAGCTCATTAGAACTCTAATGGGCTTCGGGTTCATATGTAACAGCTGATGCAGAGGGAAGTTAGATTTCCAATTTCAATTAGGCAACTGCAGTTTAATGGCTCTAAAAGAAATTGAGGCACTGTAATCAGAAGAAAAGATGTAGAAATCTGAAGTACAAACAAATACACTAGAAAAGACAGTAAGTGATAAAAACATTCAGTGAAAATTGTATATTATCCAAAAGGGACCAGATTTTTATCTTATTGATACCAGTGTAACTTTAGAATTATGTCGTTAATTCAAATGGGGTTTTTCTGGATTTATTCTGGTGTAAATCAGAGCAGAATCTGGCCCTAGATGTCTGCTTCACTGAATCTGTACCAAATATTGTGAAATTTAATTCATGAGGGACAAGTTGAATTCTGAGATTGATTCTCCTAAAATCAGGGTAAATCGGGAGTAACTTCACTGAAGTCAATGCAGCGTCACTGGTGTGAGAGGAGAACCAGGTCCAGTTCTAAACCCGTTTGAGAATAGCAGTGAGTGAAAGTTGTTACTGAATGTTCTTCAGTAGCCTGGGTAAATGCTTAGCTTGTTGTCTGGAGATCATTTTACAGATAGGGCAACTGATGCAGAAGACCAGTGGTAGAGGTTGGAACAAAACACAGTTCTTCTGACCCCATCCATTGGATTACACGGCCTACCAAATGAGTTGGCACTCTTAGTCCAAAAGACAAGGTTCCACGTCACAAGACCACTGTAACCGCAGATGGTGCCCATGTCTGAAGTCTCAGCAGATAGACAAGTATTGAATAGAATCATAGAATATCAGGGTTAGAAGGGACCTCAAGAGGTCATCTAGTCCAACCCCCTGCGCAAAGCAGGACCAATTCCCAACTAAATCATCCCAGCCAGGGCTTTGTCAAGCCGGGCCTTAAAAACCTCCAAGGAAGGAGATTCCACTACCTCCCTAGGTAACGCATTCCAGTGCTTCACCACCCTCCTAGTGAAATAGTATTTCCTGATATCCAACCTGGACCTCCCCCACTGCAACTTGAGACCATTGCTCCTTGTTCTGTCATCTGCCACCACTGAGAACAGCCGAGCTCCATCCTCTTTGGAACCCCGCTTCAGGTAGTTGAAGACTGCTATCAAATCCCCCCTCATTCTTCTCTTCTGGAGACTAAACAATCCCAGTTCCCTCAGCCTCTCCTCATAAGTCATGTGCTCCAGACCCCTAATCATTTTTGTTGCCCTCCGCTGGACTCTTTCCAATTTTTCCACATCCTTCTTGTAGTGTGGGGCCCAAAACTGGACACAGTATTCCAGATGAGGCCTCACTAATGTCGAATAAAGGGGAACGATCACGTTCCTCCATCTGCTGGCAATGCCCCTACTTATACAGCCCAAAATGCTGTTAGCCTTCTTGGCAACAAGAGCACATTGTTGACTCATATCCAGCTTCTTGTCCACTGTTCTGCAGAACTGCTACCTAGCCATTCGGTCCCTAGTCTGTAGCAGTGCATGGGATTCTTCCGTCCTAAGTGCAGGACTCTGCACTTGTCCTTGTTGAACCTCATCAGGTTTTTTTTGGCCCAATCCTCTAATTTGTCTAGGTCCCTCTGTATCCGATCCCTACCCTCTAGTGTATCTACCACGCCTCCTAATTTACTGTCATCTGCAAACTTGCTGAGAGTGCAGTCCAGCCACCTAGACATTGAGGCTGATTTTACCCTCTAACCCTTCTAAGTGGTCCTTCCAGATCTGGGTTGTGCCTGTTCTGTAGATAAAAAAGAATTCTGTTCCTAGGGATTTCAAGCCAACATACGTGAGTAGTACATTCACTACGCATTTTTGAAAGAGTAAAAGATAAATAAAATCCAAGCTTCCCATATAAAGATGTTATTTTAATATTGGGAATTGGTACAAATAACTTGAGTTTTGTTTTCATAGTTTATACGGTCACTGGTGGAGTTGTGCAAATAACCCATTTGTTTGGTTTGGTGGCAGATATATATATATATATATATATATATATATATATTTGTTTTGGGTTGACATGAAATGAAAACATTTCAGGTGTGTGTGTGTGTGTGTGTGTGTGTGTGTGTGTGTGTGTGAAATGAATAAATTGCAACAAATTAGTTTTGGAGTTCAAATGAAATGTTTTGTTTACCCAAAATTTTGTTTAATTTTCAAGGTTTTTTTTACATTTACAACAAAAAATAACTTTCAATTAAAAAGTTTGAAATGTTTAATTTAGAAATTGTCAAAATGAAGTATCTTGACTCAGAATTTTGCTCTTTGTTCTTACTGAAACAATTTGGCAATTTTAACAAAAATTCTCGTAATGTTTTGATTAATCCAAATCCAAATTTTTGGTGGAAAAAAGGCTTTTTGTACAATTTTTTTTGTCCAATGGTAGTCACGTATACTCAGGGTCAAATAGTTGGAAATACTGTAGTTAATTTGTCTATATTTGTACAGATTTATATAATTCACTAAGCTAAACTGAATTAAGGCCATTTTACTTCTGAATGAGAGGATACACTCAAGTTTAATGCAAGTTTTTAATTAATCTACTTTAAAGTCATACCTTTAGTTAATTTGGATTAATTTTCCTTAGTGTCCCCATGTAGACAAGCACTAAAACTACAGCTATTTTAGAATTAGATTTTAGGAGGTTTGTTCATATGCCCATTATACCTGCATTTTGTCATTATCGAGGTAGTCAAATATACTTTCTATTATTACATTTGCTGCCTGTAATTCATCATAAAAGCAATAGCACTATAACAAAAGCCAACAGACAATATGGTTGTGTTACTAAGCTTTGATATGGGAGCATTTGGCACTTGACCATACTCTCGTTGAGGCTCAGCCATTCTTACACTGAGGCTGTAGATCTAGTATCTGCTTTTTGGATGTCTTTGCTCAGTTCTCACATTCTCCTTTTTAATTTTTCATCTTCCTTTCTCCTGTGCCATCAACTGTCGATAAAAATTATATACTTGTACCTTCACCCATCACCACTGTTGCTACTACACTTAAGGGTAAGAACCTGTTCCGTTGGAAGGGTCTGTTTCTTTTCCCATCAAAATCAATGGGAGATTTGCCATTAGTGCCAATGGCCCAGATTATGAAACCCTTGCTTACAATGAATAATATTTTACCACATGATCAGTCCTACTGAATTCAGTGGGATTACATATGGACTCAAGTGTGATTAAGGGTGAGTGGCAGAATCTGACCACATAGGAACAGGATTGGGTCCTTACCTCTATTCACAGTTGCTCTTAATTGTCTTGAAATATATACAAGTGCCATTGAAAATAACTCCCATGAAGATGATTTCTAAGCACAGGAATTACCTTGGTGATTTTTACCTTTACACTGAATTCAAAATTATGAAGGTGAGAGAGAAAATTACCAAACAATAAATTAAAAACACGGGAATGAAAAATTGTGCGTTTTTTTAAAATCTAAGATTATATCAGATAGTCTCCTCTATTCTGCCCTGGCAGGGAGGCAGAATGAATGAGATTGTAGGTATTTTCCATCTATAACATGCATGGAATAATTAATTATTATTTCTATTAAAGACTGCCACAATGTGCTGGGCACTGAACAAACACATAGTGAGAGACAGTCCGTGGTCCAAAGAGTTTATAATCAATAAGACAGATGAAAGATGGGAGAGAGAAAAGAGGTGCAGAGCAGTGAAGTGATAAGGTCGTAGAGCAGGTGAGTGGTAGAGCTAGAAATAGAATCTAGGTCTCCTGGATCCCAATCAAGTGCACTAGCCACTAGATCAGTGCTTCTCAAAGCCGGTCCGCTGGTTGTTCAGGGAAAGTCCCTGGCGGGCTGGGCTGGTTTGTTTACCTGCCGCATCCACAGGTTCGTCCAATCGTGACTCCCACTGGCCGCGGTTTGCTGCTACAGGCCAATGGGGGCTGTGGGAAGCGGCGTGGGCCAAGGGATGTGCTGGCCGCCCTTCCCACAGCCCCCATTGGCCTGGAGTGGTTAACTGCAGCCAGCGGGAGCTGCGATCGGCCGAACCTGCAGACACGGCAGGTAATCAAACCGGCCCGGATCACCAGAGGCTTTCACTGAACAAGCGGCGGACCAGCTTTGAGAAGCACTGCACTAGATCACACTGCTTTTCTTGATAATACTAACTGAAACAGTAAAATTACAGTTGTGTTCTCCATGCCTGTGAGTCCCCCCCTTCTTTAGATTTTAAAATACAAAAAGGTACCTGTACACAAGCTCTATGTACTCTGACAATTAGTCATAACTCACAATCCATATAGAAACACCACCCACCAGTATGTGTACAGAAGTTGTCTATAAAATTTTTCTTCGGGCTAAAATTTGGCTTAACTCAGCTGTTTTGTTGATGTTGCAATCATTTCATTAAAATAAACTTGGCTGGAGTTTTGCTTGTTAGCGTGTCCAGGAGATAATCTTGGTGTGATTTCAGGACTTTGTTATGCTCTAGCAAAAAAAAGTACTAGTCTTTAAGAAAAAATTAGATGCAGCCCTTTGGAAGAAAGCATGTATAAGAAGAAATGTTTTTGTATCCCCACAATGAAGCTCATGTAGGCAGGCTGGTACTATTTATTAAAATCCAAGCATGTCAACTTCTTCTGCACATGGCACTTTCCCCTTGAAGCATAGCGGATGTATCAAATGTTTGTTCTAGCAGCCCAGACATCATATGTTTTATTATACTTGCTATATTTACCTTCCAAGCCATCTCAGATGCATGAAGCATACTGCAGCTGTTGCAGTGTGACATAATATAAATATAAAGCAGGTGTTAACTAGCATCCTGTATCTCATATGTCAAATATAGTTATAATAGATTACTGTTATTTAGTGACTTAGGTCAGGCCACAGTGTATTTTTGCAGATATTATGGTCATATAAATGTAGATTGCCATACAGTGATGTTTTACTGCAAGTCACTCTCAGAACTACAGATGAGCCCAACCTGAAGAAAATTGGGATCTGCATCCAGACTTTAAACATCCTAGGTTAAAATTTTAAAGCAATCTAGGAAGTTTGGACACATCTTCCATTAACTTTAAGATGTCTTTGGGGAAGTTCTATAGCTGGTGTTGTTCAGGAGATCAGACTACGTGATCATGATGGTCTCTTCTGGCCTTGGAATCTATCAATCTATAAATCCCCTCGGTTGCTTTGAAACTCTCCTCCTGGGCTATTTGGAGTTGTTTCAATCAGGTCAATCTGTAAATTGAGCACAAATCGTAGGAACCTTAACTAGTTCATGGTAATATTTTGATCTTCTGTCCTCACTGATCCTAATACATACATTGATTGATCAGCCACTGAAACATATCAATAAACAAGTGTGTCTGTGAAAGATGGTGACGTAAATGGAAACAATCCTGTGCTCCCACCTGCCATAACTTGTTATGCTGCCGTTCTCACTAAGAGGCTCTTTGTCTCTGATATCTCAGTGCAAAGCTCCATTTATTTAAGAACAGTTAATAAATCCATTTGAAAGAGAGTAGGGTTTTGTGAAGAATGAATCTGCACTGATTACCAGATCGAAATCCCAAATCCCCTGAATTTTGAGGGTGAGGAGTGTTAAAAATTCAAACCAGCTCTGGAACTCAATTTTGCTAATGGTCACCATTGGCCGGATTTTTAGAGAAGCTCAGCAGGCTGGGGGCACCTTGACAGCTGAACTCTTCTGAAAAAATTGGCCACAAGTCTCACAGTGGGATCTGCTGTGTTCTGAGCACTGGAAATTGGCCTCACTTGTGGACACTGAGCATTTGGGGATCTGGCCTTGCCTATCATGGACTGAACCAAAAACCTGCATCAGAACCCCCTGAACTGTGAGTGAGTGTGTGCTAAATTCTTATCTAAATCCAAACTCCACAGGTTGGGCTCATCTCTGATTTAGGTAGGGCCAAGCCTTTAGTTATTTACTCATTCCTTAGTCCTTCCTCACTCGGGTAAAGTCTCATTTATCCAGTACCATTTTACCCAGACCTGACACAGTGCTGGCTGAGTCAGGTGTAGGTAAAAACTGAAGGCAAAGCTTCAAGAGGAAAAGGAACGGGCTGTTTGTGAAAACTTCTCCCCAGTTGTTCCATTAGCTGTGCTTTTATAGCCCTGCAGAACAGGTGCCAGCAGTTAAACTCCATAGATCTCCAGGGCCATCTGTACAGAGGCCCCCCATCTGCATGCTGCAGTCTCTTTCCTTTCCATAGGGCTGCACTGACAGGATTCCCGCGGTCGTTATCTACCTCAGGGACCTTCCCTGTAGAAGGGAGACCATGGAATCTAAAAACAGGTCCTAGCCATATTATGTCCCCTCCTTGAACTCCTTGGGGATAGAAGAGCTGGGATAAAGCATGTTGCCCTAGTCCTGGCCTACCCATCCTTGCCAACCCACCCTCTCCTCACCTACAGATCCCACAGAGAGGTGGCAATAAGAGCTGTCCTCCCCTCCCTTTCTCTCCCCTCAGGAGCCAAGAGGAGTTTATGGCTTCAGTAGCGGGTGCAGTCCATACCATATTTTTATGGGGCAGGGGGAGGAGGAGAGAGTGGAAAGAGCTCAGAAGCTGAGAGGATTTTGTTCCCTTCTGCCTCCCTGTGGAAAAAATGGTTTGTCTCATCCCTCCCTCTTTCCTTGCCCCCCCCTCAAGGCTTGGGGGAGAGGGGAGGAACCCCTAGACCAGTCTTCCAGCCACACCTGGAAGATGGGGGTGGATGAAAGGCCCCTGGAAATGCCCCTCCCCCCCCAGGCCTGGGTAAGAGGGAATGAAGAACCTCCATGATTGCCGGAGGACCAGAGATGCTCTGGGGACAAGATGTGGGGCAGGAGTGATATGAGTTTGGGGAAGCAGAACATTAATTGGTTTGGGGATGGACCACAGGATTGATTTAAGGCTGGGGGGGGGCGGGGTTGCAAAGTTGATATTTGAGGCTGGGGTACAAAAATAATTGGTGTGCGGATAGGGCCACATAGGGCCTCTGTTGCTTAGTATAGGAAAATGGCTGAATGGGCCAGGCCTTGTGTGTATTTCAGTTATGTGACAGCTTGGGGCATCTTGGTTAACATACAGTTCAGTTTTTGAGTGTGGGAGCAATCAAGTGCTGTTGTCCCTGTTGGGAAATGAAGGGACAAGAGATTGACACCAAATGTGCTGGGGTCACCCTAACCAAGATCACAATCAGGCACAATTAGGTTAGACAGTGGAGACGCTACTACCTACTGCTAGGAATGTCTCTCGGGGTAAGGACTCTGTTAGGGTCTTAGGTACCACTGATCCCTCTTTAAAGAGCTGAGACAGCTACAAAACGGTGGGGTGTGTGTGTGCAAAGCTGAGGGGGCTTCAAGGGGATGGGTAGTACAGAGGGGCTTTCCATATTATGTAATGCATGAGGGAATGGGTGAGTCCTTAATTTTGCATGTTTATTTCATTGTTACAAGAGGCGGTGAGTCTTGAAAATCACCAACAAATGTGTTATGTAATTTATGGACAGCCCCAGAGCTGAGGTGGCGAGGGCTAAAGCCAAAGAGAGCAGCAGCCCACCTAAGAACCTTGGGCATGGGCTTCCCCAGCCAGCAATCAAAACTGAAATCACTACACGGGGTCAGGAGGTAGAGGCCCCCAGCGCATCCCAGGCAGCACTGACCTATCTGCCAGAATCCTTGGGCCTCCACCCACCCAGGACTACAAACTGTGAGCGAGGAGCTGGGGAGAGGGAAGTGGCTAGAGTGTATCAACCTGAGGAGGACTGAGGTTGTGACTATAAAGGGGTGGGAATCTTATTAACTGCTAGCTTTCCCAAGTCCATGCTGTTGTCCCTCATTTCCCCCAATAACGTTATCTCTATTTTAACCCCTTGGACTCAGTGCTTGTGAGTGGGGCAGGTTTGCCATCAAGGGTGCTCAGGCTGGTATATAGTTTCCAAGGTCTCTGGGTAGGGGCTCAAGCTGGTGTTGTTTAATTCTACAGAGGGACTCCTACAAAATTTAAGCCCAGCCCTTTTTGCTGCCAACAATACCTGGAAGAAGGCTTGTGTATAGAACATGAATTGCCCAGCTGTTACTAGTGTTCCCTGCGAAGTCTCCCCACCTCTGACCCTGGTTCCCACTGAGCAGAGTGACACACAGAGGGTCTTTAATATCCTAGTTGAATTAAAATCTGCACTTGCAGCTGTGTGTCAGTGGAACTTACTCAGCAGTTTTTTCAGTTCCTACTCCTGCCAACCCAACCTATTAGCAGAAGAGCTCTGCAGAGGGCTGGCGATCCAGCTATACTGGTACAATAACACGCTCTGTGATAGAGCTGATCTGTAGGTTCCTAAAACAATAGGGTTACCATATGTCCGGATTTTCCCGGACATGTCCGGCTTTTTGGGCTCCAAATCCCCGTCCGGGGGGAAATCCCCAAAAGCCGGACATGTCCGGGAAAATCGGAGCGGGGCCGGGGGCTCCAGGGCCGGGGGCTCGGGGGACGGGCCGGCGGTGCCGGGCCGGGGGCTCGGGAGACGGGCCAGCGGTGCCATGCCGGGCCGCAGGCTCGGGGGACGGGCCGGCGGTGCCAGGTCGGGCATTCGGGGGCTGGGCCGGGGGCTCGGGGGACGGGCTAGCGGTGCCACTGCCAGGCCGGGCCGGGGGCTCGGGGGACGGGCCGGCGGTGCCAGGGGCCGGGCTGGGGACCGGCGGTGCGGTGCCGGGGGTGCTTGGCCGGGGGCCGGGCCGGGGACCGGCAGTGCTGGGCGGGCCGGGGGTGCTCGGCTGGGCCCGGGGCCGGCACCCCAGGGCCCGAGCCGACCCAGGCTGGAAATGCCGGGGGGGCCAGCCTGGGCCGCGCCTCCTCCCCCACCCACCCCCCCTTACCTGCTTCAGGCTTCCCGCGACTCAAATGTTCGCCAGAAGCAGGGGAGGGGGCGGGGACTTTGGGGAGGGGCGGAGTTGGGGCGTGGGCGGGGCTGGGGCGGGGCCCCGTGGAGTGTCCTCCTTTCGGAGGCACTAAATATGGTAACCCTATAAAACAATGTAGTGGTGAGATTAAGAAGTGGCCATGTTAAGGCCTTAGTTCCCTTCTCTTGTAAATTTGAGTAAGGAATTCTGCAAGAAGGAATGGTCTTGCCAGGAATCAGCTATACTTGCAGAAGCATTTTGTCTGCCTGTTTCAATTGCATCAGCACTAGGAAGGTTTTGCTGTAGAACTATCCCAACAAAACTGAAAGTGTAGACAAGGTCTGAAAGGAACCAAGTCATTGGGCCAAAGTCAGGCAGAATTGTGGGCTGAGCTTAATCCGTCAGCATTAAGTGATAGCGGCCCACAGAGCAGCTTACGGAGGTGCCCTGTTGCAGAAGATCTCTGGTCAGAAGGTACTTGGGGCTGTATTACCTTTGGGGAGTAAATGATGCCCATGGAGGTGGTCAGAGACATTTTTGTCAAAACATATTTTTGACAGAAAATGCCATTTTTTGTCAAAACTGAACAGTTGAGAAAAACATGTCGATTGTGACCATTTCATTTAGGGGGGGGGAAATAAACAAAGCATTCAGATGATGGTTCAACATTTTCAGAATGGAATGGTTTGATTTTTCTTTTCAAAATGACCCTTCAAAACAACATTACTTGTTTTTAGGGAAGAAACATTTTTTCAGAGTTGAAAAAGGTTGAAATCGGAATGAAACGTTTCAGCTTTATCGAAAAGAGGCGTTTCAATTGGCGCAAAAAGATTATTTTTAAATTTTGTTTGAAAATGTAAAAAAATTGCAGGAGATTAAAAAAATTCTTTTGCTTTGGAAACTTTTTCAAAATCATAATTTCCCGTGAAACAGAAAATCTGGGTCCTATCCATCTCTAGCTATATATTTCCTTCCCCCTCTCCCTTTCCCCACCACCCCTCCTGGTGCAGATTCAGTAACTGGTGAAGGATTTTCTATTTTGTCAGGAAGTGGGGGCTGGAGTGACACAGACCTTTGTGTGTGTACTCTCGTGGGCACACGTTCACACACACACCCCTTTTTCTATGTGAGAGCCGAGGGGTATGATTCCTAATAGGTCAGGCATTCAGATTTTGACTCAGAAGAGCTCAGAGCCAGACTTCCAAGTGCCCAGCACCCACAACTGTAGATAGATTTCCAAAATTGCCCAACACCCAAAGTGCAGCCTGAGTGCTGAACCTTTCTGAAAATCTGGCCCTGATTGTGGATGCTACACACTTGTAAAAATTTGTCCCTTAGCTTAGAGCGTGCCCAGAAGGGCTGGGAACAAATGCCGCCTCCCAGACACTGCTATGACATTGCACCTTAGCTGTGACCTGGAGAGCTGTGCAGTCTCTATTGACTGAGGACAAACAAGCATTTTGGTGGTGGTTCTTGCCAGCTTGATTCACATTCAAACTCTTTCTGAGATTCATCTGGTGTGAAGCTGCCAGTTGCCTGCTGATTCTATTTTGGTTTGGGTCATGTACAGACATGCTATAGAAAGGATTGCTTCTTTGCTGTCTCTACTCAAAGGAATGCAATGTCTCCTTTACAGTGTGTACATATCATACCATACTTTACCACGGGGAGGTGCCAGATGCAAAACACAACTGCCATTTTGGTCTAATTTTAGAGCTGGGGAGGAACATAAATAAGAATTGATGGTTCAAAGAGCATTGGAGGAGAAAAAAGAGGTGGATTTTCCATGATAATCCATTTTACTATTTTCTGCAAATTCAAGCCCTCCCAGTCTAAGTAGCATGAGTCACTGCTGGGGAAAGGGGGGAAGGGGAACTCCCAGGAAACAAGTTTCAGAATCTTAAAAATAGTTTTATTTTTCCACAGGTGATTCTAATAGTATCCATAAGCTTGAAACAAAATCTCTCCTAACTAAACAATATTTTTCTCTATTGCACATGTGTGTGCTGGCTTATTATTCTAGGGTTCCCAGCAGTGCTGGGTTGCTAGAATTGTTTATCTCAATCAAATTTGGTGTGTGCAAAGAATGCAGGATTGGGCCTTTAAAGGGTGATGTGTGATTGATTCATGTATTTTCTTATATGCTCTATTTGTTTCTCTTACAATATGGCTGTTTACATGTTTTATTGCCATGTGTCTAGCTATCTCTTTTAGTATGTTTTTGCATCATTACTGTTAATATTAAAAGTACAGTAAAGCTTTCAAAAAAGCAAACAAGAGAATTGATATATTAATCTCCTCCCTCACCTGACCGTCTGCTCTTGCAATGTCCCTTGAAGCTACTGAATATTGCCTGAGATATTGTTGAATTTAAGAGCATAGGCTGGGCATCTCACATACATTTCAAGGAATGTTAATGGAACAGCAGCAGAGTAGGGAGTGTGGGTGGAGGATCAGCTATGAGGCAGTTAACTTGTTTTGAGCAAAGCCAGGTACAGAGACATGGATGCTAACTTCTAAGGGCTTGATTCATTTGCAAATGTTCTGAGCCTTTGTGGTGGGGAAGGTAACCAGAACTGGCTCTGCTTATAACCTGCTGAATCAGCAAGGACTCTGCAATACAGAGAAAACTAATTTAAAGCAATTAAAGTTTTATGCTGCACCACGAAGCTTTGGAAATCTGCATGGGCAACAGATGCACAGGAAGTGTACGAATGAACTTCTCTTTTTGTTCATGGGTGAGTTCTATGGAATTATTTAACTTCCATCTGCAATCAGATGATCTCTGCAGTGACCCCCGTTGCTGCATGGGCATGGGCATGGTAGGCTTTTCAGCCTGTATTCCAAAACATTCAGATTGTTTTAAAAAATGCAGGCCAGAATCTCAGCCGGTAGAAACTGGCGAAGCGCTGCTGAAGTCAATGGAGCTATGCTTATCTATGCTAGCTGGTGACTCGGCTTTGCCTACCCAACTTTACTGCCTGAAGCCATTCCCCCATCCATCAAAAGGCTTCATATCTTTTTCTGGCCATTCAACTTTTCTTCTGCTTTCTCCTTCAAAGCCCTTCCCGGGGCTGACAGACTTGTCCATTCCTAATGTCACTCCTCGTGGACAAGGTTAGTCTACCCCTGCTGTTGGGTAGTAGCAACAGCTAAACAGCACTTAAAACTTAATAATAATAATTAATGGAGATATCCTATCCCCTAGAACTGGAAGGGACCTTGAAAGGTCATTGAATCCAGCCCCCTGCCTTCACTAGCAGGACCAAGTACTGATTTTGCCCTAGGTCCCCAAGTAGCCCCCTCAGGGATTGACCTCACAACCCTGGGTTTAGCAGGCCAATGCTCAAACCACTGAGGTATCCCTCCCCCCCACTTGGATGTTTATGGGAGCCTGCATGATCCTGCTCACCCCTCTTCTGGTCTGTCTCTGGCATTATGGGTAAAATCCTTCCCTACCCATCTAGGGGGAGCAGACATGTTGTTGCTTTAGTGCTTTTACGTGATTTTGCTGGAATGAATGTGAAGCACAATCTCTCTGCATGCAGACTGAGACGCTGGAGCTCTCAGACTCCCAAACTGAATGACACAGCCCAGGCTGCTTGCCCTCCACACACAGGGTCCCCCTATATGCTGGCTTGCACTCGGCTGTCATGGCATGGGCTTCTGACTGCACAACCAGAGCCCTGAGTGTCCTCTGCAAAAGCTGCCCTCCTGACCAGGGCAGGTTTCCTGCATCATGGCCAGCAGGAACACATATGTAATGTACTTTGCAGCACCTCTGAGCAGGAGCAAAGTGCAAGCTTGACTAGTGTTTACTGAGAACCAGATGGAGGGCTAGATGTGACCCTGTAGGAAAGCGGCAGCACATTGGCTAGCTGACTCATGAAGCAGTATGGACTGGTGTTCTGGGGGAGAAGCAGTTGCAAGCTGGTGGGGTAGATCAGCACCAGACAAGAAGTCCTCTGCTCACTGATGGGCTTTATTCTTGAGGTGCATTGATTACAAGAAGAGAGAGCAACGACAGTGGGTTTGGAATACCTAGAAAACAAGCAGCCCAGGTTATAATCCAGTTTTTAACGACTAGATGTAGTGCTCCTCCAGATTCTTAGCACCCATCCCTCTTCTGACTAGAAAGTAGTTGGCTTTCTAGACTATCCTGTATTAACAGTCACAGCTTCCCTAGGCCCTTTCCCCGCTTTCCACAGCAGTACAGAGAGCAGGATTCAGCCAGCCCATGCATTCTATTTTCCAAGAAGCTTGCAAATTGTAAGCTCTTCAGAGTAGAAAGAGTCCCTTCCTCATTTGTAGAGCATCTTGAGCAATGTTGCACCCAGCTCTGGGTGCTACCGTGTCACAAATAAATATTTTTCAAGTAGCAACCCTACTACGGGGTGTGTGTGTGTGGCACTGTATTTGAGACCTACTTCTAGATACCCTCTAGTGCTATGGGCTAAATGGACCTATCAGCTGTCTGGAGAAATGTCTGTCCCATGTTAGGAATTCTGGGGAACTGGCTGAGTGAGACCACCCCCATTATGCCTGCCAGGAGCTGGGCGCAGTTCCAGACTCTGTCCTGGATGGAAGGTGTGGGACGTGTTAATTTCTCCCGGAGGGATTGGGCTTAAAGCTCCATGGCTGTGAAGCGGAAGGTCTATGGAAACACTTTAAGCTTGATCCTGAGAGGGGCTGAGTGCCTGTATTTTCCACTGAAGCCAATGTGTCTCTCTGACCCTGAGCCCTTTGTCAGTGAGCTGAGCCCAACAGTGAGGAATATGTGGTAGAGATTATACAGTCATCAGAGACACTGAGACATGGATCTTGGTCACACTTTATACCATGCATCGAGCACAAAGGTGGGCGGGCTGGGGAGGGGGGCTTGCCCCAGCTCATCCTGCAGTCATATTCCAAGCCTCTGTCAGCAACTAAGTAATTCCTGCCTATCCGAAGAGCTCCTTTTTCTGTATAGGGCTTGTTTGTGAATGAGGGTCATTTTTCAGCTCTGAGATCACACAACGTGGTGAAAGCAGTTTTGTGTGTCTTTCTCACTTGCTGGATGACATTAGTTTTGATAAGCTACTATCTTATGGGAAATTAGTGTAAACCCCAGGGAGGCAGGATTCAAAGTTCTAACAGCCTTGCTGCAGCTGTCAAGGGTGGAACAAACAAACAAACAAAAAAACCAACCCAAAATCAAATGAGAGAGAATCCTCCGCCACCGCGGCCTCCTGTTTGGGTTTAATTCCCAGGAGGCCATGTTCCTGCTTTCTAGTCACCTTCGCAAGCTGGTTCAACTAGCTCACAGAATTGGGCAATATTTTTAATCACTATAATCCAAGATGGTAATAGTTAAAAGGCAACAGAAAGTCACGACTTTACAGCGGAGACCTGCATCCTGTGGGTGCTTGCTGGAAAAGGCTATGTTAAGAGTTAAGCAATTAATATCCTAGGCTGAAGTAGTAGCAAGGTCGGGGAGGGGGGGGGAAGGAAGGAAAGGGGGAAGAGAGCACTTGTGTGCAACGAAACATGGTGCTCTGATATGGGTTGCACTTCACGAACCCCTGGACAAATTGGCAATGGGAGATGGGCTGGGAATTTACCATAAATCAAATGCAGTGCAGCTCTGGGAGGTGAAAAAAATGTCTGGGCTAAGCCTGTCTTTCAACACATTGCACAAGAGCACACATCTATCAAAGGTGCTGTGAAGTAAAGATGGTTCTTCCGAGTGGCCTCTGCATATTCATGCTTGTGGGGCCACCCCCCTTCTCACGGAGTATGGAACTATTCAGAGAACCAGGCCCACAGGGATTGTGTGACAGGTCCATCATGGCACTGAACTTTCACAGTGGAGAAGCAGCCACAGCTCACCTGAAGCTTCCATCCTTTCTGGTCTGCTGGCTGTGGGCTGACCTACAGTCCATACCCTGAGAGATTTTTCTGGTTTGTGATCGAACACTCCCTGTTGAACTGTTGGTCTGGTTTCAAATTTTATTTAGCTAAGATAGTTCCTGTGCTGTTTAGATTCCGAGCCTGTCACTGTCTTGGTTCTGGGGCATCATGTCTCACCCAAAAGGCCCAGAGAAAAAGCCCAGATTTTCATGGTGTATCTCATGTCCCCCCGTCTTCTCAAGAGTTGGTGGCACATACCATTAAATTGTTTGCAGAGCTGATGTGGCTGTGGGGAAATAGTGTGGTCTAGTAGTTAAGAGCATTGAGAGACAGGAGACCTAGTTCTGGTCCTAACTCTATCCCTGACTTTCCAGACGACTTTGGCTGAATCATTACCTTGCTCTGTGCCTTAATTTCCCTGTCTGTGAGATGAGGATGATGGTTTTATTCATCTTTGAAATCTACTGATGAAACTAGACAAGTGCAAAGTATTATTAATGTAGATAGGACTAAAGAAAGAGGTTAGGTAGGTCTTAAAAAATCTTCATTGACAGGCTTTAGCCTACTCTGAATCATCTCTACTCCCCCTTTTCTCCTCTAGCAATTGCTTCCTCTAAGTCGCTTCATGAATACTTACCATTGGTGCTGTTAGAGCCCTCTCTGCTATTCCTTCAGTCTAGATCCACTTTCCTCTCTCTGCCGCATCAATTCTCCACCTCATGTATGATTTCACATTTTCTGTTCCACTCTTATCTATGCCCCTTTAATTCTGACTCCATCTGCTGCCATGTGATTTAATTGGGTAATGTCTTATGTATAGTAAGGTCAAATGATTGGAGATGTATTGTTCATGGAAGACCCTATAGAAAATAAAACTGGATTCTATGGTTGGGAGTCTTTGCACTGTATAAGTACCTATCATGGAGTACAATGATGAGGGGATAGTGTTGTTTAAACTAAGCACCTATAGGAAAGATGTGAGTTAAATATACTGAGGAACAATTTCCTGGCATTTGCAATTCTCTGCCCCAAATAAATCCATGTTGCTGAAGTTCAAGGATAGAAGACAATTATTTGGATTGTTATGGGGATCTCATAAATGTAACCATAGTCTTTTATGCTCATGTGCACAGAGCTGAACTGATTGTTAAATTAAAAAGTGTTTTTCTGCTTTCCCTCATGGCATTTTGGAAGGGGTGAGTTCTGCCTGTCTGTTTTAGGTGCTTATATGTCTCCCATCTTTGAAATATCTGAGCACCTCCCAAGTATTTAAAAATAGAAACAAGTTTCTCTCCTTCCTTTGCAGCCCATAAGAGTGCGAGAAATAGCTTGATTAGTTTAGGGTGTGTGTGTAACTGGCTGTGTTCTGTGTCTGTTGAGGGAAGGCTAAGCCAAAGAACTGATTTCTGCATGCAGTTGTGAGTAGAGCTGAGCAAAATTGTTTTTTTGTTTGTTGGTTTTTATTCCATAGCAGAACAGAAAAATGAAAAAAAAAAAAAAAAAATTGTTTCAGGTTGATCCAAAACCAGTTTTTGGTGTGTTGTAATCTTTTTGTTGGTTTAAAAGAAATCTAGCTAAATTTTGAAACAAAATGTTTCAATATGAAAAGCTGAAACATTTTATTTTAAAAATGTCAACATAAATGTTTTAACTTAAAAAAATAATTATTTTTTGGCTGGAACTATTTGCCAAATTCAACCCAAATTCACAAAGTTTGTTGACCTAAAACTGCATTTTTTGATGAATAGATGAGTTGTCCAGAAATTTTTGCCCAGTGCCAGTTGTGAGTGCAGTCATTCTAGGAAGGGTTACTGCTTCAGAGGCATTTTCAAGTCCATGGCTCTGTATTCCACCCAACCAAATTCCTGGGAACAAAAGGGGATGAGCTTTAGTGGACCTTTAGTGCTTTTTGTCTTGTATTTCTCGGCTTCTGTGGGGCTTACTTCAGTTTTACCATCTTTCAGGTGAAAACCACCTTCCCCTATAGCAGCTTGCTGGGGAACCCAGATGCAGTTACTTTCAACAGGCCACACTTCATTCCCATGAGCAGCCCTGGGCCCTAAATGATTTGAGTTCCACCTGCCTGAGAGACTGTCTCTATCTTTGTGGATACTGTGACACTCGCAGCCATTTGAGGCACATGAGCTAAGACCCCCTAATAAAACTTAGGGGGCAGGTGGCACCATGACCTCTGTGAGGGGTCCATGGTTCTGGAACTTGCTTCCCACCTTTGTTCACCAGAACTCAGATTTGATTCCTTTAAATGCTGCCAAGTACTTTGGCTTTCCCAGGCTTTTCCTGCTGGTGAGGAGACTGAGATAAGAAGGTCCTGGTTGATTCTGTAAAGGAAGGCAATATGGAAGTCATGCTGGGATTGTGGGAAAGTCTGGGTCTGAGAAGGCTTGTTTAAAGCTTTATTTAATATAATAGACTAAATTCTATACTTTTAAATACGTATAGGGTATGGAGAGCTTGTGAGACTGCTGTGAAAGTCTGTATAAATGAATAATAAAAGGGAAAAGGTTAGCACTTTATTAGGTTGCTACTAAGTCACTAAAATGGCATTTTATAGCATTTGTGAAGAGGTAACAAGCTGAGTTCCTGGAGTTCCCCCACTGTAAAGAATTTTACAACTGTATCGTTTAGCCCTGTAGTGGGGAGAGGATGTATGTGTGCGCACACATGTGGAATGGGGATGGTAAAACGGAGTGCTGTCATGACAAACCATAGGAAAAGTAAAATTATGCTCTTATTAAAATACCAAGTGAGATCTGTGAGGTGGGTCCCCTCAGAGTTCTTTCTGACTAATGCTCATCTCGGGTGAGGGGACTCAAGGAAGTGGAGGGTATGGCCTCCAAAATGCATGGCTCTCAGGAATCCACTGGGAAAGGCAGAGCTAACTGTGCCGTAGGGTTGCTTCTCCTTGGTATTGCCCGTCCCCCGCACAACATCTCTCCATTAAGAACTGGGCTGTCACTTGCTCCCCTCATCACATGGGAGTCGCTAGGAATAGCTCCTGTATGGGCATCCACTTGGCAGTGAGGGGAGCATGATACTGGTAACAGCTGCTCGCTAGTGTGTCGAGTTCCCAGCAGGGCCAGTGCAAGGAAGTTTTGCACCCTAGGCGAAACTTCCACCGTGTGCCCCCCCCCCGGCCCTGCAGCAGCTCCCCGCCCTGAGGCGCCCCCCCCCACGGCAACTCCCTCCCCAGGGAGCCGTGCAGCAGCTCCCCACCCCAGCTCACCTCTGCTCTGCCTCCTCCCCGAGCACGTCGCCCCCGCTCTAATTCTCCTCCCCTCCAAGGCTTGTGGCGCCAAACAGCTGATTGGCGCTGCAAGCCTGGGAGGCAGCAGAAGTGGAGCGGCGACCGCGCGCTTGGGGAGGGGGCATAGGAACGCTGTAAAAAAAATTGGGGGCACTGCTTTTTGGCGCTCCCAAATCTTGGTGCCCTAGGCAACAGTCTAGTTTGCCTAAATGGTAGCACCGGCCCTGGTTCCCAGAATCATGGAGCTCTGACCCCCGGCGTGGAGGGTTCCATTCCACAGACTACCAAGAAGACAGAGGAACAGGCACTGCCCCCAACTGTCTCTTACAGGTGTTTGGGCAATTCATCAAGTAAATACCAGGAAAGTTCCCCAATCTTGTAAGGTCACTCCAAGCTCCCACAACATTTTCAGACACTTGAATTTCTGTGGCTCGGTTGCTGTGGGCTATAAAGCATGGCCACCTGGTCATGGTAGAATTCCAGTGCAGGACATTTTGTTGGGTCATGTTTGTCATGCCACATTTGGCTAAGCCATTCTAATTGTCCCAGACATTTTTTCACACTACAGGATATACACTGAGATTCATTATACCCAACTCCAGGCTTCACACAAACCACTGGAGAAATCACATCATGATGAATAGTCATGTTCTGATAAGTCCAGGACCAAATTTCACAGACAAAATGTCATGTTTCACTTGGAGATGGTTCAAGGCTAAGCCTGGCTCTCACCATGAGTAGACTGACAACGTAAGTGAAATGTGGAGAGTGTACAGATGCAGGACTAGCTTATGCTCATATATTATCAGTGTTTATGGGATAGCTCAGAATGCAGGAACAGACTTTGGTTTAGGTCCCAAAAGCAGCGTTGTTTCTATTAAGCCAAAAGACTAAAAATGAAATGACTATGAACTTATAATGGGAGATATATGTATGTGTGCAGCTATACAGTGAACAAAAGCTATTTTTTAAATGTTAGCCTCCTTCCCCCAAATTAGGCATGATGGTTAAATGTTCAAAATCGGCCCCTTCATTTGTGCACCAGTAGTTATTGTTTTACAAGTCCAATCACTTGTGACTGCAGAGGATTTAGATGTCTCACTATTTGGCTTGTAGAAGTGGTCAGGTTGGTGTGTGTCTATGTTCTATTCTTTGCAAGAATTTGCATATGCAAAATTATGGGTGCAAAATATGGAGGATGAAAATTTGGCTTTTAACTAGTTTGTTCGTTTTATGTTTTTGGCCAAAGCAGGGCCCAGCAGGAGATAGAATCTTGTAGTGTCTTTCAGCCTCGCCTGTTCCAGCCCATTAAAGTGGAGCTTGGACTGGTTGTACTGGCGATACCATCTGGCCATTCCTGGCCAGAAAGATGGCTGTTCCCATGTGAAGTTGTGACAGGGTTGGGACTCATCACCCAGTGCCTTCTGCTGGTTGTCTCCGGGAGTTAGCTCAGTCCAGTGGAGTGCCTTCTCCTGGTGGTGTCCCACCCATTGTCTCACCCTTGGTTGGTTTCTGAGTCTGCATCGCCCACCAGCTCGCGGTATCCTCTTCCGGACCACTGCCCTCCGGCAGTGTCCCTTAGTCCATCCACACCCCCTTCCGGGGGGCGGGGGCAGGGGGAGATGATCAGCAGTCTTCCTACACCCCAGCCACCATGTCCAACCACACCCCCAAAGTCTAATCCCTCTTGTCAGGGATCTGGCATAGTCTATGAGGGCCGCTCCCTATGGCTGGGTGTACTGCAAGGGTGGAAGGGCGGGGAGACCCAGGCCTGCCCTCTACTCTGGATACACTTCCCTGGGCCGCTTTCCCTACAGTCCCTTGCACCCATTAGGCCCTTCCCTTCAGGGCCTGCAACCTGGCAGGCTATGGGCTAGAGCTCCATTCTGCTCCCCAAGCCTGGCCAGCACTGCGCTGTCCAGGTGCTAGTCTCCCAGCTCTGGAGACAGACCTTCCCCTGTCAAAGGCCTGGGACAGACTGCCTCTCCTCTCCCTGAGCAGCCTTTTTATATGGCTGAGCCTGGCCCTGATTGGCTCCCAATAAGCCCTTCTCTAATTGGCTGCCTGGCTGCGCAGGCACACTGGTCTGCTGAAGCCCACACTCTCAGTGAGTGGGGGCAGTCGCCCCACTACAGAAGCCTTGAGAGTATGAAGTGAAAGAAAATATGGGATCATAAGGCCTCCTAGAGGGTTGAATATGTGTATGTTTTGAGACTAGACAGTATAGTAGGATGCATGCAGGGTCATGGGTTCAGTGCTATACATGTACCTCCTGGGTAATTGTTAAAGGATCTGATCTTGTTCCCTTTGAAGGCAATGCAATTGACTTCAGTGCAAGCTGGACTGGGCCCACTGATCATTTTGATAGGAAAGGGTTAAGGCAGACCAGAGGAGCTGATTAGCCTATTAGGCAGCAAGCTGGAGGGAATTAAGACTGTGAAAGAAGTCTTAATTAGAAGAAGCTCACCTGTGCAGGAACAGGCAGGGCCTATATAAGCCAGGAAGCTGACAAAAGAGGGGGCTGCTGGAGAGGCTGCAGGCTCGCCTTGGGAGGAAGGAGCGGTGAAGCTGGCAGAGCCAGAAGGCTAGGAAAGGGTGGAACAGGCCTTGGCTGCTGATTAGAGGTCTGTGAGCTGGAATCCGGAGAACAGGGAGGGCCCGGGTTCCCCAGCCAGCCACTGGGGAGGTGGCACCAGTGGGGCAGTGAATAGGAAGACTGTCTGGGAGACGAGACTTTCTCCCTCAGAAGGGGAAACCATACTAATGACTTAGCTGAAGGGTCCGCAGATCCAAATAATGTGGCCAGGAGGATGTGCCATCCCTGTGAAGAGTGGATCAACCTGTCACAATCCTACAGGATTGCTACCTGTTTGGATTTGTCCTGCTGCACCCAAAGCATTGCATAAATATGTGATGACATTGCCTTACAGCTAGATGGGTCTGGACCAAACCCCAGCTTCAAACACCCACAGGAACAGCTGCATAGGAAAGTCTGAATCCAGACCCAAACTTAGCAGCTGGTGCCTATCTTTAAGGTGCAGTCACAAAAGCCCTCCTATTCAGGACCGCACTTCAGCACATGCTTAGATCTCATTTAAATCAATGGGGCATAAGCTCATGCCTAAAGTTAAGCACATGTCTTAGTGCTGTCCTGAATTTAGGCCTAAAATGAGCCAAACTAAAACCTTGGCTCTGAAAACTCCCAAACTTTAGGAAAATTTGGATCCAAACTGTGGCTGAGTCTCATCTTGAAACACAATATTGCAATGTAACCTCACTCTTGCTGTAATGAAATAGCACCATGTTGGGGCACAACAAGCAGCATAAATCCACGACATGCCATCAGAACTCTGCACGCACTCAGGGGATTCTTTATTAACCTAAATCAGCTTGTGACTGTACTTTATCTGACAGGCTTAATCAGTATCTTACAGGATGTGGGATATATGTGTCAAAATAGGGCATCTCCATCGAAATATGAGGTAGATGGAAACATTGATATTGATGGCTTAGCGCCAGTGGAGCTGCACTGTTGCTGGCTGCTGTAATATGGGCACTAATTTTTCTAGCATAGGCACCCACTGTGTGATCTTGAACAAGTCACTTAACCTTTCTGAGCCTTAGTTCCCCATGTGTAAAATGGGGATAAGAGTACGCAATACACTTTGGGATCCTCAGCTGAAAGGGCTAGATATGTATAAAGTAGATGATTAATACTGTTGTTATAATATATTAAGCTTGATAAAATTAAATTATTTGAAATAAACGTAGAATCATTTTGCTACACAAATATACACCTTTATGTGGGCAAACTATTGCAAATCATTTGTCTTCCTTTAAGGAACATCCCCTTTATTGCAAATGAGTATCCTGCAAGAGATTCTTCTAGCTCCAGTTCTCTTTGGGTTTCAGTCTGCCAAGTTTTCCACTCCTACTTCCTATTTAAAAAAATATATTTCTCTCTCCTGTTGCTAATCTTTTTCAGTTACAATAACCTTAGGTGTTACTCATAACAGTAGTGGATATACAATTTTCAGATAAAAGTGTGATTTTTTTTTTAAATTGATAGTATCTAAACCTATTATCAATATTTTCATGACATTAGAATAGTTTAAATAATATTTTTACTTTAAATATCCCAGTGATATCAGAAAGTGAAACTGACTTGAAACAAAAGGGAAACTGACCAGCTTTGACCCTGATCCTGTATATGCATCTGCTAGCATGGATACCTACACCACATGGAGCCCCTGGGACTTGACACCAAGGGACTGCAGTAGTGGATCTTGATGCAGCCTTAGTCCAAACTCTCTGAAATGTACAAATATATATAATAAGCTGTACAGATGCTTAATATTCTTTCACTTCTAATAACTTGGGGTGGTATTAGTAATAATAGTAAGGAATTTTTATTGCCTATGTGAATTTTATATTGATATTGTCTCTGCTGGGTGAATGGACCTGCTCTAATTCCCATTCTACTCAGTTGGAGTCTTTCCATTGACTTCAGTGGGAGCTGGACTGGGTCATGTTATCTATATTGCTAGCCATTGGTGAGGTTATCTTTCGTCTGGAAGGCTTGTTCCAGAATGGAGAAACAATGACAAGTCATAAATTTAGGCCACTGATAGTTTTGTACAATTCAGTGTTTCTAAAGGAGTTGCTTCAGAAACCACAGTTTCAGCGTTGTGCCTGCATTCGATAATGGGCCCTCTTTTCATGTAAGCCAGTTGTTACTCCTGCCATCCCTGTGCTACCATTTCTAATGGCTTTTCAAGAGAGCTGGATAAAAGGGGAGAGCTTCACAGAGATGCTAAAACCCAAGGTGATGACTTTCACTCTTTCGACACATCATCAAACAGATCAGTCTGCATAATTAGTCCCCTGTTGGGGAGGGGCTGTCATTAATTAGTATGCAGAGTGTTTGTTTAAGAGATCCCTTGCTCTTTTAACTGTAAAGAAGTTTTAACTGCCTTTGACTTGAAAAACTGTGACCAAATGTTGTCTACAAGTTTAGCAGATTCCTCCCAGACTTATTGGTAGGATTTGCAGGGAATCTTACCTTCTGGTCTTTATATCCTGTCTGGAATTCACTCAACCTAAAGAAGTTGTCAAGGTTGATGGGCCCAACATCTGACCTTTTTATAATCTCATATATTAACAAGATTCATTTAATTCTTCAGATTTGAGTGGGTGTGCAGCTGGCTGCTTTCTCTTTAAAACAAAAAGTACAACAAAAACTAACAGCCAAGCACCTAGGAACAACCTTACAAGAACAGATCATTGTGCATGCCCAATGGAGAGAAGAAAAGTAGACAGGGAAATTTCAGTGTTGAACTTTCAAATACTTATTTATACTTAAAAAAAATATGTAGCTACAAAGCACCAGACAACATATTTTTGTTATTAAACAGAAGCCACTATCGACTTGGCTCTTTATAAAAAACTAAGTCTCTTCAAATGGGCATGTTATAGCCTAGTTTTAACAGGTAATACAGAGAACACCAATTAAATGTATATTAATATTAAAAAATTCAAAACCAAGTTTTTAGAATGAATGTAGCATTTCCAGAAGGCTAGAGCTGAATTCTCCTTTCTGTTACTTCCACTGCTCTGGAGTAATGAGTGTACCCTGTCCTCTTTACTTCAAGGACACGATCTCAGTAGCTTACGTGAGATCTGAAAGAAATGTCGGCAGAAACCAAAATGCAAAAGATAGTATTTTCTCAGTTCTCTTTTTATTAATTAGATGTTAATTCTTTTAATAACATAAGAAAGTTATATAATTAATGTACAGTAAAAGCCCAAGAGAGGTTCTATACAATAATTTATATGTATTAAATAAATACAAAATAATAGCAGCCTTCTATAATGCAGGCTACGTATAGGTTTACTTCGGCTTGAAGTACCCTGGTCTTTAGTACACCTACAGGAACAGATTTGCTCCACAGGTGTTTTAAAGAGGCATATCTATAAGATACATATAGAAGTGTCTAAGATTAGAAGGGGAAATATAAAATACATTTTACCATGGTCTCCACATATCTAATGATCCCATATTAGGGTTATTATGAGAAAAATTTGGCCGCAGGATCTGGCTGGAAGGTGGCACATCAGGCTGACTAAAGAGAGATAGTGATTGTGGTTGAAATGAATTTTTCAAAGCTTGTTTTTCCTCCACAGGATAGAACCTGTCCTGAGCTGGACTTGACCCTGAGGTATTCCCCTTATTGCAGATAGGGGATTTCTGCACTGCGTGAGACTGGTGAGCAGGAGGCAAGGACCTTAAGGCTGCTTTGCAGGTCTCCTCGCTGGATCTGGGTAAGGATTTCAGGAGATGATTTAATAATCGTGCCCCAAGAGTCTTGTCCATCCATTCACAGGTCAGGAGAAGGTTGTGAACCTCATGCATACACTGAATATATCCAGTGCTGTACCTCTGCTGAGCTTCGAGACCCACTTTGGAATCTGCTGCATTAGAACAGGAGATAATTCAAGTCATTTAAGTGCACAGGGCTTGCTGTACATTATGTTTGACTAAACAAGCATTCAAAAAGTTCATAATATATTGCCTCTTCTGGAAAAGTCCTATAGAACTTAACTGAGAATGATAGCCTTGGTCACTATATAACAGCTAGGGCTTGAAACCATCCTGTGTGATTCCATAACAGGGTTAGCATTCTAGCTTGGATTCTATAGGATGGTTTAAAAATTCTACAGAAAGAATATAACTCTCTCTTGAATTCTATAGGTTTTAAATTAAATTGCTATGAAGCCCTATTGATTAAATCCCTAATCAATTCTTTTGCGCTTTTCCATAAGGATCATTATGGTTGAAAAAATAAAATCAAGCAATAAAAAGTTTGTCGCAACTTCATTTAATAAAGGAGGATACCTCAATTCTGATTTAATTGCTGTTATAAATTGTGGCGCAAGGCTAAAACGAAAGAGAACATTGTTGGGGGGAAAAACCTTAACCCATCTACTGAAAGGCATTGGCTTTAGATCCCCCTCTAGTGGCAAAGAGTAGAAACTAGAAGATATGCTGGTAATAGACGTAGGTGTCATCAGGTTTTAAAGAGATTTTTGCAAAAAACATTACTTGATTAAAAATGCAGCTCACCCCTCAAGATTGAAAATAAATTCCACATCTGAAATGAAGTGAATGAAAGAAAAATGCAAAAACAAGAAACTCACCCATGATCTTGTTGTTTTGGATATTCTGGAGATGCTTTACTGTCATTTCAAGGATATCTGCTTTTTCAAGTTTAGACTGCTATTTTAAAAAAAAAAAAAAAGGTAAGTAGGTCAGTAAAGAAGAAATGTTTTGTATGATGCTGGGCTTGGTTTTTTTTTAGAAAATGAAAGGGCGGGGGAGACAAGAAAAATTCAACACTTACGTCCAAACAAAATGCACCAACAACTGCTTCCTTCAGTTGCTCCAAGCAGTTGTTAATCCTTTCCCTTCGCTTTCGCTCAATCAGAGGCTTTCTTAACTGAAAGGAAGATATTAAAAAAGAAAATAGGATTTACGAGGCGGAATGTCAAGGTTTTATCACAATACAATCTGCTCCCACTGCACTCACTGGCAGAACTCCCATTGTGGACAGCGTCAGGGACAGATTGGGCCCCTCATTTTTAATCCTTAAGAGCCACATTCTGCCTGTGGCATCAGAGGATCCAAGGGTGATGTGGTACAAAGTAGGAAACATTGTATGCTCTATAATCTCATTACCACTCTGCCAGTTTAGCGCTTTCTTACATATATTAAGCTTCAGTCTGTTCTCCTTAAACTGAAGTCAGCAGAGATACACCAATTTAAAACCAGTGTAAAGTGAGAGGAAAATGCAGCCCAGAATGTTAAAAACACCCTGTAAACTCCTTTATAATCAAAGGAATTATTTTTGGTCTATCATTTTTGCAATTGTGAAGCACCATCTACAGTGAGTGTTGTCTAAATAATAGTCCACACACTTATGTGCAGTATCCATACCCCACACATGTCAGGGTAGGTGTAAATCTGTACATAAAATGACCTACCTTCCTTTCCTCTTTGGTGTTGGAAAGTTTCTGCACATTGCTGGCCATAGCCGTGGCAGTCATTATAATCCAGCTTGTCTGCCCCTAAATGCTGGAAAGCAAGGGGGAAAGAAAGCACTTGGGTAACCGGCTGTTCCTTTTTCAGAAGGGTTCTTTGCTTCTCTTGCCTCTCCTCTGTAAGGCTGCCTGTATTTATAGCCCAGAATTAACATGTGAATAAGGGCATTCCTTGGCTGGACCTCTTTTCCCACATGAGGGGTCGAGACCAGAGGCTTGTGGCCATCAATCAAGGCTGACAGGTCACTGCTTCTTTTCAATGGCCAACTTGCCCCCCCAAACAGCGACAGATGTCCTGCCTACAAAGCTTTGCTTTGCAGAAAGCTTTTGTTAAGAAGAAGAGACTCAAAATGGGAGTACTGAGCAGATCACATGGCTCCTTGCTCAATTTACACAGATTCCCAGGGAGCAACAATAGGCTGTAACCGGTTGAGTTACACCTGGGAGAATTTCTTCTAAGTTTCTGGGCTTTTTTAATAAATTTTATTATCATATTGAACTGATTCCACTTTTTACTTGCAAGATATGAACCCCTCCTACTTAAAATCCAAATGAAGGCTTTGAAACACAAAACAGTCTCCACTGTTAGAAATAATAATGTGATCCAGTGGTTATTTTATGTCTCTCACAAATATCATAACAAGGCATCATTACCTTAAAGTCCACTGACAATAAATTGTTATGGAAACTGTGCATTTACATATATGAAAATCCCTCATGGAAGAGTCCTGCATTATTTAATATGGGTGAAACCAATGGCATTCAAGAGAAGTGTAATCCAGCTGTATAAAAGTATTATAAAAAGTTTATAGAACAGAAAATAACCCTTTCTATTTTTGTAATCATCCTATAGAATTTAATATTTCAACTATCTATAGACCTTTGTTGCTTTTCTGCAGAACTGTTTGGGTTTCATGCCTATTACATTCCACAGGACTTTTCCATAAGGGTATCTTTTCTGACTACACTATTGAAAATGTTTTTTTCGTCCTCTGAAATACTAATGCAAAAGCATGTGGCTGTTTAAGGAACACTTAGACATATCTCCTCACTATGTGTTTATATTTTACCTTTATACTTTTTTTTTAAGGAAAATCTCAGGGGGGTTTCATGAACAAGCTCTTCTTTTCTGATTGTTTTGCTAATAAGCAGGATTTGCTAGTATCCTGTTGAGTCTGATAGATTATCTCTTTTAAATAGGTGTTGAATGTATCACTTTATTTTAGCAGACAGGAAAGTCTTGGGTAGCTTCAGAAGAACTAAAAGCCTCTCCCCCTTCCACTGTAAGGTCTTCCCCTACCTCCCCAACCACACAACTACAAAATGATGTCACTAAGTGCCAGGCTCCCCCAAAGGGAGAGGGAGGGTGTCACAGACCCATGAGAACAAAATACACGCTTCTTCTCTCTCTTATAAACAGTACACGTGTGTATGATTTTATATATGTACATATACACACTATACAGTGTATCTAGATACTCTATTTACAGCTCTGCTCTTTGTGCATGTATTGTATCTACACAAGTGTTGTACTACCCGTGGAGGCTCTCAGTTTATCAAAACACAGCGAGGCTGTCAGATTATTTCTTGGTGAAAGGAGTGCCCTACTTAATAAAGGACTGTGGTGATATCACTCTGTGGGAAAGTGGGACGTTGTTATGCATTTTCTCTGATATACAAGAGAGGGTGTGTGTTGAGATGGGCACCAGGATGCATTTTTTAATACCAAATAAGGGTGACCACCTAACTCTGTGAGGGTAGCAGTGAAACGGATTACCTGGTATAATCCACCTAGCAATAGAAAATAAAAGGGTGTTACACTGCCCCCTGATGAGATACTCCTGTTAGGTCCTCAGTACTGCTATCCCCAAGAATTCAAAATCATGAGCCAGGTCCTCCAAACTATGAGGATGGCTCCCTGGTTTGAGAGCTTTCTGGGCTCACATTTCCAAGCTTTTCTCCATGGTCAGGAGAACTAGAAACTTACCTTAAAAAAAAAAAAAGCTGGGATTCTGACATAACCATATAACTCCAGGAGCTGGGGCTTTAAGAAGAACAACATATGTCATGAAACTTGCAATAAAACCGTAAGAGCTGTCAGCACTGGAGTCTGGTGGAGGAGCTGCTTGGATAGCAGCTATAAGGTTCATTCTTGACTATCAGTTACAGTTTTGTAGTATGATTAAGCCCCAGAAGGTCATGTACCCTCCTGCAACAGAGTGTATTTCTCCTAGGAAAGGCTGGCCCAGTGTCTGGGGAAGAGAAGGGATCTGCCCTCCCTCCGCCCCTTCTCCCCGACCCAGCTCCCGTGCTGGATGGGGAGACATTGCAGAGCTGCTCAGGGTGGGGAGGTGGGAAATGCTTGTAAATGAAGTTGAAGGACATCAAGCTGCTCAGTTCCTATCCCAACACCCTCACCCTTGCAGGGAGTGGGCGTTAACACTGACCTCACCCTGTACTGCCTTACCTGATTCCCTCAAGGAGAGCAGAAGGGACTGGACTCTCCTGAAATTTTTATTAAAGATATAACCAGATTGGGAGGATGAGAGAGGGCTGCTGCCTCTCCCCTGTCCTCAACCTGACTGCCTTTGGAGGGGTTCTCTGCAATCCAGTGGGTCTTTGGTCATCTTTCCCTTGATGAGCTCCATTTATTTGAGCTCCATTGATCTTTGGCCATGTGGTCCCTTTAAGTCTTTTCCCTGTCTGACCATCAGACTCATTCCTTGCTCCACCCCTTTCCAGTGTTGTCCTCCTGTGCTGGATCCAAACCCCCAGAACTCGGGGGTATCCCCAGTCCAGATCTGTTTCGGGCTCTTGCGACTTGAGTGCCTTTCTAATCATAAACACACTTCCAGTTGCTGACAGTGCATCATCAATTCCCTCATCCTTCCTCCGTCACTTTCATACCATAGCCAGTGCGGAAGCACAGGGCTCATGTACAAATAGCCCTGGCCTCCCATGCATCTCCTGTGATCTGTCAGGTTTGAGGAGGGGTCCTATGGCACAACAAGGGGGAAACTAGAAGAGGATCTTCCCAGAGAGTTCCTGTGGGAATCCAGGCTCAGTGAGGAGGATCAGGAATGAGGATGCATGAGTCCTGAAGTTGCCTCATGTGAAACATTAACAGGAGAGTGAAAAGCTGTAGGACATGTCGGTCCCCTGTTCTCCTCCAATATCCCACACCCATTGTGATTGCACCTGTGCTTTCAATGCTGTCACTCTGAATCTACTAGTTTCTGTGGCCTTTAATTACATCCCCAGGACCAACCCTCCCAAGGAAGCGATTTATTTTCAAAATCAAAACCTCATACTGTCACAGCAGGGTTACAAAGTGCTTACGGACAGTGACAAAACAGATCCAAGAGAGACTGAACTCTGCCTCTTCTCCCTTCTCACCCCTGCCCCTTGCTGCCCTCTTCTCCATGGCATGGGTGATCATACCCAATACTGTCAACCCCTGGCATTCAAACCTTTGGGGTCAGACTCCACAAAATCCTGAGATTGGCCTAACAATGATCAGTCTCCTTGTTTTTCACCTGCCTTTTGATATTGGAGCCTTTAGGGGGAAGTCTCCCCCTCCTGATCAACGTGGGATCATTTCAGACTCTGAGCTAGATCTCAAATGCACACACAAAAAAGCAGGCCTCCCTGCTGGCTGCTTGGAGGGGATTCCCTCACCCTCTCCTGTGCCCTGGAGAGCTGCTATTGTATCCAGCTCCATCCCCTTCCCTCTTAGCACTATCTTATCCCACTGCCTGTCCTGCACAGGTTTATGTGCCCCTTACAACCTCCCCACAGTCTCCTGTGCCCCACCAGCTCCCTGTATTTTCCCTCCCATTCCTGAGGGGTCAGAGAATGGAGTTGTGTTGACTAAGTGGGTTATGGACTCATCAGACTCCTTGTACAATGTCATTGGCTGATATATTATGCCAAACTTTGCCCTCGAATAATGGCTGATGCGAAATGCACACATTTTACGTAATGGGAGTGAAACAGATGCAAGAAATGTTTACTATTTGTTGTAGCAATAAGTCTGGAACAAACGGGGGGTGGGGACATTTCAGGCATCCTAAAGAAAGTTCCTTGGATATGGGACATCATATGAAAAACTGGGACTGTCCCAGAAAAATATCATCTCTCAACTTTTAATGGTGGCCATAATTTTTGCAGCTGCAGCCACAACAGGGCATGAAAATATGAATATTTACACATTCAAATATAGCTACTTACCTACATGTTTCTGTATATTGCTATCATCACTAGCTATATTTCAATCTCTCTCTTCCTTCAATTTGAAAATATTTCCAACAGTGGTACCAGCCAGGAAGGCAAAGTCTGGAAAACCGATCTACTGCTCCCTTGCAAGCAGGAAAGAGATGCTTGTAAAAGGACAGTTATACTATTATAGACAACACATGTAATCAGTGGTGCTAGCCAAAGGTAAAACATGCTTAATCCTGTGCTTGTACCCAAGCTTGGGTCGGAGACTAATGTGGGATTTTTAACAACATTTAGCACTGGCCTGACTCTGCTCCTGTTGAAGTCCATGTGAGTTTTACCAGGCTGCTTTTAGATCCAAATGGTGGGTTTTGAACATGGAAATGGATGAGCCCACACATATTACAGATGCAGTAAATAAGGCCTGTGGAAAAGGTCACCCTGAATGTTATCTGACCATTTGGGGGCATATCTGTTCCTCTTGTAACTCCTATGATGTATATGTTTTTCTGTTGGCGTGAGTTTGGCCCATTGTTTTGTGCAATGTGCTTTGAAGAGTGAGATCTAATATTTTCATCTCATATACCACAGCGTTTGCAAATAACTTATGTTTTTGGTAGGAGCATTTCAAAATTGGTTTGTAAGACAGCATCCAAAATGTCAGTAAGGGCAGCTTTAGCTGTAAACAGTTCTTTGGCATTTCTCATTCAGGGCTCAAGCCTTTATTTTAGAATCAAAGAGCTGTGGTGGCTAAGAAGTAACCCTTCATTCAGGGACATCTGTGCTTGGGATTGTCTGGGAAATATGCGGGCAAATGCAAATTAAAGAAAGTATTTTGCAATTTGCTTTTTTACTTTTACATTGCACGCTGCCAGATCTGACTGAAAAGGTAGATTCTCCAGATTAGGCAAAGCCTGCCTTTCCACCTCGCTTTCCCGAAAAACAAGGGACAGCTCAGCTTTGACTGCTCTTTTTTTTTTTTGCTATTTGTCTACTTTTCACACTCTTTTGCAAGAAAACAACTTTTAACATCTGTTCCCGCACTTTTTAAGACAGAAAGAAAGGGTCTTGAAAATGGAAAAAGTGTGGCAGATGTTGGCAGGTTCCCTCCAAGGCAGATGTCTTGCTCTGAAAAAAGTTTCTTTAAGAATTCATGGTCACAGCCCCTCTTTGACTTAGGACACGCGACTGCCTAGCGAATGAAGGGACGTGGGAAAACTCTATAGAACAAAAGAGCTTATTCAAACAAACCTAATAGCCATGAACAATCTAATAAGCAGCAGAGAAATGGACAGCAAGCCTATAATGACACAAGGGGAAGGTTTTTAACCCTTTCTACTTTCCTGGGGTAAAACAAGGGCCTGATCCAAAGCTCATTGAAATCAGTGGAAAGACTCTCACTGACTTCTATGGGCTATGAATCAGGTACTAATTGAGAAATGAATTCCAGCGACATTTCCCTTGCATGATGTGAGATGTTGTAATGTGTAGCCAAATGAGAGAATCATGGCTCAGTAAGGTGTCCTTTCTTTCTCTTCCATTTCAGGTATCCTTCAGCTGCCCTATATTACTCTCTGCTGGTCCATGTTCTCAGTCATCACCAGCTATTGAGAACTTGGTGCTGAGCAAGAAATTGTCTTCTAGAAGACATTTCACACAGTGGGTTTAGTTTGCGATTAGAACTGTAGATACACAGACATGAGCAGGGACAGGTCTCAGGAAAGAGTGTGTTTCCCTTTATGATGCACTGATTTGTGAGAGGCTGTAAGTGTAAATTAAATACCTTGTGATCACTGTGTCCAATAGGCTGCCTGGGCCACCCACCTATCAGATTGCAGGGTGGGCTGGAGAAGTCCAAGCCATGAGGAAATCCAAGCATTCTTGTTACTTCCATAGGTCACTGGATGTGCCATAATCAATGATGTCAGTGTCCAGATGGTGAAGCCTGGTGGTTATACTTAAGCAATAGTCTTAGTTTCCTATTCGTATAACAGCTCATTCAAAAGAGGTCACTGCGGAGGGCTTGCTTTTCATAGTGTGATGTTCGAGGTGAAGATATCGGTGATGAAGAACTTTTATTTCTCCAGAATAGTTCTATTTGAATGTCGTATCGGCTGTTTAGGTAAGCTTTTCTCTACTTAGCTGGGTCGTATGACTTACCCAAGGCAATATGGTGAGTGGTTGGTTTGGTGTGGATTCGAACCCTCCTCATTCACAGCGCTTTGCGGTAATCTCTGGAGCATAGTGCACCCCAGTGGCAATGTTTATTTTAAGGAAAGCACTGTGCAAAACTGCAGCATGGGAGTGTGTAGTCACAGAGTACTGTATATCTGCTGCTCAATAGAGACACTATTCCACATCTGATGTCTCATACAGACATGACATTTTGCTTGTCAGAGTAATCACAGACACTATACAATTTTGTACATGTCTGATCCATGTCACCACACATTTAACCACTCCTCCTATGTTCCCCAGTATCTGTTTGCAGAGTCTCAGGGTGTTTCAGCTGGAATCAGTTCTGTGGTGTGGGGACGCTCCTGGCACCTGACAAGGACCACTTGTTGATACCTGAGCAAAGTAATTTCAGTGGAAGTCTGAAGATGGATTGGGCTCAGGCTGGTAATTTCCCCCAAAGGTCTGCTGGTGACTCTTGGCAGCAGGCGGAGTAGAGGGAAACAATTGTCAAACAGTATGAGACCCAGTGATCTCGTTATAGCATTTATAAAGTGATAGGAATGGAGTTTCTTCGCATTTGACAATCGCAGAGGGACATGATCCAGTGATCTGAGCACCCCAGTTGGAAACAGGAAGGTATGAGCTCTAATTCTGGCTCCGACACAAGAATCTCATAGAAGCAAGGTACCTAAGCAGAGAGGCCTTATTTCCACTGGTGCTAGGCGTCTACCACTTCTTGTCTGAAAAATCAGGCTGCTTATTTTGGTTTCTAAATATGAATTTAGGAGACTAACTTTAGACAGGTTTGAAAACATTGGCTTTAATTTCGCAGTCTCTGTATTCCCATCTGTAAAATGAGGATAATTAACAGGAGAGATATAAGGGATCGTGTTTAAGTGCTAAGTATTATTAAAACATACCAATGTACATCTATTTCAAAAGTAATTGATCCAGTTCCCTCTTATTTCTGAGCATGAATGAAATTCTCAAACATATCCAGCTATTAAGGGCTTTGAGTTAGACTCAATTACTTTCTCTGTGCACTCCTTTTCTCTTTCTGTATCTGAAGTTATACTTGTGCCCATCTCAGTGTAACAACTACTGTATTCAAAGAGAGATTTGCATAGATAACATTGTTAAATTATGTTGTATTAATTAGAGCAGGCATGATTACTGAGAAGTTTCATTTAGTACAGACTTCTTCCATAGGAATAGATCTTACAATCTGAGTATCATCATGCTTAACTGATTAGTTGCCCAAACATACTAACAGACTCAACTGGGACTGGTGTCATGGTGTGTTACATTTTATTTAACCCTCTTAGAAGGAGACAAGAGAGGTTCAAAACTAGTCTGTTTTAGCAGATATCTCACTGTTCCAACGTTCATCCATAAGCTAGCTTGAACTGCCATGCCTTGCTACAAAGCAGTGAAGGGTTAAACCCTGGGAAGCTGATGGGGACTGAGGCAGGTGGCAGGCTGTCTTTGCACAAGGCTTATTCTGTTTCAAGGCATGAAATCTGTCAGGGTAGTAAACACATCCGTAAATCAAAATTCTTAACAGAGCCCTAGCACAGTACTTCTCAGTGGATCCTCGGAGGATGTGTTTGCACAAAGTGAAAGGGCTTCTGTGCAGCACTAAGCAGATTTAAAGGGTGATCAAGCAGGCAGAGCAGGAGGCTCGGAGCTATAGGGGTATGATAACATCTGGACAAACAAGAACACTAGGCCCCCTCAAAGCAAAATCATGTGAGGAGAAAAGTAATAAGAGGATCTTTCCTAAGCTATGAGCCTTTAGAGAGGAGGGAAAGTGTGGTTTGAGCAACTGGAAGTTTGAAGCCTTCTTCCTACTTCTTCTTCTCAGGATGTCTCTCCACTGGAGGAAAAAAGGGTGTGCTTTGACCTTGTGGTAGCTAACACATGGTAACCAACACGTGGTAAAAACGTAGTGAAGACGAGGCCTTACCTGAAGGATTTATTCTTGCACTGGTGCTGGGCGCAGCTCAGGAACCAAGAGGAGACTGCTTGTTCCTCCCCAATTATTACTCTTTTACCAAATAACTGAGAATGTTTTGGTTTGGAATTTTTGTTGTTGAAAATATGAAAAAAAAGTGGGAAACTTAGATGAAAATGGGAAGAAAATTCCTTGCAAAAAATACTTGGTATTTTAGCCCAGCTTTGTAGATCACATGCTCAGAACACAGTGCCCATTTCAGCTGCCTTAAGTAGGCAGCTGAGAATTCCCCCTATGTAGAAGAAGCCCAAAGTGATGTAAAGCCAGTGTTTTGTCAAAGCATGCCCTTCATCAGAATCAGAAGGGTAGCCATGTTAGTCTGTATCTACTGTGACAAAGTTCCTCCTCTATCTTGGTGGGTCCTGCGCTTATTGGCGGATTTTCTTGCCTCAGGGATTCACCGTGTGGGTTGGGGAACCGCCCAGAGACCTTCCCCTCTGGGAGAACCCACAGTATATTTGCCCTCTACCAGACTCCTGTACCCCCTGGTCTGGGTCTGTCACATATCCCTCCCCCCTGCTCAACGCCAAGGGGTTGGGCAGCTTGGGACGCCAGACAGTGCACACGTGACAAACCATCGGCGTTGCCATGACGGCTCCCTGCTCTGTGTTGCACACGGAACTGGAAAGGTTGGAGGGATAAGAACCATCTGGGCACCCTTGTGTTCTTCTCCTTGTTCCACTGCATCCATTGAAGAGGGGCATGGTCAGTCATGAGGACAAATCTGCGCATGAGGAGGTAGTAGTGCAATGTTTCCATGGCCCATTTTACAGCGAGGCATTCTCTCTCCACCACTGCATATTTTTGTTCCCTTGGAAGGAGTTTCCGACCGAGGTATAGGATTGGGTGTTCCTCCTCCCCGACCATTTGTGATAGAACGGCCCCCAACCCTACTTTCGATGCATCCGTCTGCAGGATAAACTCCTTGGTGAAATCAGGGGCTATCAGTACGGGGTTATTGCAGGGGGCAGTCTGTTGGTCTGTGAATGCTTCTTCTGCTGCGTCAGACCATCTCACCAGATCAAGTCCACGGGCTTTCACTAGGTCTGTCAGGGGGCTTGCCCTTGTGGCAAAGTGGGGGATAAATCGTCGGTAATACCCCACCACACCTAGGAACGCCCGGACTTGTTTCTTGCGACTTTTTCGGGGCCAATTTTGGATGGCCTCTAACTTGTTCACTTGGGGTTTTACCAGACCTTTTTCCACAATGTAGTCAAGATATTTGGCCTCTGTAAACCCTACAGCGCACTTGGCAGGGTTTGCTGTAAGGTCAGCTTGCCTGAAGGTATCGAGGACTGCCTCCACCTTCTCCAGGTGGGTTTCCCAGTCTGGGGTATGAATGACCACATCGTCCAAGTAGGCAGCAGCATAATGTTATGCGGGCGTAATAGCTTGTCCATGAGGCACTGGAAGGTAGCTGGGGCCCCATGTAGTCCAAAAGGGAGGACAGTATATTGAAAAAGACCCTCTGGTGTAGAGAACGCAGTCTTTTCCTTTGTGTCTTCCGCAAGGGGAATCTGCCAGTACCCCTTTGTCAAGTCTAGGGTAGTCAAGTACCGGGCATTACCCAGACGGTGCACTAGCTCATCTATGCGAGGTATGGGGTATGCGTCGAACTGGGATACTTCGTTTAGTCGCCGGAAGTCAATGCAAAATCTTGTGGTGCCATCAGGTTTGGGCACCAGCACGACTGGGCTGGACCACTGACTGTGAGATTCTTCAATGATCCCCAATTCCAGCATTTATTTTTACTTCTACTTTTATTTCCTCCCTTTTTGCCGCTGGCACCCGATAGGGCCTCATTGTTACTCTGGCCCCAGGGTTCGTGACAATGTGGTGATATGTCTCGGTTGTTCAACCCGGTTTTGTCGAGAACACATCTTGGTTCCGGAAGATCATCTCAGACACCTCATTCTTCTGGTCTGGTGTTAAATCGGGAGACACTCTCACCTGTTTGGAAGGCTTGTTTTCCTGGGTTAGGTCTTTTTGGACCGTTGTGCATGCCTCTTGTGCATGCCAGGGTTTCAGAAGGTTAACGTGATAAATCTGTTCTTGTTTTCTGTGTCCTGGCTGTCGCACCTTGTAGGTTACTTCCCCCACGGGTTCAACCACCTCATAGGGCCCCTGCCATTGGGCCAGAAGCTTGCTTTCTGCCGTGGGTACCAACACCATAACCTGATCCCCTGGTTGGAACTGTCGCACTTTTGCCTGGAGATTGTAATGGGTTCGCTGGGCCTCCTGTGCCTTCTCCAAATGTTCCCGTACAATAGGGGTAACCCGGGCTATCTGGTCTCGCATCTGCATTACATGCTCTATTATATTTCTCCCCTCATTGGGTTCCTCTTCCCAGATCTCTTTGGCGATACCCCCGTGGCATACTAGATGACGCCCGTATAATAACTCGAAGGGGGAAAACCCAGTTGAGGCCTGTGGTACCTCCCGGATAGCGAACATAAGGTAGGGTAGTAGGGTGTCCCAATCCTTCCCGTCCCGACTTCCCACCTTCCTTATCATAGCCTTGAGGGTTCGGTTAAATCTTTCTACCAACCCATCAGTCTGCGGATGGTAGACCGAAGTTCTCAGGGTATGTATATGAAGCAGCGTACAGAGGTCCTTCATTAGCTTCGACATAAATGGGGTTCCTTGGTCAGTTAATATCTCCTTCGATAGCCCCATTCGGGCAAAGATCCCCACCAGCTCTTTGGCTATAGTTTTAGAGGCCGTGTTCCGCAGGAGGACAGCTTCTGGGTAGCGAGTAGCATAGTCCAAAACAACAAGTATATATTGGTGGCCCCGAGCCGTCTTCTGCAGGGGTCCCAGTAGTCCATGGCTATTCGCTCGAAGGGGACCTCTATGATGGGAAGGGGTACTAAAGGTGCCCTCAAGTGGGGACGGGGACTGTGCAGCTGACACTCCGGGCAGGAGGCACAGTACCTCCACTTCTTCATGTACTCCGGGCCAGAAGAACCGTCGTAGGACTCATGCCACGGTCTTCTCTACCCCCAAAAAGACGACTAAGAGCAAGACTTAATACAGCGTTCTGGTGTTTTTTAGGTACTAGGATTTGCTGTACCTTCTGCCCCTGTACTGGTGCAACCCGGTAAGAGATCCTTCTTCATTATGAAATGGGGTCCTGGTCCCTGGGTTTTTCCTTCCACAGGGACCCCATCTATTTTAGTCACCTCCTTCCTTTTGCAAACAGGGACTGCTAACAGGGAGTTTCGCAAGGGAGTTCTCCAGGTGAAGGAGGAGCAATACAGCACCCTTTTGGGGACCGTGTGCTGTGGCTGGCAGTTGGAAGCTGTGAGCTTCAAAGGAAGGTTTGAAAGCTAGAAGCCTCTGCGGACAGGGGGCTGCAGACAGGAGTTTGACAGAGGGAGGCTTACAATGGTTAGGAAGACCCGCAACACCTGTGCCAGCACTGCTTCTGTCTCCTCCACCTGTGTCTGTAGCCAGACAGAGTGCCTGAGCATGGATGCTTCTACCCAGATCCTGGGGTGGTTTTGCAGAGATTGTAACTTGAAATTTCCACTTACTGATATCCAGGCTGGGGGGGACCATCCAATGTGAGAGGTGCCTGCTGGTGGAATCTCTCAGGCAGCAGGTGGGAGAGCTACAGGAGGAGGTGGCTAGGTTGAGGAGCATCCGAATCCACGAGCAATTCCTCGACAGTGTCCATGTGGAGACAGCTGAGGTAGCTGTCCCAGTACACAGGACTGCTGATACACCACTGGTGGAGGAGGAGATGGCTCAGGGTGGACACTGGCAGCTGGTTACTTCTGGCAGCAGGCAGTGCTCCACCCCTGCTCCGAACCCTCCTGCCGTGGTAATAGGTAACCGTTATGCTCTTCTTGATACAGGAAAGAAGGAATCACTCCCTACAGTAAAGGAGGAGAAGCCTCGTACCCCTAAGGCTGGGAGGTCTGCTGCCACCACTGTGAATAGGAAACGTAGGGTAGTGGTGGTCGGAGACTCTCTGCTGAGGGGGACAGAGGCGCCCATCTGTCGCCCTGACATTTCATCTCGGGAGGTATGCTGCCTGCTGGGAGCCCGTATCCGAGACGTTACGGAGGCATTGTCGAGGATTATCCAGCCCTCTGACTACTACCCCATGCTACTCATCCATGTGGGCACAAATGATACTGCGCGGTGTGACACTGAGCGGATCAAGAGTGACTACAGGGCTCTAGGAGTACGGGTGAAGGAGTTTGGAGCGCAGGTGGTATTCTCTTCGATTCTTCCTGTCAAAGGTAGGGGCCTGGGCAGAGACAGATGCATCATGGAGGTGAATGCCTGGCTGCGAAGATGGTGTCGCCAGGAGGGCTTTGGCTTCCTAGACCACGGGATGCTATTCGAGGAAGGACTGCTAGGCAGAGATGGCGTTCACCTTTCGAGGAGGGGAAAGACCCTATTTGGACACAGACTGGCTAACCTCGTGAGGAGGGCTTTAAACTAGGTTCGACGGGGACAGGTGAGCAAAGCCCACAGGTAAGTGGGGAACATGGAGACCGGGGAGATGGGTCGGAAACGAGAGGGAGTGTGGGCTATATTGTCAGAGAGAAAGGAGGGTCAGGACAAAACTGTGAGGAAAGATCAAACCAGTATCTTATATGCCTATATACAAATGCGAGAAGTATGGGCAATAAGCAGGAAGAACTGGAAGTGCTAATAAATAAATACAACTATGACATTGTTGGCATCACTGAAACTTGATGGGATAATACACATGATTGGAATGTTGGTGTGGATGGGTACAGCTTGCTCAGGAAGGATAGACAGGGGAAAAAGGGAGGAGGTGTTGCCTTATATATTAAAAATGTACACACTTGGACTGAGGTAGAGATGGACATAGGAGACGGAAATGTTGAGAGTCTCTGGGTTAGGCTAAAAGGGGTAAAAAACAAGGGAGATGTCATGCTAGGAGTCTACTACAGGCCACCTAACCAGGTGGAAGAGGTGGATGAGGCTTTTTTTAAGCAACTAACAAAATCATCCAAAGCCCGAGATTTGGTGGTGATGGGGGACTTCAACTATCCGGATATATGTTGGGAAAATAACACAGCGGGGCACAGACTATCCAACAAATTCTTGGACTGCATTGGAGACAACTTTTTATTTCAGAAGGTTGAAAAAGCTACTAGGGGGGAAGCTGTTCTAGACTTGATTTTAACAAATAAGGAGGAACTCGTTGAGAATGTGAAAGTAGAAGGCAGCCTGGGTGAAAGTGGTCATGAAATCATAGAGTTTGCAATTCTAAGGAAGGGTAGAAGGGAGAACAGCAAAATAGAGACAATGGATTTCAGGAAGGCAGATTTTGGGAAGCTCAGAGAGCTGATAGGTAAGGTCCCATGGGAATCAAGACTGAGGGGAAAAACAACTGAGGAGAGTTGTCAGTTTTTCAAAGGGACACTATTAAGGGCCCAAAAGCAAGCTATTCCGCTGGTTAGGAAAGATAGAAAATGTGGCAAAAGACCACCTTGGCTTAACCACGAGATCGTGCATGATCTAAAAAATAAAAAGGAGTCATATAAAAAATGGAAACTAGGACAGATTACAAAGGATGAATATAGGCAAACAACACAGGAATGCAGGGGCAAGATTAGAAAGGCAAAGGCACAAAATGAGCTCAAACTAGCTACGGGAATAAAGGGAAACAAGAAGACTTTTTATCAATACATTAGAAGCAAGAGGAAGACCAAAGACAGGGTAGGCCCACTGCTTAGTGAAGAAGGAGAAACAGTAACAGGAAACTTAGAAATGGCAGAGATGCTAAATGACTTCTTTGTTTCGGTCTTCACCGAGAAGTCTGAAGGAATGCCTAACATAGTGAATGCTAATGGGAAGGGGGTAGGTATAGCAGATAAAATAAAAAAAGAACAAGTTAAAAATCACTTAGAAAAGTTAGATGCCTGCAAGTCACCAGGGCCTGATGAAATGCATCCTAGAATACTCAAGGAGCTAATAGAGGAGGTATCTGAGCCTCTAGCTATTATCTTTGGAAAATCATGGGAGACTGGAGAGATTCCAGAAGACTGGAAAAGGGCAAATATAGTGCCCATCTATAAAAAGGGAAATAAAAACAACCCAGGAAACTACAGACCAGTTAGTTTAACTTCTGTGCCAGGGAAGATAATGGAGCAAGTAATTAAGGAAATCTTCTGCAAACACTTGGAAGGTGGTAAGGTGATAGGGAACAGCCAGCATGGATTTGTGAAGAACAAATCATGTCAAACCAATCTGATAGCTTTCTTTGATAGGATAACGAGCCTTGTGGATAAGGGTGAAGCTGTGGATGTGGTATACCTAGACTTTAGTAAGGCATTTGATACAGTCTCGCATGATATTCTTATCGATAAACTAGGCAAATACAATTTAGATGGGGCTACTATAAGGTGGGTGCATAACTGGCTGGATAACCGTACTCAGAGAGTTGTTATTAATGGTTCCCAATCCTGCTGGAAAGGCGTAACGAGTGGGGTACCGCAGGGGTCTGTTTTGGGACCGGCGCTGTTCAATATCTTCATCAACGACTTAGATATTGGCATAGAAAGTAC
>NC_048306.1:61679652-61705743 GCF_013100865.1 Trachemys scripta elegans | reverse complement strand
GGGGTGGGGGCGGGAGAAGGGCTCCGGGGAGGCGCGCCCATCCCGCAGGCCCCAGCGGCTCTGGCCCGGCTTGGCTCCAGTCCGGCCCAGTCCCCGCGGCTCGGGGACCCCCCCCCCCCCCGCGGCGCGGCTCGGGTCCTGGGGGCGGGGCTTGGTGCAAGCCCCGCCCCCAGGAATCGGGCCCCGCTCTTGCTAAAGCCGGCCCTGCTTCCAGTCCTAGAATCTATGAATCTATGAATCTAATGTTGTTATACCTTGGGTCTTCTGCCTGGTCCCGTCCAAAATTTCCTCTCCCGGGGCTAATCTGCCCAAGATCTAGGGGCCCAGTCTCTGTTGCCTCTACTGGTTCAGAAGCATTAGGGTGGGGGTCAGACTCAGGTGCTTCTCCCTGCTGCGTGGCCTCCTTTTCAGCTGCACGGGGCCGCCTATCTACGAGAGCGACCCTCTGGCTTTGGGTCAGTATTCAGGTTCCCAAGGCCTTAGCTGCTCTTCTTTACCTTTTTGTCTTTCTACCCTGTCTGAGAGTGGAGAACAAATCTGGGGATATTTCAGAGAAGATTGGGGGTTGACAGTCTGCTGTGGATGCCTTATCAATTTTAGGGTCCATCTTTCTCCAATCCCCCTACTGGGAGTAAGTTTCCAAACCCTGGGAAGTCCCTCCCTATGAGCACCGGGTATGGGAGTTTAGGGACTACACCTGCTGCTACCTCAGTAGTATTCCCTTGGATCTTGATTTTTACTGGGATGATGGGGTAGTAACTAACTGTCCCATGGACACATGTTATCCCCGTACGTTTAGCCTGCAGCAGCTGACTGCACTTCACGAGCTTCCCTGAGATAAGCGTGATAGCACTCCCCGAATCAACCAGTGCTGTGGTCCCTACCCCATTTAGTTTCACTGGTCTGGTATACATATGTGGGATTAGTGAGACCCCCACAAGGTGGATTAGGGAGCATGGATCTGCCCAGTTCTCCAGGTTACACTGCATAGGCTCCTCAGCATTGGGACACTGTGCAGCTATGTGTCCCCACTCCCCGCAGGCATAACATCTGTATGGAGCCCTAGGCGTTCCCCGGTCTCTTGGTTTGGGCAGTCTAACATCACGATCCTCTTCTCCCTCAGTGCTCTGACTCTTTGTGGCCTCTAATGGGCCTTCAGCTTCTCTCTTTTTCCACCTGGGCCCTCCTGGTGGCCCAGTCACCCGAACTTTAGGGCTTGGTGCTGCTAGTTTAACCCGGGGTGCCTTTTCCTTAACTGGTCGGGTCAGCTCCCTCGCTGTCCTTCGCCTCTCTACCAGGGTGACAACCTCATCATCGGTGGAGGGTTCGTTCTGGCTTACCCAGGCACGAAGGTCTGGTGGTAGTCCCCTCATGTATCAGTCGATGACCAGAACCGCTAGTATCTCATCCGGACTCCGGGACTCTGTTTGCAACCACTTTCGTGCGAGGTGGATGAGGTCATACAATTGGGACCGCGGGGCTTTGTCTTCCTGGTACCTCCAACCGTAATACTGCTGGGCCCACACTGCTGTCGTTACCCCAGATCTGGCCAGGATCTCTGCTTTCAGCTGGGGGTAGTCTGCTGCAGCCTCTTCAGCCTTCTGGGCCTCCCCACACAGGAATGGGGCAAGGATGCCAGACCACTGATCTCGAGGCCAGGCCTCCCGTAGGGCTGTCCTCTCAAAGGCCAGAAGGTATGCGTCTACATCATCCTCCCGTGTCATTTTCTGCAGCCAATGGCTGGCCCGTATGAGCTGCGTCCCATCATGGCCGCAATTCAGCTCTGTAAGGGACTTTACCTGGTTTACCAGTTCCCGCAACATAGCTCGGTCTTGAGCAGCCTGGTCCATCAGCAGGCGATTAGTCTCTTGCTGCAGCCGCACTGCCTCCTGTTGGGCAGCTGCCTGGACATGGGTAATCTCCTGTTGGGCCGCCGTAGCTTGTATCAGTGCCCGCACTACGTCATCCATTGTGATGAAAAAAAATAAACCCTCTCCTTTTTTTTGTATTTGTTTTTTGTTTAAATCACCCTCCTTCTTCTATCGCGCTGTGCACCCCAAGATCCCACTCCTGACACCAGTGTGACAAAATTCCTCCTCTATCTTGGTGGGTCCTGCGCTTATTGGCGGATTTTCTTGCCTCAGAGATTCACCATGTGGGTCAGGGAACAGCCCAGAGACCTTCCCCTCTGGGAGAACCACAGTCCAGGTCAATTGGGAGGTTTGGGGGAAACCCAGGCCCGCCCTCTACTCCGGGTTCCAGCGCCGGGCCCTGTGGATTGCAGCTGTCTATAGTGCCTCCTGTAACAGCTGCATGACAGCTACAACTCCCTGGGCTACTTCCCCATGACCTCCTCCAAACACCTTCCTTATTCTCACCACAGGACCTTCCTCCTGGTGTCTGATAACGCTTGTGTTATCCTCAGTCCTCCAGCAGCACACCCTCACCCTCTCACTCTCAGCTCCTTGCGCCTCTTGCTCCCAGCTCCTCACACTCACACCACAAACTGAAGTGAGCTCCTTTTAAAACCCAGGTGCCCTGATTAGCCTGCCTTAATTGATTCTAGAAGCTTCTTCTTAATTGGCTCCAGATGTCCTAATTAGCCTGCCTGCCTTAACTGGTTCTAGCAGGTTCCTGATTACTCTAGTGCAGCCCCTGCTCTGGTCACTCAGGGAACAGAAAACTACTCATCCAGTGACCAGTGTATTTGCCCTCTACCAGACTCCTGTACCGCACTGGTCTGGGTCTGTCACACTACAAAAACAACAAGGAGTCCAGTGGTACCTTAAAGACTAACAGATTTATTTGGGCATAAGCTTTCATGGGTAAAAAACCCCACTTCTGAAGAAGTTTTTTACCCATGAAAGCTTATGCCCAAATGAATCTGTTAGTATTTAAAGTGCCCCTGGACTCCTCGTTGTCTTCATTAGAATGTGTCCTTGTGCCACTGCCTATGTGCAAACTCCCTGTCAGAACACGCCATTATCTGCCTGTGGGCATTGGGAAAGTGATGCTGCCCTTGCCCTCACCTGTCCTTTTCCCACAGTTTTGGGGTGTGTGTGTGTGTTTCATTTTGCCAAGTGCACTGAGTGGGGAGATAAATCAACAACCAGATTCACTCTTTGCTCACCTGAGGTTCTGCAACAGATTAGAGCTTTGATAGATGAAGCTGGAACCTCTCCATTCCTGCCCCAAAATAATCCACCCCTTTCTGTTTGCCCATCAGCACAGACGTAGTGTCTGGGTCGGGGAGGGCATATGCTCCAGACCATTCCAAGACAGCCTTGAGGCTGCTCTGAGTTTCACTTAATTGAGTCTGGGGGCAGAAGATGGCATAAAGCTCCTTTGCCCCCCCACCCCAGTTCAGAGAGCTGCTTCAGTGTACATGAGGGTCTGCCCCATAGGTTTGTTTATGAATCTACTGTTCTTGTGATTCACAATACCCACTAGAGGCTTGTGGAAAAAGTCCGCAGTAGCTGGTATGCACTAGCTACTCTGCACTAACTCCCTGTGTGGACACGTCTACTGTGCACTGAAAGTGCATTTGTATGAATTAGCTTAATGCACTTTGGAAGTATATTTAGCTAAACTGGCTGAGGGCATTCTCAGTGCACAGTAAATGTCCAAACAGGGAGTTAGTAGTTACATTCACACCCTAACCTCCCTGTGTAGACAAGATCTAAAATACTGTTCAGAGATGTATCTCTCTTCGACCAAACTCCAACCTGTTATGTGTCGTGAGTATAATACGTGAGTGCTGACAAAATTATTAAAAATGTTTCTCTTAGAGAGAACATAAGAGCTGCCATACTAGGTCAGACCATGATCCAGCTAGTCCAGTATCCTGTCTGTGGCCTGTACCAAAGTTTCAGGGGGAGTGTATAGAAAAGGACAATTATAGAAGGGTCTACTCCTGTCTTCTACTCCCAGCTTCTGGTAGTAAGAGGTTTAGAGTAGCCCCGAGCATAAGGTTGCATCCCTGATCATCTTGTCTAATAGCCATTGATGGAGCAATCCTCCATGAACTTATCTTTTTGAATCCAGTTATAGTTTTGACCTTCATAACATCCTGTGGCAAGAAGTTCCACAGATCAGTTGTGCGTTGTGTCAAAAAGTACTTCCTTTTGTTTGTATTGAATCTGCTGCTACTAATTTCATTGGGTGAGCACTGGTTTTTGTATTGTGGAAAAGGGCAAATAACACTTCTTTATTCACTTTTACCACACCATTCATGATTATATAGACCACTATTATATCGCCCCTTAGCCATCTCTTTTCTAAGCTGAACAGCTCTAATCTTTTTAGTTTCCTCTCTTATGATAATTTTTTTTTACCGCTGCTGTGCATTGAGCAGAAATTTTCATAGAACTATTCATGTTAACTCCAAAATCACTTTCTTGAGTGATAACAGCTAAATTAGACCCAATCATTGTATATACATAGTTGAAGTTATATCAATGTTTAATTTCATCTGCCATTTTGTTGCCCAGTCACCCAGTTTTGCAAAATCCCTCAGTAACTCCTTGCAGTCTGCTTTGGACTTAACTATCTTGAATAACTTTGTATCATCTGCACATTTTGTCACTATACTGTTCACCCTTTTTTCAGATCATTTTTGAATATGTTGAGCAGCATTGGTCCTAGGACAGATCTTTGGGGGACCCTACTATTCACCTCTACCCATTGTGAAAACTGGCCATAAATACCTACCTTTCTCCCCTGTTTTTCAGTCAGTTACTGATCGGTGAGAAGACCTTCCCTTTTATCCCTTGACAGTTTATTTTACTTAAGAGCCTTTGGTGTGAGACGTTGTCAAAGGCTTTCTGAAAATCCAAGTACACTCTATCCACTGGATCACTCTTGTCCACATGCTTGTTGACCCCTCAAAGAAGTGAATGTATATAAATAGTCTGGTCAATAAAGATGAACTGGATTATTTATCACTGTGAAATTAGGGTGAACAAGAAAGATACTACATGTGTATCTAAGGCTGTAGGGAAAATGTATGGGTCAAATCATACCCTTCTATGATCATATCTGTGGGCGGGGACCCTGCAAGGTTTTCCTCATGGAGTTTCCTCCAACCCCCTCTGTTGAGTATTGTACCCTCACAGACATAGCAGTGTGTGAAACTTCCAAGCTCCACAGATTCTCTGACTTCAGTGGGTGTTGGATCAGGCCTGTACATCTCAAATTCAAATGAGCTGGGTGGCCTTATCCTATTCACCGTTTGTCAAGATTCTGAAAATAGGAGGCAGTGTGCTAGAGTTCAACACGGCTGCCAGCTTCTGTGCGATAGAGCCTCAGGGAAGGGACAGAGCCTGAGGATTGGCAGCACAGGATGGGAAAGGGCACCATCCTGTCCCTCATTTCCATGAACAGGAAATTCAGCCACAAACAGTCTAAGAAAAAAGGACCAAAGAAAATCTTCTATTTTTTTTTGTATTTGTATTTCATCCAGCCTTTGTTCTGATGCATTTGGGCCACTCCATGTGATTTGCTTCTCTTCTACGCTGCACAAACCTATGTGAGTAACTCATTCCAGAGTTACTCTGTAGGGAAATCTTACTCCCAATACTTGACATATGCGGAGCATGCCCTCTTGTGGGTTTACATTGATACTACATATCTGTAGAGGAATGCTATGATCCTCTCTGCTGATTTCCTCTAGTGGAGGAAATTGCCTTGTAAAATGACACCGGGCTGCCTCATTTGTAAACTGTATCCCTTGCACACATGATAGACTATGTTCTTCATACTAGGCTGTTATCATTCACATTATCATTAAAGAAAACAAGACAACAGATGTAGAATTGCAGGTTATGATTATTATAGCTAGGGTTTCAGGAGCGCTGGCACTTTCTCAGAGAGACAATATTAGAAGTGGAACAGCAAACTGTCCCAATACGAAGGTGTGGCAATCAGGGTGCAGATATCTCCAGGAGAGAATAAGTCATCTGAACCCGAAATAAGCAGTTGAATCCACTGATTGTATATATGTCAAGTAAGATCTTTTATAAAAGCATGTAACGTTCTGAACTCAATGGTCATTAGGAGATATGTGTAGAGGTTATGGTTATCAATGCATGCTTTTGTATATGTGTAGAACATTGTAATTGTAACTAGGGTGCAACTACAGCATCACCTACCAGCAGCGTAGGGAAACAATCAGGCAGGGAGGGGCACCTTGCAAGACAGTTGTTCACATGAAACTAACTCCAAGCACCTAGCATCTCCCATTGGTGTAGGAGGTACTCCTCTTCCTCAAGAGGTGATAGCTAGATTGACAGAAGAATCCTTCTGTTGACCTACCGCTGTCTACACTGTAGGTTAGGTCGGCTTAACTATGTCCAGGGAAAGACAATGGTGGACCATTAAATAAAGTTTATGGAAAGACATTGAAATTGAAAAGAAAACCCCAGTATTGAAAAGCTAAGGGAGAAGAGCATTTCCCAACTTTTTGTAATCACGAATTATCATAGGGTAAGGCCTGGTCTATACTACATGGTTAGGGCAACGTAAGCTGCCTTGTGTTGACCTACCTGCGGAAGTGTCTTCACTTAAATTTGACTCTCGCCGATGTAAGTACCTCTCTTCACTGATTTAGTAACATCACTTCCCCAGGCAGCGTAGAACCAGGGTTGATGTAATTAGGTTGATGCAGTGTCAGTGTAGACACTTCATTGCTTACGTCGACTGTTGCTGGCTTTCAGGAGCTGTCCCACAGTGCCACACACTAACAATACAATCAACACAAGAGCTCCTTGTGAGCATGCGCACTGCCAGCACAAGGAGCCAAATGTGCACACACACAAGCAATTTAATAACTGCACTGGCTGTGTGCTGACATAAGTTAGGTAGATGTAATTTTGTGGTGCAAGATGGCCACTCAAAACGCTACAGGGGCACTGCTACAGCTGCACCACTGGAGTTCTTCAGTGTAGACACTTACTGCAGTAACAAGAGGGCTTCTCCTATTGGCGTAGGTACTCCAGTTCCTCAAGAGGTGGTAGCTAGATTGACAGAAGAATTCTTCTGTTGACCTACCACTATCTACAGGTAGGTTTAACTATGTTTCTCAAGCATGTGGATTTTTCACACCCCTGAGGGCATGTCTACACTTACCTCCGGAGTGATCGATCCAGCAGGGGTCGATTTATCACGTCTAGTGAAGCCGCGATAAATCGACCGGCGAGTGCTCTCCCGTCGACTCCGGTACTCCACTGGAGCAAGAAGTATAGGCGGAGTTGACAGGGGAGCGTCAGCAGTCGACCTACCGCAGTGAAGACACCCCGGTAAGTAGCTCTAAGTATGTCAACTTCAGCTACACTATTTTCGTAGCTGAAGTTGCATAACTTAGACCGACTTAGCTTGCTCCCCCCAGCCCCGCAGTGTAGACCAGGGCTGAGAGACCTAGTATGCCACTGCAACTTTTCAGTGTAGACCAGCCCGGAGAGAGAAAAAAAAAATACTGCAAAGCCTGTTAAAAGGGCACGGGTTGAAGTGAAAGCTATCCAGAAATGGAGAGCCAGCAGCTAAGCGGGGTGCTATCTGGGCAGCCCTGGATCTCTTCGATGACAGGTGGCACACTGGGAAACTGTTCAGAGCCAATAGTTGTATTAGAAAAGGGAATTTAACTAATATAGAGGTGTAGAGCTAGAGGTTGCGTCTTTATATTTATTTTCTGTGTAACTTGTTTTTTCTTACTATTTCACCTCTGAATCTGTGATTTTTCTATTAAATAAACTTCTTACTTTTACCCTTAGCAGGTCTTTTTTGTGCAAACTGGATGGAGTGTGTGAATCCAAGTGAACTGATAAGGGGGGACAGGTTTTACTCCTGTGGGGATGGCGAACCAGAGGAAAAAGTCTGTGTGTCTGGTAGTTGAGAATTTGGGCATTGGACTGGGGAGACCTGGGGGCAGAAGGGATATTGGGGTCATGCTGCAAGGAGTAACTAAGTGGGTGGATGCCAGGATGAAACCTTTATACTTGTAGGCTGGCTACTAGTGTCAGAGTTCTGACCCATTGCAGCATAGCATTAAAGCACCCAAAATTACAAGGCAGGCAGTGACGGAACCTCTTTCTGGTCAGAGTGTTCCCCAAAATGTCACAGAAGGAAAGGTAGGAAGAGGTCAATATGGCTCCATCGGGAGCTCTTTAATGATTTGAAAATCAAAAAGAAATCCTACAAAAATAGAAAAATGGACAAATTTCTAAGGATGAGTACAAAAGAATAGCACAAACATGTAGGGACAAAATCAGGAAGGCTAAGGCATGAAATGACTAACACCTAGCAAGGGGTATAAAAGGCTATAAGAAGAGGTTCTATAACTATATTAGGAGCAAGAGAAAGATGATGGAAAGTGTAGGTCTTCTACTTAGCAGGGAAGAGAGTTAATAAAAGTTGACACGAAGGAGGGCGAGGTGTTCAATGAGTATTCTGCTTCAGTTTTCCCTAAAAAGGTAAATTGTGACCACATACTTAACATAGTTAATATTAACAACAAGGGAAAGAAACTCAAGCCAAAATAGGGAAAGAACAGTTAAAGAATAATTAGATAGAATACGTTAGATGTCTTCAGGTGGCAGGTCCCAATGAAAGGCACCCTAGGTGCCTAGAAACGAGTTGAAACAATCTCTGAACTGCTGGTGATTATCTTTGAGAACTCTGGAGGAGGGGTCTGGTCACAGTGGACTGGAGAAGGGCAAACATAGTACCTGTTTTTTAAAAAGGTTAATAAAGAGGACCCAAGGAATTATAGACCAGTCAGCCTAACTTTCATACCTGGAAACATACTGGAACAAATTATTAATCAATTTGTAAGCACCTAGAGGTTAATGGGGGTATAAGGAATAACGAGCATGAATTTGTTAAGAACAAAGCATGCCAAATCAACATAGTTTCCTTCTTTGACAGGGTTACTGACCTAGTGGATGGGGGTAAGTAGTAGATGTGATAGATCTTTATTTTAATAAGGCTTTTGACACAGCCCTACTGGGTGGTGAGGGGCAAGGAGGATGTATCTAGCATTGTCTTCAAGGGTCTGTCCTTGGTCCAGTACTAGTCAATATTTTCATTAATGACTTAGATAATGGCAAGGAGAGTATGCTTATCAAGTTTGTGGATGACACCAAACTGGGAGGAGTTGCAAGCACTTAGGAGGACAGGACTGGAATTCAAAACAATCTTGACAAATTGGAAAATTGGTCTGAAATCAACAAGATGAAATTCAATAAAGACAAGTACAAAGCACTACACGTAAGAATAAACAAATCAAATGGACAAATACAAAATGGGGAATAACTGGCCAGACAATAGTACTGCTGAAGAGGATCTGGGGGTTATGGTAGATCATAAATTGAATGTGAATCAACAATGGGAAGCAGTTGGTAAAAAGGCTAATATCATTCTGGGGTATATCAAGAGGTGTGTGCTATATAAGACACAGGAGGTAATTGCCCTGCTCTACACAGCACTGATGAAGCCTCAGCTGGAGTACTGTGTCCAGTTCTGGGTGCCACACTTTAAGAAAGATGTGGACAAATTGGAGGGTTCATAGGAGAGCAACAAAAATTATGAAAGGTTTAGCAAACCTGAACTATGAGGAAAGGTTAAAAAAACCTGGGCCTGTTTAGTCTTGAAAAAAGAAGACCGAGGAGGGATCTGATAAGCTTTCAAATATGTTAAGGGCTGTTATAGAAAAGATGGTGATCAGTTGTTCTTCATGTCCAGTAAAGGTAGGACAAGAAGTAATTGGCTTAATCTACAGCAAGCATAGGTGCTGACTTCTACTGGCGCAGGTGGGTGCTCCAGCCCCGTCTTTCCCCCGGCCCCCCCCCCACACCCTCCCCCCCCCGCCCCCCCCCCCCCCCCCCACCCACCCCCTCCCCAAAGTTCCCGCCCCCCCCACCTCTATTCAGACTCCTTCCCCAAATCCCCGTTCCGGCCCTGCCTCCTCCCCTCAGCGCACCATGTTCCCACTCCTCCCCCCTCCCTCCCAGAGCTTGCTACAGCTGTTTGGCGGCGGCAAGCACTGGGAGGTAGGCAGAGGAGTGGGGATGCGGCGCGCTCAGGGGAGGAGGCAGAGTAGGAGGTGAGGTGGGGCGGGGCAGGGAGCTTAGCTGCCGGTGGGTGCAGAGCACCCACTCATTTTTTCCTGTGGGTGCTCCAGCCCCGGAGCACCCACAGAGTCGGCACCTATGACAGCAAGGGACATTTAGGTTAGATATTAGGAAAAACTTCCTAGCTATTAGCCGTGGAATATGCTTCTAAGGGAGGTTGTGGAGTCCCTGTCACAGGAGGTGTTTAAAAACAGGCTAGATAATCACTTGTCAGGGATAGTCTAAGTATACTTGGTGAAAATAATTAGATTAGGAGTCTGTTGTTATTAACAAAAATATTATTATTAATCATGTTTATAATGGTGGTACCTGCAGCCAGCTTGAGAATGGGGCCCCATTGTGCTAGCCACCGTAAAAACATAGAATAAGAGACAGTCTTGCCCTACCCCTGATAACTTATAGACAAGACAAGACAAGGGTAGGAGAAAGAGAACATACTAGCAGAGTGATGGTTTGCAAACATCAGGCTAGGACCACAATTTTCGTTTGTTTTATTTAAATCCTTTGGGTGTTTTTTTTTTTTTGGAGGAACTATGTAAATGAAAAGACTGAGAAAGGGAGAGGGCAGGAGAGAGCTGCATCTGTTACAATTAACATAATTGATGCCTATAGTAGAAGATCTATATCTTAAAAAGAGCTGTAGAGCGTGTTCCACTTCTAAAATGTGTGGTATTACACAGGAAACTGGGCAGCCCAGTGGTTTACACAGAGGGTGAGTCATTTGCTACCTATGCCACTGTATTTGTTAATTGCAAACTCGCATTTTGTAACTTTATTTTTAAACAGGTTTTTTTTCCAAAACAGAGAGATGCACATATGGTATTTTAGCGAGTATTCCACATCTGTAGGTATGTCAGTGTAGGAGACAGGTACTGAGATCCTAGTTTTCAAATGTGTGAGCCTAATTTAGGATACCCATATCTGCAGTTGGGTGTTCAAATGGTCACTTACGTATCCAAATACCCTGTCAGGTGCCCATGTGCTGATCAGAGCACTCAAATGCAGAACTGGGTGTCTTATTAGCCTCCAAGTTTAAAAATGTGGCTTCCCTTTGTCACAGTTCAGGGCCGCTGTGCCTGTAGTTCCCGCACCATGGTCCACCAAGCATACCACCTCTAGGCTCCTGATTCCTCAGCTGTCAGCTCACTTGGGTGGTGACTCCAACGTTCTTTCCCTCCTGACTAGGGTTTTTCCAGGCTGCACAGCTTCCTGCCTACATCCTCAGCGATGGATAACGGTGTAATTGTCACAGTTAAGCTATCACACAGCTCTTTCTAAGCAAGCGCATTTATTCTTAAGGTAAAAGCATTACAGAGAAAACGTTAAAAACAATTAAAAAAACCTACACACATTCTAACAAGCTTATTAGAGATTGTCCCCTTGACTCCAACGGGGGCTCCAGCCAGTGAACAGTCCTTCAAGCCCCATCCAAGAGTTTTTCATAACTCCTTTTGCTCAGAATTAGAACACAGACTGGGCCATGTCCTTCCACCCCTTGCCTTAGACAGAAGGACTTGTCTGTTTGCTGGATCAGAAAGAAGGCCCTGAGTCAGATTTAACTCGGACTGTTTAAACAGCATCCTTTCTTTGTCTGTTAGTCTTTGAAGAATCCAGTTTGACTCAGTATATGTGAGCCTTTCTCCAGGGGGTGGGTAGCTCTCTGGGGGTGTTATAACCTGATTGAGTTTGCCTACCCTCCTTCCCTCCCTCCTCCTCCCCCCCTCCCACACTGCTTTGAGTTCCTGGAAGGCTGTGATCCCTCTCCCCCATGGAATTACATACAATCCATGGCCCACAATGATACATACAGTCAATAAGGTTTAACTTAATTCAAAAAGCTTTGTCCAGGAAAATGCCATCTCTGTCACATCCTAGTCTAACATTGTCTATACAAATGAAAAGGTAAAGGTACCAACTGCACCAAGCAAGGCACTAAAACTTGTCACAAATTAGAAGAGAAGGGGACTTGGAGTTGCACATTGCTGCATCTTCAGAGAGAAGCACAATTGTGACAGTATTGGGAACAGAGAAAGGGTTGAACAGCTCATGAATAGTGCTCCAAACTGGGTATGCAGGAATTTACAAAAACTCATGGGTTGTGTCTATGTTGCTAACTCCCAGAAGCTCTGCAGAGTGGTGTTTGATGTGTTTCTGAAGCTATTGTATGTTCACAAGTGATAACCAATAATGTTCAATAAGCTATAAAGATTCCTCCACACACAGGCACTTGGCAGTGTGTGTCCAAAAACAGAGCAGTTCTGGTTAGCAACTGTGGGCCAGATTTTCAACGGGTGTAAATCAGCATAATTGTAGCTGTGCTGGTTTATGGCCTCTGAGGATGTGGCCCTGTGTATGTTTTGGGACGGCTGTTCATATCCGGTAGAACAAAGTGCAATTTTAAAATGTATAACCTAACCTGGATCCAGATTGTGATAGCTTCACTTGCACTGAACAATACTGTACTCCATGAATAGTCCCATTGAAATTAGTGAGGCATTTGTGGAATAAGGTGCAACTAAACCAAGTAAGAGTATCACAATTCATAACTGGGGGCTCTGACTACTAAAGAAAAGGAACCTCACACCATTCCTAGGAGCAGTACTTCCAATACTTTCCTAGGAGGGATAGCTCAGTGGTTTGAGCATTGGTTTGCTAAACCCAGGGTTGTGAGTTCAATCCTTGAGGGGGCCCCTTAGGAATCTGGAGCAAAATCAGTACTTGGTCCTGCTAGTGAAGGCAGGGGGCTAGACTTCATGACCTTTCAGGGTCCCTTCTAGCTCTGTGAGATAGGTATATCAACATTAAGAGGGAAAAGCATCAGATAGTCTCCTATTATGATACTCCTGGAAATGCAATTCCCTGGAGATGAGGCTAGACAGACTAATAGCTCAGCACACCTATATTCACTGTTTGATGGAAGGTAGCTGCAGATACTTCAATTTCTTCTATTCTCTGGATCCAAAGCCACTTAGCATCAGTTGGTTACACCAATTTCAGGAATGGACTCCAGTTAAAAATAATTGTAATAGCTATACATTTATAGTGTAATTTTCAGCTTTTAAAAATCCTAAAGTACTTTGTAGTGTGTATGTGTGTGAGAGAGAGAGAATCACACACCTACCACTCTCAGCCTTTCGGGTTGAGGAACATCTGCCTTTGCTGACATTGCTCAACAGTGACCTGTCTAGCCAGTTGTATGGCAGAGCTCACAGGCCCTAGAGGAAGTCCCATCCAGTCCTCCTCACCCAGAAAGATGGTGGTTGCAACATGGGGTCTAGTGACTGAGTTAAAGTAAATGCTTTGTAAGTGGAGTCATGGTGTGTTTTCCCAGTCAGGGGTAGAGGGAAAGGCCAAGTGAAGTGTCTGAGTGAGCTGAAGAGACCTTTGTGTGCTAAGCACACATAATAAGAGAATATGGTATATTGGAGGTTTAGGGAGAGTTTTTAAAGCACTTCTTGGATGTTTCTTCACAAGGTATCACAGCATTTACTTATCCTAAGTTGGCAGCTCTAAACCTTCTCACGTGTCCCATGTGTGCACTATTGCCAGGTGCCATCTAGTAATGTGGCTCACACATCCTCAACTAATACTTATGGTTTTATACATTTAGCTTTACTTTCCCAGTGAGTCCTATGCACCTGTCCTATGACTCTACCTTCATTAGTGCAATCAGGAGAATGTAATCAACATTCCTAAGGCCTTGGGCACATGCTAAACTTCCAATTCATTCTTGGTTTCTCTAGGTCTTGGGAAAATAGTTTCAGAGGATGAGTGATGCCTTTTAAAGTGTGTGAGTAAGACACTGTACAAATTATACAGTACGTGAGACAAATGTATCCTGGCTTGGGCACATGCCAGTACTGTTTTCCTTTTTTAAATGTGTGTGTGTTGGTGCAGTGCCTGATCCCAGAAATAGCATATGTTGTCTGCATGAAATATGCTATGCACTGGTCATCATGAATTCTGTGCTTTACTTTTCTGCATACAGATGAAGGCCCTATCCTCAGCCTCTCTACAGAGGCTTCATCAGCTGTGCATAGAAGGGGGCCAGCAGTGCAATATGTTTAGAAATAGCACAAATTATACTCTTCTTGTTTCTCTTCTATGGAACTTAGAATAGTGGGGCCCCAGAAAAACTAAAGAAATTGAAGCCCTAAGCTCATTTTCTCACAATTAACTTCAGTGGAATTACACCAGGAATGAATTTAGCCCAATGTCTTTCCTGGAAAGAAACAAGGTGACCTTTGAAATCCAGATACAGAATGGATTGTACATAAAAGAATCTCAACAATAGGTTCACATTCTGCTCTTCAAAAAATCCATATTTTATGGATGGAAGAAGGGCAAAACTACAAAGCTTGACATACTGGAATTTCATACCCATCTGCTTTTGTTGTGTTATACAAATAATGTCTGGCTTTTAGTTACTTCTCTCTCTTCATGTCTCCCAATATGCTTCCAGTTTATTTATTTTTAAAAATTTGTTCACTTCTCCCAAATGTATTTACAAGACTTGTCATCACGTTGCATGGGGGGGGGGAGGTAGAATTAACATTGCTAAATTCTCTACTGATACTTACAGAGCAGAGTTTAAGGAAGTCCCAACCCTTCAAGGCATCATGATGCTGACCTGAGAGAATTACACATAACTTCTTAGGGTGGCATAAAGTGGTGATGAGATGGTCTCAGGCTAATGGACAGTTCGCACGAACTTTTCAAAGACCGTCTGGAAAAAGATTGAACTAGTTTATTTATTTATTTTTATTAAAGCTTCATTATAAAGAAGTTATTTAAAACCCTTAATTTAAAGGCTTTTCCCCCTCCTTATTTTTAACTTTAGAAACTCTGGTACTGTCTGCCTGGATTCCATGGATAATTGGAGGATGCCTCTTCCATTAAGAGTTGAGAGAGCTCCCAACACATGTTTGAACCTGTGATGTTCCCCTGTGGTGTTATCTGGACCGGTGATCTGCTAGATCATGCCAATCCTTGACTCTGGGAACCAGCCTTAGCCTGCTCTGCTGTGAGAACCCCCACTCTTGGGCTGTTCACACACAGCCTCTGGCATGTATGCTGCTCCTTGGATTGTGCAACTGAATGACACTAGCCAATATCTCTGGTCCCAGACACAACCCTAGGAATCTCCGTCTTGCAAGTCCAGTTATGTCCGCTGGACACTGCAAGCTTATATGAGTTCATCAATTTAACAAATAAATTGATATGTACCAGGCTTGTTATCCCAAGGGAAGTCTCCGACATGCTTCAAACCAAACACACTGCTTCCAGTGGTGTAGCCAGGTGGAGGAAACAGGGGAAGCGAAAAAAAAAAAAAAAAAAAGGCGCCACCCGCTTCGGTGCTTTAACTCACCCGGCAGCGCATTTACTGACGGGGCGATGCTTTTACTCATCCGGCGGTGCTCTGGGTCTTCGGCAGCACCTCGGTGGCGGGCCCTTCACTCGCTCCGTGGGTCTTCGGAACCATTTTGGTGGCGGGTCCTTCAGTGCCGCCGAATACACCCGGAGCGAGTGAAGGGCCCGCCGCCGAGGTGTCGCCAAAGACCCGGAGCGGGTCGCGGAGGAGAGACGCATGCAGCCACGCTTTTGGCAATGTCTGTTGCAGGTGCTGCCTCCCGCAGCTCCCATTGGGGAGAGGGACAGAGATACCATCACTAGTCGCTGGGCAGAGTCAGCCATGGAGGCCACATCATTAGTTGCTGGGCAGAGTCAGCATCACTTTTTTCCACAATGAATATAAACAAGTCAAAATACCAAACATAACTATGTGATGCACAACTTGCTGCAATCATGAAGGTTTCAACTGCTCAGTCACTGAGGCCAAACATCAACAAACTGACAGAACTGAAGTGTTGCCAGGTGTCTGGCAAACTCTAAAAACTCTCTGGCAGGCAAAGAATTGTATAATGTATGACAGTTTTATTATTTCTAAGAAATTTGAAATAAAAAATACAATATAAACACTTTCTTTTCTGAATACCATCTTCAGTGACATTATTGGCCTGCTGGGAGGATTTGAGGACTGGTACTGGCCCTAAGTTAAATTGAATTTGAGACCCCTGCTCCAAAGAGACTTCCGGCAAAACTAGCCAAGATCAGATTGGCATTCTTTGCATTTCTAAGACCAAGCATATGCACACACCCATATGCATTCACATGTGTACATGTCCAAGATTTTCTAAATTGAGACTTATAAAATCAGATTGTCTCATAATTAAGTGGCCTGATTTCCAAAAGTGCTGCGGGTTACGTTCATAGCACACATAGAAAATCTAGACAAAAATAATAAAACACTCTTGCTGGAAGGTTGCAACGTAAAACTACTTTATTTCTTAGAATCCAGAACAATAGCCCACAGTAAACAGAGAGACAAAGCAACTATTTCCTAATATAGAGAGGCACAATTCACTTCCCTTTACTATAGGCTGCCTGTCTGCAGCCTGACTTCTGCTAGGCCCAGCTTGCATGCTTCCTTATAGATAGAGTGGCTGCTGCCATCTCCGCAGAATATCGCACATTCTGGTACTTCTGGGAATGGGTGGGCCTGCCTCTGCCAGTGTGATCTCACATGCATGGTGCATGCGAGGTCACACTGGTGGCGGTGGAGCAGTGCGCCCTTCGAAATGGCATTCCCTGTCCATCCTACGTCCGGTTTTGTCTCAGTACCAGACGGGACAAAACCATAGAGAAAAAAAACCGTCTGGCTTAAAACTGGATGAATGGCCCGTTTACCAGGGAGCCCCCTTGCCTGCAAGTGGACTGAGGGGAAAAAAGACTCCTGAAATTTAAAGTGATAGTTTACAATTTTAACACAGCCATTGTTACATTGTACTGAACTGAATTCACTGGGAGCAGCTGAAGGTTCAACACTTTTCAAAAACAGGCCATTTATTTATGTGCCTAAATTTGAAGTTAGGGGGTCATCTTTATACATTTAAAAAAAGAAAAGAGCACAAGTGCAATTTGTTCTTTTTCCTTGGCAGTCACCTTTAACAATAGCAACAAGAGAAAATTAGGGATGCAAAAAAATTGTAGGGATGACATATTTTAAGGTCTCTTCACAATTTTTTTCTGCATGCCCCAATATTTTGAAAATGTTTCAAAGAAAAGCTTTTGTTAATTTCCCCCCTTCCAAAGACCCAATCACCCCAAAGTTACAACTAGTGGGCTGCTGGCCTTTTAACTCAGCCTTGCAACCATAGTATTATTATCAAATGGGTGTGGATTTCAAAGCTTAATTAGAACTAATAATTAAGCTCAAGCGGTTCCTAATTTCCTTATTTTTTTTAATGAACAAAAAAAGTTAATGCTACATCTGCAATATAGTGTAAACATAAAACTGAGATAAAAGGAAATAAAAAAGACTAGAGTTCTTTATAGTTGCATTAACTCTTGTCTACTGCATATGCTGGGTTTAATTCTGCTTTCATTTAGTCCAATTATATTGGTGTAATGACACTGAAGTAAATGGAGTCACTCTTGATTTAGGGCCTACTTTTGACAGGAACCTCAACCTGGCCTCCCATTTTGCACCCTCAGGTCTCCAGGTACAGATGAATGTAGGTGCACTTTTGTGCAAACAGGAATTATTGATAATCTTCATTTGCACTTGTAAATATGTGTGAATGCAAAGTGTGAGGCTACTTCTCAAAACCAGGCCTTTACACCAGTGTAACTGACAGCAGAATTCAAACAGTCTAGCTAATGCCACCAAGATGTGCACCTAAAACCTAAGTAACTACATTACATTCCCTTTGTACCCGTGTCCTCCTTTGAACCCCACTCCCACACCATTTTTGGTTACTATATGCATATTGTGCTATATGAGGTTTAAATTGTAAACTTTGTACAGGGTAGAGACCAAGGTAAAAATTTCAAAAGAACTGAAGGGGCAGATTTTTAAAACAGTGTTTAGGTGCCTGAAAATGCAGCTAAGCCTACAGAGGGATTTTCAAATTGCCTAGGCAACTAGCTCCCACTGAAATCAAGTTAGCTATGTGCGTGTGTGCTTTGTTGAATCAAGACCTCAGTCATTTGATCAAATAGCCATTTCTTTTGAGCATTTGACCAAATCAGCAAACCTTTCAGGTAGCGCTTAATTAGTAATGAAAGAGGTGCCAAGGCTCAAGCAATTTTTTTACTTTCATAACTGATGTGGCAAATCCAGTGGTGCTGAGGCTATGAACTGCTATGCCTAAAGGTGCCAGGGCTCAGCCCCGGCACAGATTAAGCACTGCTTTCAGGCCTTTGGTCAAATGACAGGTGAAGAAGACTAGGCATTTAATCTCATGCCTAAATTTTGTTCCCTTAATGAATCACCCAAAGGGAATAAATAAATTAGACTTAATTGCATTCTGTCAAACAGCAGGAAACATCTATCAGCCAGTAATTGTGGGTGTTGTGAGGTTTTGTTCACACTGACATTCCACTGTCTTCACAAAGATATGGAAGTTCCACATACTCTCTGATGGCACTTCCATATTTCTTCACATGTTCTTTCATTATTCTTTCACTCCTACCATGGCCAAAGGCAACGTAACATCTACTGACGTGCATTTTCAGAGCTGATAAGGTACATTGGCTCTTCATCTCATTTCTGCTTTTTAATGAGCTTTTCTACTTCATCATAACTGAAAAAAAACAATCCTTTCAGTATGACTAAGCCACATTTGCAACATACTTACACCATTCAGCTTTCAAGAACATGACCAATCAGCCTTAACTCTGCGTTGCCTGGATTTTCAAATTTAATGTTTTACTAATATTTTATGCAAGAAAAATTCTTTTTAGTTTTTATTGTTAAGAAGAAATGATAAAAAGAGAAGATAAAGGGGAAAAATTACAAGTAACTGAAAATAAAAATTAAAAATGAGGTGTTCTCTCCTAAAGTATGGTAAGAGAACTTCACCATGGCAAGCACAAAGTCTGTTCACCACTTAAGACCTATTTTGAGAGTTATGTAGGATTTAAGCAATGCATAGACTAAAGAGGGGCAATTTTTTTTGACAAGTAGATTTTTTGGGGGGGTTGAAAAACTTTATTTGTTGCATTTTTTTTGGTGATTCATAACTATTTGTTGCATTTGATGATGAGAAAAATTGATTTTTTTTTAAATCAAAATGTTTCATTTAAAACATTTATTTGACTTTTTGATTCTGAAACAGTGTTTCAAATCCATATTTGGCCAATTAATGATTTCCCCCAATAGTTTTTACATTTCACACACACACACACACACACATACACACACACAAAGGGAAAAATTGGTTTTGGTTCAAATTAAACTGGATTTTTGGGGCATTTTTCGGTTTGGTCCCTGAACTGAAAAACTCCTTATTCATTCTGCTCTAGCATAGACCTTTTACTTGGCCCTCTGTGCTAGGGTCATTTTTGCTTTGAGTTTTCTGATCAGACTTAGTTCCTTTTTTACCGCTTGCACGTTCCAACTTATAAGTAATTAGAACATGTTTCTCCTTTTGATATATCAACTTATGTTAATATTTGACATTTCAGTTCTTGTAAAGTTCATTTTTAAATGGACCTTTGAATTCCATGATGGACCTACAGAGATTGCGAGCACTCAGACATGTTGCATGATCAGCAGAAACTAACTGCTTCTCAAATATGTGCTCTGCTTATATTTAGGAAATCCAGTCATATGGTCCATGGCCAGTAATGTTAACTTTACTTCATCTTATCGGCTGTGTGTGCACAGGAGAACTGAAAAGTATCATTGTGACATCTCTTGATTGATATAAATGGGTATACTCATTTGTACTCAGGGATTTGATCAAAACAATATTTCAGTATTTTGGCATTGTGTAGAAAGTTTTATGCAGATGTTTTAAACAGCAATGAAAATAAAATCCAGACTCCAATGTAATGAACATATTTTCTAACTGTTTCATCAGTATTAATGATTCCATTACTTCCCTGCATATTTTGCACTTTTGGGATCTGGAGATATGTATGCTTTGGCCATTTGATTGAATTAATGGTGCAACGCTTGATTATTTTGCCTTTTGTTGCCCAGAAAATGTATTCTGATAAGAGGGTTTAAAGAGTGTTGTTTTTCAAAGAGGGTTCCATTATTTTATTTCATGCCTAAGGATTTGATAGAGAACTCTTCTAATGTTCAATGTGATAGATTCTCACAGAAATGGGTTCTACACTTTTTTTTTTTAGAAGCCATTGTTCTACAATAGTATAAGGTTCATTAAAATGGCAAGTGCCACTAGGATGAAAAACTGTTCTTGTTGCTATGCAGTGAATTAATTTATAACAGGATTTCAGTATAATTCTGTTACCAGTTATTTTTCTTTTGCTGGCCAGCTTTATGTGCTGCCTGTACTTCCAACAGTATCCAGTAGTATTTCAATTTAATTCTGACTTGAAACCTAAAGTAGAATTGAATAAGTTATAGCATTCCAGGGAGCAAGGCTTTCCTCTTACTGGCATCAATGACATTTATTTATGTTGTTATACTGTAAATAGTTGTTTTCCCCCTTCCAATGAATGGAAAGATAGCATGAGGTGTGACAATAGAGGTGTCTTCAAGAAAAATTTCCACGGCTGGTGCTATGACATTGAAAAGAAATAAGCATCCAACCCCAGCAGCAGCCTGGAGCATGAAAAGGAAGAATCAATCCGATTCATGACCACTTGCAGAGCCCTGGCAATTCTGTTTAGTTGTTTCAGACTGGGTCCGATCCAAAGCCCAATGAAGACAATGGAAAGACTCCAAGCTTCTTTTTTATTCCTGGTCAGATAGCAGAGGATCTTCAGCACCAATGAAGAATTTCATAGTCCTAATTTTTTTCACCAAATCATTTTTTCCCTAATGAAAAAGCTAGTGTAGCCATCAGGAAATACCAGGCTGAATTTTGGTCTCTGTGTGATATTATTGTTATTATTTATTTCTATTACTGTAGCATGTAGGATCCCTAGTTACGCATAGTGCTAGGCACTGAACAAACCCAGAATAAAAAGACAGTCACTGACCCAAAGAGATTACTGTAACTGAGGCTCATGCATTCTTGAATTAAACCATAATATTGAATTTTATGATATCTACATTATTCACTCTTGTTCAAGCTGGGGAGAAGAACCAGATTATTTTCTCCTAGGATCTTTGAACAATCTGTAGTGTGCTCAGTGGGTTGATTGGCTGAATTGATTAATAGGCCTTGGGAGTGAAGCGACTGTACATATATTTTTTCTACAGCGTGGTTGTTATTCAGAGTCATTACATAGATATGGGCCTATGGTGGTGTCACCAATATAGATATCAGTTATATGATGGTGATCTGGAATATATATATTTATTTCCGCACTTGTGGTCCCATTCCTGCATTCTTTTCATGCCTTGGGGATCAACTGTGCAAATTGTACTCATGGGGTGAGCTCTTATTCATATAAATAGTCCCCATGAAATGAACGAGACTGTGTGCATGAGCAAATGTTCGCTATTATGAGTGCAGTTTGCATAATCATGCCCATTAATTGGAATTTGGCATGGGGCCTATGCGATAGCTTTCACAAGCATATATGCAGTGTAGATGTAGCCGGGTCGGTCCCAGGCTATTAGAGAGACAAGGTGGGTGAGGTAATATCTTTTATTGGATCAACTTCTGTTGGTGAGAGAGACAAGCTTTCGAGCCACACAGAGCTCTTCTTCAGGCCTGGGAAAGGTATTCCCAGCATCACAGCAAAATGCAAGGTGGACCATATTGTTTAGCATAAGTTAGCACGTATTGTAAGGGACCATTCAAGGTAGAGTGGCCTGTTAACACCCTTATCCTGGGACGGACTCCAACTACACTTCATACATGGTTTTGGAGCCTGTCACACAGGCCCCATGCCTACATACATTGTGCACTAAAGATTCCCATTAAGGAGCTTGATTACACAAATTGCACTCATGGTGGTGAACATTTACTCATGCAGATAGTTTCATTAATGTCATGGGGATTACTCACATGAATAAAGTTTACACAGCTGAGCTCCAAATGTAAGAACCTACAGTGCTAGAACCTGGGACCAGAGGACCTGCTGATCTCCACATCACCCTAGGAGGCTTATGTTAGGTTTCTATGGAAGGACATTGTGAGGCTGGGCTTGGCAGGAAATACTGCTCACAAGGAGCTGAGTGGCAACTCCTTGCAGCCCACTGATTGGCTGGCTCCAATATTTAAGCCAGGAAGCCATGATAGGGAGCTGTCTGAGCAACAATATAGACTGTCTTCCTCTGCTTCAGACCTTGTGTGTGTGAGATCCCAGAATCTGACGTCTGACCCTGCCTGATGCCTAACTTTTGGTTTGCCCTCTGGTCTGTCTCAGACTCTGACCTTCTGGTACCTGACTCTTCCTCTGACCACCCTCATCCCAGTCCTGACACCAAGGCATGAAAAGAATGCAGGAATGGGACCATAAAGGCAGAAATAAATACATTAAACCAGCCACTCTATCTTCAATGGTCTCTTACAATATGTGCTAACTGCTTGTGCTAAACAATCTGTGTTCCACCTTGCATTTTGCTGTGATGCTGGGAGTACCTTTACCAGACCTGAAGAAGAGCTTTGTGTGGCTGGATAGCTTGTCTCTCTCACCCACAGAAGTTGGCCCAATAAAAGATATTACCTCACTCACCTTGTCTCTCCAACACCACATGGCAGAATAAGATAACCCAATGAGCCATATGATCAAATTAATTTAGGATTTGATTTTGCATTGTGCTAAGGGGAGATGGCACCAAGCTAAGAGGTTGCAAGTGATGACATTCATGTCATCTGCATAAGACCAGAGTAATTAGGCTTTACGTGCATGTAGCACCTAGTGGACAGGGAGCAAAATCCATCCATCCATAATCATTGCAACAGGAGTTCTGCTTCAGTAAGGACATGTAAATCAGGCCCATAGTTTGTAGCTGTTCAGGATGGAGTCAAAACTCCATGTTTAATCACAGAATGATTCTGAGGTGAATCAAAGAATTGTAGTCCTCATTTATACCCTATCTTATAACTAAATGGAACAATTTGCAAGAGCAGGATGAAACAAAAGATCAATTTTCACCTGTGTAAAATGAAGGCTGTGGTGCTGTGAAACGCTACAAAATCAGACTGCTCCACTCATACTAGCTATGCACAAGCATAAGTGACTGAACAAAATGCAAGGTTATGAAAAATCAAACTCAGAGGGAACAAGAAGAAAGGGTCTGTTTCACCTTGACTTAGGACTTTTCTACATTAAAAACATTTGCAATGGTATTGTTAAATCAAGTTAATTATGCTAGTGCAAATCGCCAATTTAGAGAGGCTGCACAGGTGAAAAACGGGGCGTAAACCAGTGTAGCTTAAATTGGTGGTATACGGAATTCAGTTACACTGGTATAAACCCAAATTTACATTAGGGCAGCATGTTTACATTAGGCATTTGAACTGGTATAGATGCCTTGCTGTGAATGTCCTTAATGTAGGGAAATCCTTAAACTCCCTCTAGCTTTTAGGTGAGATCCTCACCCTGTTCTGGCTTTTTTACACCAGGTAAAAGTGTTAACCACTGCACAAAAAATTCGTGGTGTTTCCCCACCTCTCAGCAAAGATTTAAAGACAGATGCTGTAACAATGTCTTATTACTAAGATTGAATTATTTTTATAACATGAACTTCTGTACATTTATCACTTCAGTAATATACAATTTACCGCATATACACTTCAATTACAATTACAACTAAATAACAATTGCCCAAAATACTGAACAAAATACATTTTACAGTGCAGTATCTTGTGGGTTTTTAAAATAATTTTTATTCAATTACTAATTTGCAAACATTAAGTAATTCACAATGGATCTCTTGACCATCAGTATGAATTAGTGAGTTTCCACTGTACTTTGATGTTTCTTGTATGTTGAATTTGATTTCTAATGGTAGGGGCTTGGGAAAAAGTGTGCTCAGTCACTTGGCTACCCAAAAGTATGCTGCACAATGACTGTAATGACATAGGTAATGCAATACTTCCCATTTTTTAAAATGGTCATTTATAAAGCAGTCGTGTCTTTATTTCCCATTATAAGGATCTAAAAGTAAATTATCCTGCCTTGTGCCTATCTCTAATACTTACTTCTTAGTACTATATATATTATCTGCTTAAACTTGAACGTTTTAGCATAATTGTAAGCTAACAAGTTTAAATCAAACATATACACCCTTACCACTTATGCTTTGAAAGCAATTACTTCCATCTCACAAGTAGGGCATACAAACTGCTAGCATGGAGCCACAGCTTTAGTTCTGTGACATATGGGGCTGGAAAAGCTTTGCAGACTCTCTCTAAAGTGAAGCCATGCTGGCCCACAATGTCACTGTACTGCTTCTCTCTGCCCCATTTGTTGGATTCTTTTGTGTACGGAAGCTGAAAAACCAAAGTGAATTACATGCTTTTCTGCTCTTTATGCTCCAGCTTCATTTCCACTATGTCAAGTGTCAGGAGGTAGCCATATTAGTCTGTATTCACAAAAACAACAAGGAGTCCGGTTGCACCCTAAAGACTAACAGATTTATTTGGGCATAAGCTTTGTGGGTAAAAACTCTCACTTCTTCAGATATGATCACTATGACCATTCATACTCTACTCACCACTGATGACCCAGTCCTGAGAGGTGCCCAGTATACTCAGCACCTACTGAAGTGAGAGGGAACAACCTCACAGGTGGCACCCAGCACCTGACAGGATCTGACCCTTCCATTTGAAATGGAACTCATGCTATGATGCAGAAAAACATCTCTAGCCAGGACAGTATTTAAGCATGTGCTTAACTTTAAAGTAAATGGGATTAAAACATTAAGCACGTGCTAAAGTGCTGTCCTAAATAGGGAAGATCTGAACTGTTTTCTTGAATCGGAGGCAGAATGCATGACTCCTCAATCAGGTTGATTCTCAAGTAGGATGAAACACGTGGAAAAGACTGCTTTGTCAAGTACCTCACGCATATTGTATGAGATCTTCCAACATCAAAACCAGTGTCAGAAATCTCTTGTCTTAATCAGCTCGATTACTAGGAAACACCCTTGCTGCTGTTGAGAAAGCCTAAGGGAGGTTGAAATAGTTACTTCATCTTTATTTTCCCGCTTCTTGGCCCACATTAATGTCTTCCTTGTTGTCAATTTCCATTGTTAAGAATACTTTTATTATTTCTCTCAACACATATCAATAAAACCCAGGGAAATTTAACATTGGGAATCAACGAAGAGAACAAGGAATGAAGAGAGGTAGGTGGTCAAAAGAAAAGATTGTATATAAATAATGCATAAAGGGATCAGAGTATAAATAACTATTTAAGGGTTCTAAAGATACAACTCAGACTGTGAAATAATAGAGAGTTGTTGGTAGACAGGTAGAGGTACAGATAGAACACAAGTGATAGCAAACAGAACTGAAAATGTAACATGAGTAGAATGTAGTAGAAGACAATGGCTCATCAGACCCTCAGCTGGTGTCAGACAGTGTAGCTCCACTGAACCCATTCAATGAATGGATAGATTTGTCTCCGAACTTTTGGTTATTTGCCAGGCAGTGCCACATGCAGATTATGGTTGTTCAGGTTATTATAATTCTGCATTTCCATTCTTGCCAATGTTTTTGGGGTATTATCTTAAGTGGACCCTGATTGCGAGGGCCAGATTCTCTCCTTCACCAAGATCTATATGGTGGAGGAGAAGAGGGGAGTGCCACCAGAGATCTGATTATGGTGTCCTGATTCTCAAGGGGGCTATGCAAATACAGCAGTATGTAGCTGACATGCAACTTTCATGTACTTTTTTGGGGGTTTCCCTGAGAACTTTTCCATTTGGTTCCCCAAGAGCTCAGCTTGACTCTGTAATGGATTGCTAAACTGTTTTATGTATAAAACAGTGAGGGAGACTAAGCACTGGAACAAACTTTTTGCAAGAGAG
>NC_048306.1:61532022-61679552 GCF_013100865.1 Trachemys scripta elegans | reverse complement strand
GGCCGCTGGGCTGGAGGGGCCCGTTCCTGTTGCCGAGGGCCGAGCAGAGCAGCCGCGGGGCGGGGGTGGAAGCTGGGAGCGGCCGCAGGAGCCGGGAGGGCGGTGGCGGTGCTGATCCCGCCGCGCCGCCGGGGGCAGCAGAGCGGCCGAGGCGGGGAGCTGGGCGCAGGCCGCCGCCGCCGCCGCAGCTGCAGGGCGGGGAAGGGCCGCTGCGCAGCACCGCGGGGCGGGGGAGGGGGCGAGCGAGAGACCGTCAGGCAGCGTCTCGCGTCGTGCGCCTCCTCCAGAGCGCCAGGGTGGGAGCGGGCACAGCCAGAGACGCTAGCGACCCGCCGCCCGGCCGCGGACCCGACCCTGAGAGGAGGGAGGCAGCTGCCGCCAGGCCCCGTCCGCGCCGCCTCATCGGCAGCCGAGCGAAGGTACCGACGCGCCGCCGCCGTAGCTCCTCCGCTCCGGCTGGGCTCTGCCGCCGAGCGCGGGCCCGGGCCGGGAGAGGCGGCGGAGTGGGGCTGTTGGAGCCCCTGAGGACAGGAGCGTCTGGCGCCTCTTCTCCGCCCCTTAGGCCCCGCGGAGGTGCGGGGGGCTGATGTGGAGTCCCCCGCCCCTCCCCCCTTAGGCCCTGCGGGGATTGGGGAAAGGGGGAGGCTCCTGTGAAGATCTGCTCCTCCCCACCCTAGGCCCCGTGGTGGGGAGCGGGGGAGGCTGGTGTGAAGGTCTCTCTGGTCTTTTCCTTCCTGAGTATCTGAGTGAGGAACTTCACCTGGCTCTGCCCAAAGGAGATCTGGGCACGGGCTCTCCTCTCGCCTCCCCCAACTCAGCCTCTGTAGGGGCAGGCCCAGAGAGCCAGTTCTGTGTCTTCAGTTTGAGGACAAATATCGCGGGGAGGGTCTCCATGCCTCACTAGCTGCTGCTCCTTCTGTCGTGGCTTGATGTTGACACGCATTGTTTCCTCTTCGGATCTGGGGTTTGAACAAACTTCCTGTTACAAAACCAGTGGAGACAAAAATCTGCTTGTCAGTGTCTTGTGAGAAAATGATCTGTCTTAATGAGACCAGGATATGCTTCACGTTTTTAGCTGTGGAGTATGAATTAATTAGGAGTATGAATTGTTGTCTAAATGAGGGGAAATTAGTGGTCTTGCTAGTGAGTTGATCTCCCAGGGCAGTAATGATGAGGAAAAAGAATAGTATAAGTGACTTCACCTTTGCAAAAGTGCACCACACAGAGGCCCAGAGTAGGCCAATATACAAAAGATAAATGAGGCCTTTCAGTAGTTGGGCTGTTCTAATATGTATAGCTAACAAGGCCAGGGCCTATTTTTTTTTTTTTTAGTTGCTTTGTACTGAAATAGTAAATAGTGGGGTTGAGCTCGGGAATGCTGCAAGGGCAGGTGATAGAAAGGGGCAAAGCCCCCTCGCATCCTGACACATTGGGTAAAAATTTTTTCCTGGGCTGATAGGACTGTTCGCTCCTTCCTGCTTGTGAACTGACTTAATTGACTTCTTGGACACAGAGAAAATAAATGAAAAATTAAGTGCCATGAAATCACAGCAAATTTCCATTAACACTTTCAGTCAATACATTTAAAGTAATTATTTGCTTGTTTTATCACTTTGTAGGCTGCAGAATTGCTGTTTGTTAGCTCGCAAAGCTGATATTATTCAGTAAAATTTAGGGAAATGTTTGGTAATTTTTTAAGAGTTCAGCCCCAAATGGAACCCATGATTGAGGCTGATAATCACCTTTACTTGGAATGCTCAGTCCCTTTCAAATTAACAGATCTGAATCTAGGACATTTGATTACAAATTTGTTTTAGATTTTAGCAGTTATTAATTGAGAGGTTTTTAGCTTTTACCGGTGATCTAGCTCTGTGCACATCTTGAATTGCTTTGTATGTGTGGATTGGTTTTAGGACTATTCTGAAGAGGTTGAATGAGAACTAATGTTGTTTATATTTAATTTGTATGGTGCCTTTCATCCTGAAGGTTCCTCAAATGCTTTACAAACTTAACGAATTGATATACAAACTATAACAGGGACCACTTCATCCATCACTGAAATGGAGCCACTTCTGGGATGTAAAACGGCTACTGTTTAACAACGCACAGCAACACTGCACAACATTTTAGGATGGAACTGAAGAAGAATACTGTTTCCAAATGAAACCACAGGGAGAATTTTAGGTAGGCAAACTAATTACCTAAGTTAGAATTTGGTTAGGACACCACAGTATTCACCTCTAATTTGGTTACATGCTTTTTGATATTTATTTATATCTTTATATTACAGGAGACTGACTCGTGTGTGTGTGTGTGTGTATGTATATAGATATATAATATAGTAAAATCTTCTAATGTGACAATTTCCAGCACTAGGGCCTGATCCTATAGTCGTAGTAGGACTCTATGCAGGAATAACTTTGGGGTGTGAGAGTAACTTGGCAGGACTGGGCCTTTACTTTGCAAAGTGCTCCCCTAAAATCTAATGTGACCTAACATTTTTGTGGAAGGGAATTTTTTTCATCTAGTTTTGTCTAAGGGTACATTTTGGCTTTTTTAACTAATCTTTATTTCTGTGAAAAAATGGTAACCTAGTTGGAAATTTATTTAAAACCTGTATTTTACCTTAAGAAAATGACATTAATTAATTAGCACAGCCAGTGCAAGGAAAAAGATTAAACTGTGGCTTTGCCACTTTTCAACTTCTTTAAGGCAAGAGACATATAATCTTTTAAAAATAATTATGTAAAATGTGGATCTAAAAAGGAACTATGCCATTTACAACAAAATATTTGAAAATTATTAATATTTTTACTTACTTTTCAAAAACTCCAATGCAGAGTCCTATGTTTTTCCTTGCAGCAGTTTAGGGTATCATCAGGAAATGCATCTCTTTATAGTGTTTAGGTGTTTATGAGGTCATAAACTGTTACAGAAGAAATGCAATAATACTCTGAGCTATTCAGAGCCAAAAATATACTTTAGTTCACTTTTAAATACAGAAAGTTTCTCATTTAACAGATGGGATCAAAACAATATATATTTTCTTTATAATACATATTGATGTGTATTTATGTATGGCTTTTCTAGTTAGAGGGGTTTAACAAAATAATAATGTGTAAATTAGAATAAGCAAATTAGTTATTAGTATCAGAAGTACCATTTGACAATTTATTTAGACTTCCTGTATAATAGTACAAAACTTACCTGATCTTTAAAAATAAAAATCACAAAAAAAGTCCCACAGCCCTACTTGTGCTTGTAAGATTGTCTGTCACTGACTTGCTATTATAAGATAATTGTTTTTTACATTTAGTTCAGTAATAGTCTTGTGACATGAGAAGTGATTGAGCCTGTCAGCCAGCATACAGTTGTTCTTAAGATTTTCTTTTTTTTGGTGAACTGTACTGTAATCTTGTTGGTAGCATGATGATAGTTTAGGATTTCTCTCTTAGTAGATAAAGTACCCCAGCATAAGATGAGATTGTATCTTATCTTACATTTCTGGTAACATTATAAACTAGGCCCAGACAAAAGTGTATTCCGAATGGGGTGTAAATATGTCAAGAAAACTCCACCGCTTGGAATTCCCTGATTGCTATTGTAAAATGTTTATTCAGGAGGGGAATGACATTGATCTTTCCCATTGTCATCAAAGTTATTCTGTAGCTTCTCATTAGGTAACTGGTGCTAGTCAAACTAGACCTTAGTTTTATGGTGCTGTGTATTGTGCACTGTCTGTTTGGTTCTTCAAGATCTTTTTGAAGGCTAAAATTAGTAGGCTGTAACCCCTCCACAGAGGTCATTCTAAATCATGAAAGGGTGTTTTGGTTTTTTTTTGGGGTGGTGGGGGGGAAGGGATTACTATTTATGTATAATAGAATTAGATCCAGAGCCGAATAACTTATGTTTTAAGTATATCGAGGACTTACAGCTAAACTTTTATTTAGGATCCTCTCTTTAAAACTTAGTAAGCTCTGTAGTACACTTCTGGGTTTCATAAAGTGTAGGTAAATTAAGAGAATTTTCTGCCATAAGTAGAATTCTGGTAATGATATTTTAATGTGGTTAAGGTTAAAAGAGTGATTATTGAGAACACGTTATGATTGCACATATTTATTCTGAAGATCTTTTCCAAGACTTCTCTGCTGTTTTTACTAACAAGAATAAGGTTTTATCATTGTCTGCACTAAAAAATTAATAGTAATAGTTGCAGAGCAGCCAGTAACACTGTCAGCTGTGCTCAGACTCCAGAACTTTTATTTTGCATGGTGTATGTACAAAGCAAAATCACATCTTGACTTTCAAATATAGAATATCATATGTACTCATTCATAAGCCGATTTTTTTTTTTTTTTTTTTACTAAAAAAGGGAAGCACCAGAGAAGGGGGTCGGCTTATGAATGGGTATAGAGAAGGAGAGATGGGACACAGCCCCTCTCCCAACAGAGGGAGCAAGGAGAGGCAGCACAGCCAGAAGGGAAGAGGCAGGGCCAGAATCTCTCCACTTCTGGGCACGCTGTTCTCCCCCCCAGCCTCCGAAGCAGCTGCAGCTCCAGGGCTGGCAGGCTGCAGTCGGGCCACTCGGCCCTGCCCCCAAGAGCAGGCTCTGGCCGTGCTGCCCTGCCCGCCGGAGCACGCTGGAACATGCTGCGGCCGCACCGCCTGGTCTGGCCCACCGGAGCAGGCTGTGACCGCGTTGCCCAGCCTGCCGGAGCAGCTCCAGCCAGGCCAGAGACATCCTCCCCTAGCCCTCCCCAGATAAGGTGGGAAGGGATGGGGAGAGTGTGGGGGTCCCAGGCTACGGGTGGGGTCATCTGGGGGGTGGTCACAGGGGTTACTCCCCTGACCCCCCGGTTCTGTCAAAGTTTGCAAAGGTTACACCCCTGAACTATAGGGTCGGCTTATGAATGGGTCATAAAAAAATTTCCATTTTTACTTATCCCTCTTGGGGGTGTCAGCTTATAAACGAATAGCCTTATGATCGAGTATATACAGTAGTTAAAAACATCTTGCAAATTTCTATAAGGAAATTGCAGAATGAATATGGACCAAGTGATGTCATGTTTAATCACTCTTCTCGCTAATTTACATTTTAATACCAGATATAATAGCAATCCTGACTACAGGATTTGCTATCCAGGAGTGAAAGCTTGGTTTGATTTTAGTGTGGGTGTCCTTTGTATCTAACTTGAATCCATAAAAACACCTAATTTTCCCCTGCTATATTATCTTCCGCCATACATTGCTGTGGCTAAAACACACACATATACATATATGCATGCAAAGCTTGATATTTTTCTTAGATGCACCAGAGCATGCATTATTTGAGTAAGAGAATTATTTTTGAAAATTACCTATTTGGTTAGGCACCTAACTCTCTGTGCACAATATTATGAATGTTTTAATTGCCCCCACTATCTCTTCAAACCTCATAGTAACACTTACGTTGTACCTGTTGTACACTAAGAGTTGTCTCTGTGTTAATGAAACTTAGTTCTACTCTAATAGGAAGGAGGAAAGCATAATAAGAAACACACCAAAAATAAAGGTGAGTAAGGTGATGTTGTATTGGCTTGCCTTAATAACCTGGGCCAACTGTTTAATACATGGGTGCCTAAAGTTAGTTTGCTGTATTTGGATACCTAAATAAATGGCCTAAATTTAAAAAGTTATTGAGATTCCAATAACTTAAATTGGAGTCATTTGAGTTGGGTACCTCTGTATCTAAACAAATTTGCACTCTCTCCCTATATTACCTCATAATGAAATAACGTATTAACTTATCACCTATTCAAATACCTTGTATAAAGAGATGAATTAGGAATGAACCAAACAGGAAGCAGATACACATTCAGTGTGTCCAGGAATAACCATTTTCATTCCTCAGAAACAATTGCAACTTTTTTTTTTTTTAAGCAACCTCAATTCAGGAAGTAATTTTCTTATTTTAAATAAGTACTTCAACCTACATTCAGATTCCACAGTTTTGAGTGTTTTAGCTAGTACCCTATGTGTTCATAGAGCATTATAAAAGTGTCCTGACCGATAGATTTTAAACATGCAAAAAAGTGTGTGGTCTTTGGATATAATTCAAACTTAGTTACCTCTTGAAAACCTGTAAAAAGGGGAATGACATTTTTTTGAGGAAATACCTAACACTGTAGCTCACCTGTCCATGTAATGGTAACATTATAATCTTCCAATAAAATGTCAGCTTTGATGGCAAGTTATTTTTAAAAGCACATTAAGTGTGTTATGTTGTTTTTCCCCCCATTAAAGTCTCTGCTGAAAAGTTTAATTTAGCATTTTTTAGTTGTTTCAGAAAACTGAAAACTTATATTTAGTACAAAGATATTTAAACATATCAGTTGAGAGCAGTGGGACTCAGAGAACGGAGTAGTAAGAGATTTTTCTAAGTGTAAAAAAACTACCTTCTTTGGCTAGATTGAATTCTTAAAATTAATCTTAAAATGTTTTTGAGTGCATTTTTCTTTGTGTTCTGTACACAAATTACTCCATATGTAAAATAAAGGGTAACTTTAGTGCTTTTGGTTACCGCCCTGTTGTATATCACTTCTTATCAGCAATGCTAACAAATATTAAAGTAGTTCATTTTGTTACTAAAGGAAGTGTGACCAGCGGTTTGTTAGTTAACTAATGGAAAAATAGATTTCAAACTCTTAATAAAGGAGCGTACTTAGGAAACAGTAGAACTGAGACTCAATAAAGGGCTTAAAATGTCTACTTTTCTAGTGTGTTGAGGATGAATATTTGTGGGGGAATAATACATTTATTTCCATACAAGTTCAACCAGTTTCACATCTTCACAGATTTGTTTAGTGGGTAGATATGTAAATCTCTATTGATACCTATATTAAGGCAAATTATCAAAACTGATTATTATGATTATTATTTATTTCATAAAAATTATGAAAACAGATATTCTTGGAAATTTAGAGCATGAAATCTCCAATTGCCATTGGTGAGTAGAAATCTTTCTCTGGCCAGTAGTGGGGCCTACACAATCAATTTAAATCTAACAAAATAAATTTCTGCAGAACTTGTTTACACTTTTTAAAAGAAAAATGTATTTTAGTCTTTATAACTATAGAGAACCTTTCAAATATAAAAGGATACTTTTCTGTCTTCCCGAGGCTTCAGTCATCTTCAGTATTGCTTTTTTCTTTACTAATTTGATCCAATAGCTCACCTGAGAATGCTTGCTACTTTCTATAGATGAATGGATTTTTCAAGCCCTGGTCCTCTGGCTGATAGGTTCTTTCTAGTATTCGTGTTTGGAAGTGCAGAGGAGACACAAAAAATCCCCTCCCTCGCCCCCCATCATTCCCCCGCCAAACCCCCCTGAAATGGAACTATTAGTAAGGTTTCATATAGTGATTACTATGTAGATACGTGTGCTGACAGTACTTCAGTACATCCTGCTGCGATGGAATCTCTGACTGTAGATGTGACTAAGCAGTTTCTATATAGTTGCTGCTGCAATTGTATATAGGAACTAAAATGCAATGACATAGTCAGATGAAAACAATACATGCACCCCTCCACGTACTAGTTCTCTTTCCTTTTAAAGGAAGGCATCAAAGCCTACAGTAAGGAAAAGCTAATAACCTGTTATAGCTTATAAAATATACCTGTATTTAATATCTGTACCTTATGGAATATCATCCTTAATAAAATATGCTTCACTTACAGAATATAATTCAGATTTGTTTCTAAAATGTGAGTGATTTTCTTTCTCTTTTAAGCAGAGACAGCCCAAGTCTTCTGATACTGGGCGGGGGGAGGGGGAGGAGGAAGGGCAGGGCAGAGTGAGGACAGCCAGCTTCAGCAGTGTTACTGAGCATGCTCAATACAAGCCAAACAGCAATCTGGGATGAGGTGGGGCACGTGACCCTGCATTTCCCCCCACCCCCCAAGCATCACCTCTGCTTTTAAGTAAGGAATTAACATGGTCTTAAACTGAGTAAAACACAAACTGGCACTGAGAAGCTTTTCAACACACCTTACCAATGCATTGCACTCCGAACCTGCAACACCTGCCATTCCAGTCCTAAATTTTTCTCGAGCAGAGCTTGGCAATAATTCAGAATTGTGTATGGGGAGCTGTAGGTAATGTCCATAGGGGATATGATCTAGACTATCGCATTTTGTACTTGACACACAGAGCTGCATTAAAAGAACATTAGGAATGCAAAGGCAAGCACTCAGAAGTTAGCAAATGGCAGAAGTGGTATTGCCGGTACAATCTTAATTCAACCCCCCTTGTGCTTTTTCAGCCTGAAACTGTCTCCAGTGAAAACATAGTCTTACAGAAAGTCTTACAGCCAACCTTCACTATAATATAATAAAACTTGGTTGAAAATTGCCTATCAAATAATTGCAATAGCAGATTTCAAATGATGTGATAGAACAGAAGACGTTTGGAGATGCAGCTAACAAAAATGCTGCTAGTTTTTCATGTTTATCTGTCTGGAATGTTGGAGCTGATCAAAATATCTTTCTGTGGTAGGGTGATTGCTGGAAATGAAGGCTGAGGTTAATATTTTAGATTGAAGGTTTATAGATTAGGTAGTGCATGTCACTTTCTGGTTCTCTCCGTTCTCCTCGATTTTGTGAGTGTTCAAATAAGGTGTAAGATTCCTCTAAACTTGCACTTTCATGTGGTATTCCATACATGCTGCCTTGCCTTAGCAAGAAAGTCATGCAAAATCCTTATTAGTGCAATATTGTCTCTGCTCTTACCCAAGCTTATTTTTAGTGGCAGAAACAGAATGAAATTTACAGTCAGACAAGAAATTGATGGACCAAACTGAAATTAAAGCTCCATGCTTCTGTTTACTGATGATTTTTAAATGCATAGACACCCTTCTAAATGTATAGGCGATACATGTCTATCTTACAGTTAGTCCTAACTATTAAGATAACTTGTCCTATCACACAAGAATCTGCAGGCTCCACTCTAAGCAAGATATGTTTATTAAAACTAATGGCTACCATTGTATTTAACTATTTTCCTTTCCATGAGTTACCTTTTCCTCAAATTACAATGAAAGCTGTCTGTCAGATACGGAATTTCTTTTAGGGAGAATAAACTATTAGTTGCATACTACATAAGTATTTGCACAGATACAATTCCATCATGAAATCTGTAAGCAGAATAGAATAAGGCTTGTGAAATTCTTTAAAAATGGGTTTTGAGAAGACTTATTTCTAGAATGTATTTTGAGGCATACTGTGCAAATTATCAAATGAAAGCTCTTTTAGTGAATTGAGAGAACTGAGGTAAGCCTTCAGGGACAGAGATGGTGGCGAGTGAAGAAATGATAGCAATTGTTGGACTCAAGATCCTAAATTTGTACCTTTCAAACACAGCACTGATCTATCACTTCTACTGACCTAAACTTGAAGTACCTTCTTAAAAATATGCTAGAGCTTTGTAAATAGGTGTTGCTCTAAAAATTATTCATATTTATAATCTCTTAGAAAAGCACTACATTGAAACATCAATATCCAATATTAACCTATAATTGAAATTGAGTAATATTTAAAATGTATTAAATTTTGTAAGTGGAAGCTATATTAGAGCCATGCAAGCACTTTATAGTTAACATTGCATCCAGTTTCCATTTGTTATGACTTTAAAACCACTCTAATAAACACAAAGATTGTTTAGGTAGTTTGGTGAAGTTAGGCTATGCCTAGAAATTAAGTATAAACTGGAAAAAAAATCACAATTTGAGATTTTAAGGCTTTGAGTATCCTTTTCCCTGCAACCCAGGGAGGGCATGGGGGAGATAGCTCAGTGGTTTGAGCATTGGCCTGCTAAACCCACGGTTGTGAGTTCAGTCCTTGAGGGGGCCACTTAGGAATCTGGGGCAAAATCAGTACTTGGTCCTGCTAGTGAAGGCAGGGGGCTGGACTCAATGACCTTTCAAGATCCCTTCCAGTTCTAGGAGATGGGATATCTCCATTTAAAAAACAACAACAAAAAAAACCCCTCTTCCATAAGAGAGAGAACCCTGATAGACCTCAAATTTTCTGCACATCATTGCAGAAGGGAAGTAAACTTTGGAAAATGTATGCTGTTAAATGGGGGAGAAGTTATTGTAGACCTTCTACTGTAATGAGCCAGCTTCATCAGCAGCTGGGAAGTTACTGGAGTTCCAAGACTGATTAACTTTGAGAGGTGGAACATTTGCCCCCTGCTCCTCCCCTTCCCCCCAAGGCTCTGCTGCCTGGTCTGGCTGGAAGCTGAGCTGTGGTAAGAGCTGTCAGGGCGGCTCTTGAAACAACCTGGGGTGACTATATGTCCCATTTTTAAGCCCTGCCCTGGATGTCCCAACTTTTTTGGCAAAACTGGGCATTTGTACCATTTGTTCTTGCCAACGGATCATCAGTTGGCAAGAGCAAACAGGACAAAAGGCTACTTTTGCCAACTTGTACTTGTCTCAGGTAATTCTGCTTAAAGGATTTGAAGAAAGAAATATGGCCCTAAGAAAACTAAGAGATTGGCGAGACAGTGAGTTGCTGAAGTCCTTTCAGGATGCCGGATATGTGTGTGTATATAAGTCAGGGGTAGGCAACCTATGGCACACATGCCAAAGGCGGCATTCGAGCTGATTTTCAGTGGCACTCACACTACCTAGGTCCTGGCCACCGGTCCGTATTTTAATTTAATTTTTAATGAAGCTTCTTAAACATTTTAAAAACCTTATTTACTTTACATACAACAATAGTTTAGTTATATATTATAGACTGATAGAAAGAGACCTTCTAAAAATGTTAAAATGTATTACTGGCATGTGAAACCTTAAATTAGAGTGAATAAATGAAGACTCAGCACACCACTTCTGAAAGGTTGCTGACCCCTGATATAAGTAATCAGTTGAAAGGCAATTTTTTTACATTATCTGTTGATGTCAGTCCTTCCCTCAAACTACCATTCTACATAGAATGGAATGCTCTTTAAGATGCAAGGTGTGCAGTTATTTTGCAGTAAATACTTGGGTATAGTGAACTTTTTGGGAACGCTAGGGTGATCTGACATGAAGTTGGAGTTCTCAACTTTTGGTGTGTGACATTTTTCTAAGATCCACTCTTTTGGTCTTTCCTAAATGTTTCTGTCTTTATCAGAGACAGAGCAGCATCTTTTCCAGTGATGGTGGTTCATAGCAAGGAAGTCTATTGGTCTCAGAAGAGAAAAGAGTGGTGCAAGGGTAGAACAGATTTAGAATTACTGATGTGTATACAGCCCACCATAGCCATCTCTACCTTTGCTGTGCCTTTCCTGCTTCCATTTCACTTACCCTGAGAATTTACAATAGAATCAAATAATATTTTCTCTCCCCTTTCACCATAGAGTTGGCTGATTCATTTCAGTTCTGGCTCTGATGATATTCAGTATTCTAGAAGGTAAGATAATGTAACTTGTGAAACTCTCTCTTCTGAATCCCAGTGGAGTAACTTTAATCTTTCATGAGCCACTCTGAATAGGTTGTTGGTGCGGATCCACACGCCAGCCAAAATGGCAATTTAACAAACTCTTTCTACTAAATTGTAATACAACCATTTCTCAACTGGACTGGAGCCATAGTGCTCAGAAGAATATGAAAGGGAGCTTTTCCAGTAAAAGACTCTGTGAGGAAGAGATTCAGTCTCCAACAGATTTTGTCAGAAGAAAAGGAAATTTTTCTTTTGTGGTTTTAGTAAAATATCTGGCATTCCAGAAAGTTTACACTATCAGTCCATTTCAAGTGTTTGTAGTGGTCCATCAGTGAGTATCTGAGTGACTTCCAGATTGATTGGCATGACAAGGTCCCTAGTGGACTTTGTGAAGTCTTCAGCTTTTTTCCTGGCCCTGGTTACAGGAAGCTCTGCTTTGGGTAGGATTTTTTTTTTTTTTTTTTAACATGACCAGAACATTTACTACAAAAGAGAGATCTTGCAGAATCCAGCTAGGAGAGGCCTACAAGGCCTAGGAGCGGCTGCTTGAATTATTCTGAACTCATGAAAGCCTTTTGTGAGTTTTTGAATTGAAAAGAGGAAACTGAGGCAGAGTACCCTGTCCACAGGAGGGTTCTTGGGAGGCAATTGGCCCCGTTGCAATGTCTTTGAAGAGAAGGATTTGAAATGATAGTGGAAGCAGACTGCGAGACAGTTGAGGGACTAGAATATAGGGCACATTCTGTACAAGTTGGTGTTTTTGCATTATTTTCATATCACCTTTAGATATAGAGAATTACAGTAATCTAGCCTGCAGGTGACAAAGATATGGATCACTGTGGCCAGGTCCTAATATGGGAAAAAAGAGCAAAGTTTCTTAGCAAAATGGAGGTGAAAGAAGGCTTTTTTTTTTTTGTCATTGGCACACTAGCTGATAAGTAGGCTTGGCAGGATTTGAGTTTAATCAGTAACTGCCTGTAAACATAGATTTCAGCTGACACACTGAAATGGGGTGGGGGGGGACCCATTTGGTAATAGTTGTCCTTCCTGCAGGGATCAGGTGTCACTGGCTGTGCAGGAAGCCCTTTTCAGCCCCACGGTCGCAGACCCCACTCTGTCACGCATCAACTAAGGGTGCCAGAGATCTCTGCTTTGTCCCACCAGGTCTGCAACCTTTCTCACATGTTGCACCTGCAGGGATTGGATATCATTGGCCCTTCAGCTATGCAAGGAGCCCTCTGCAGCTTTGCTATCATGGCCCCGCTCGCTCACTCACTAGTCAGAAGTGTGGGAGCCATCCCTGGGCAGGAACTGTTCAGCAGTGGGATGGCCTCCCCCCCACAGTCAGGGGTTCACCCTCCTTTTTACAGTCCTGGTATTCTTCTTAGCCTGCTAATTGTCTAAAGGGTCTAGGCTCAGTGATGAGGCAAGCCAGGCACAGAGCTTTAGTGGAAGAAGTGGGGTAGCCTCCTGGCTAGTTGCTTGGTGTGTGTTCTTCCATCTGATCAGTATCACTTCAATCTTGTTTGGATTCCATTTGAAACAGCTGCTTTTCATCCAGGAGGTGATTTCTTGTAAGTATTATAACATTTTAATGGCATTAGTTGCATCTTTGGAAAATGAGATACAGAACCAAATGTCATAGGCATATTGTTGGCAGTGGCTTTTGTGAGTGTCATACTCTCTCATGGTGTAGATTCTGATGAATAGGGGGAAGTAAAGTATCTTTTAGGACCTTATCTGTAAGAAGTCTCAGGGCAGAGGAACAGTTACCCATTACCAGTGTCTGAGCTCTGCTGATCTGAGCAGAAAGTTGATCTCATCATGTCTTCTCACCTGTTGGAAATTTTCCTCCTGCCTCCTTCATCGTTCTTGCGTCCTTCCTCTAGAATTGGCTGAGGAATTGGTATTTCTATTTGATGACGAGCCAGATGGATAACTCCATTTTCATAATATAATGGATCCGCTAGTAACTGGTTTATGGAATATGTGGGATACTATGTTTTTGGATCTAGGGTGTGAGGCAAAAATACAACATTTGCTGGAAAGCAAAGCTGCTACCTGAGATATCATATGATCCCAAGGGTAGATTCAGCAAGCAGAGTCTGTACAGCCACTCCTAATTTTGGATAAGGGACTCTGCTTAAAAACAAAGCAAAATTTAATTGACCAGTTTGCCATTTCTGTTCTCTTCACTGAGCAAGGGCAATGACAAGTGGATAGAAGGATTTCATGGTATTGGCAGGGCCATGACTCCAAGTCTGAGAATAGAAACTTATACGTCAACTACTGTCTCTTGCTTCCTATATGAATCAGTATATTACTTCCAATGAAATGTTCCTTTCAAAGGAAATATGTGGAAATATGTCATCCTTAAATTATGTACTAAGCTCAGTCAGTTTGTCAATTTCATTTTACAAGTGTCAACTACATCTTGGGTTGATGAGAAAAAGTTAATCGCAGAATGGCTATTTTAATTTTTACATTATATTTTCACATGTCTGTCTATGCCACTGTAGCATAGACATACCCTGGGACTGTGTTTTCTTGCAAAAGCACAAAAGTAGTTAGAACTGGAGGCATTAAACTATGCTTTAACATATCAGCTGTAACATATCTGCTGTCTCAGCTAGTCTTAGTTCAGTGTTAGTCATATAGTAGCTGCATCTTCAGCTCTATAGTGTTAATTTTTTTCATGACTGGTTTGCCACAGAGTTGTCTCACTTACATGTTGATACAAAGCCCTGGTCTATACTACAACGTACGTTGGTATAACTGTGTCGCTCAGGGGTGTGGAAAATCCACACCTCTGAGCATCGGTATAGACAGCACTATGTTGATGGGAGGGCTTCTCCTGTTGACATAGCTACTGCCTCTCGGGGAGATGGAGTACCTATGCTGACAGGAGAAGGTCTCCTGTTGGTGTAGGTAGCATCTTCACTAAGTGCTACAGTGATACAGCTCCACTGTTGTAAGTGTAGACAAGCCCTTTTGATGCAATATTTTTTCTTTTAGATTGTTTTCATAGTTGCGAACTTGCAAAGACCTAAGCACTCCAGAGTGTTGGTTTTCAGGCTTCATGCCTTAATCTGGTTTGTTCCTTGAAGTGACCCTACTTCTCTTAAATACTAGTAATGACCCTGTCATTTTTCAGATGAGCTGTGTGGAGAACTATATTGGGATGAACTTAAGAAAATTTAGGTTGAATGTTGGGAAAAATTCCTTTACTGTGAGAGCTACAGGCTGTCAAATAGTCTCCCTGAAGCATTGGTTCTCAACCTATTTACCATTGTTGGCCGCACATGCAGCTCTGTGTGTTATGTGGGCTGCATCCACACAATATATACTACCGTATAGCCATGAGGATGTCACATGGGATGCAGCTGTGTGCTGATTTGGCTGCGCATTGAGAACCCTATCCTGAAGAAAGTGGTGGACAAGGAGAAAGCACTACGTATAGAGTTTCTGGGTTTAGGATTTAACTGATAACCACAAAGTCAGTTTTCACAGTAACATTTTTTTTTTCTTTTTTCAACTTTGGCTATAGTATTATGCCTCTTACTTAAAGACAGGAACTGAACATGTTTTGTTGCATATAGCTTTTCCTGTGTTAGTGAAAGAGCAGTCTTTGAAATTAAAATTATATCTGAAAGGAAAATGTTGATTGAAATGCTGTGGAATTCTTAAAAAGAAAATTAACCAATAATACCCAGAACATACATCTTGAAAATGTGCCTAAAATAAACATATAATTCAAGGAAAAGAATAGCAAAAATGGAACCCCTAACTGTAGGTAGATACCTGTATTTGGCAATGGGATGGGCTAAGATGTCTACTACATCTTTTCCATTCCTAATGTCACTGATTTTGTGACTCCCGTCTTAAGGAAATTGTGAAGGCTTCTAGGACTAGTCTTTGGTTACTGTAGCTAAAAGAAGCTGCCCTTACTAGTTTAAAAGCTCCCAAACATCATAAAAAACAGAACACATTTGAGGAAGGTTTTATTCTTAATACTTTCTTTCTTAGATTGGGACCTTTGATTCTCAAAGCTTTTTCCTGATACAATCAGATACATTTTCTAAATTAAAGATCTTCAAGATTATAAATTGCCTGGAAAGGCTAATTTCCAGTTTCTTTTACTGTGACTTGCATTACAGTATTAAAGTTTTGAAGTAAACTTTTCAAATTGCGTGGTGTATTGTAGATGTTGGTCATCTTTCTTGTTGAGATTTTTGAATTGCCAGTTTGCTTTTCATATGTGAGAGTGATGATGAAATGCTATCAAAATTAAGAACTCAATAATAGTGGGGGATTTCAATTATCCCCATATTGACTGGGAACATGTCACCTCAGGACAAAATGCAGAGATAAAATTTCTTGATACTTTAAATGACTGCTTCATGGAGCAGCTGGTATGGGAACCCACAAGGGGAGAGGCAACTCTAGATTTAGTCCTGAGTGGAGCGCAGGAGCTGGTCCAAGAGGTAATAGCAGGACCGCTTGGAAATAGTGACCATAATACAATAGCATTCAACATCCCTATGGTGGGAAGAACATCTCAACAGCCCAACACTGTGGCATTTAATTTCAAAAGGGGAACTATGCAAAAATGAGGGGGTTAGTTAAACAGAAGTTAAAAGGTACAGTGACTAAAGTGAAATCCCTGCAAGCTGCATGGGCGCTTTTTAAAGACACCATAATAGAGGCCCAACTTCAATGTATACCCCAAATTAAGAAACACAGTAAAAGAACTAAAAAAGAGCTACCGTGGCTTAACAACCATGTAAAAGAAGCAGTGAGAGATAAAAAGACTTCCTTTAAAAAGTGGAAGTCAAATCCTAGTGAGGCAAATAGAAAGGAGCATAAACGCTGCCAAATTAAGTGCAAGAATGTAATAAGAAAAGCCAAAGAGGAGTTTGAAGAATGGCTAGCCAAAAACTCCAAAGGTAATAACAAAATGTTTTTTAAGTACATCAGAAGTAGGAAGCCTGCTAAACAACCAGTGGGGCCCCTTGATGATCGAGATACAAAAGGAGCGCTTAAAGACGATAAAGTCATTGCGGAGAAACTAAATGGATTCTTTGCTTCAGTCTTCACGGCTGAGAATGTTAGGGAGATTCCCAAACCTGAGCTGGCTTTCGTAGGTGACAAATCTGAGGAACTGTCACGGATTAAAGTGTCACGAGAGGAGGTTTTGGAATTAATTGATAAACTTAACATTAACAAGTCACCGGGACCAGATGGCATTCACCCAAGAGTTCTGAAAGAACTCAAATGTGAAGTTGCGGAACTGTTAACTAAGGTTTGTAACCTGTCCTTTAAATCGGCTTCGGTACCCAATGACTGGAAGTTAGCTAATGTAACGCCAATATTTAAAAAGGGCTCTAGAGGTGATCCCGGCAATTACAGACCGGTAAGTCTAACGTCTGTTCTGGGCAAATTAGTCGAAACAATAGTTAAGAATAAAATTGTCCGACACATAGAAAAACATAAACTGTTGAGCAATAGTCAACATGGTTTCTGTAAAGGGAAATCATGTCTTACTAATCTATTAGAATTCTTTGAAGGGGTCAGCAAACGTGGACAAGGGGGATCCAGTGGACATAGTGTACTTAGATTTCCAGAAAGCCTTTGACAAGGTCCCTCACCAAAGGCTCTTATGTAAATTAAGCTGCCATGGGATAAAAGGGAAGGTCCTTTCATGGATTGAGAACTGGTTAAAAGACAGGGAACAAAGGGTAGGAATTAATGGTAAATTCTCAGAATGGAGAGGGGTAACTAGTGGTGTTCCCCAAGGGTCAGTCCTCGGACTGATCCTATTCAACTTATTCATAAATGATCTGGAGAAAGGGGTAAACAGTGAGGTGGCAAAGTTTGCAGATGATACTAAACTGCTAAAGATAGTTAAGTCCAAAGCAGACTGTGAAGAACTTCAGAAAGATCTCACAAAACTAAGTGATTGGGCAACAAAATGGCAAATGAAATTTAATGTGGATAAATGTAAAGTAATGCACATTGGAAAAAATAATCCCAACTATTCATTCAATATGATGGGGGCTAATTTAGCTACAACAAGTCAGGAAAAAGATCTTGGAGTCATCATGGATAGTTCTCTGAAAATGTCCACGCAGTGTGCAGAGGCAGTCAAAAAAGCAAACAGGATGTTAGGAATCATTAAAAAGGGGATAGAGAATAAGGCTGAGAATATATTATTGCCCTTATATAAATCAATGGTACGCCCTCATCTCGAATACTGCGTACAGATGTGGTCTCCTCATCTCAAAAAAGATATACTGGCACTAGAAAAGGTTCAGAAAAGGGCAACTAAAATGATTAAGGGTTTGGAACGGGTCCCATATGAGGAGAGATTAAAGAGGCTAGGACTCTTCAGCTTGGAAAAGAGGAGACAAAGGGGGGATATGATAGAGGTATATAAAATCATGAGTGATGTGAAGAAAGTGGATAAGGAAAAGTTATTTACTTATTCCCATAATACAAGAACTGGGGGTCATCAAATGAAATTAATAGGCAGCAGGTTTAAAACAAATAAAAGGAAGTTCTTCTTCACGCAGCGCACAGTCAACTTACGGAACTCCTTACCTGAGGAGGTTGTGAAGGCTAGGACTATAACAGAGTTTAAAAGAGAACTGGATAAATTCACGGTGGTTAAATCCATTAATGGCTATTAGCCAGGACGGGTAAGTAATGGTGTCCCTAGCCTCTGTCTGTCAGAGGGTGGAGATGGATGGCAGGAGAGAGATCACTTGATCATTGCCTGTTAGGTTCACTCCCTCTGGGGCACCTGGCATTGGCCACTGTCGGTAGACAGGATACTGGGCTAGATGGACCTTTGGTCTGACCCGGTACAGCCTTTCTTATGTTCTTATATTTACCAGGGAATGGGTGAGGCCTTTATGTGCCTGTCTGTATACCTTATGTAGTACAGCATAAAGGTTTTTGGGCAAATGAATGGGTGGAGTAACTTTAAACTGCACACCAGGAAGAAAAGCTAAGTCATAAATCTGTGATATTTTTCTTGAACATTTACAAAGATTTGGGATTTGTTTTTTAAATATTAAGAATAATAGTGGCATTTGAGTATGAAATTCATCCATAAAATGCCTCAAAAGTTGTGATCTATCTTTTTACTGAACTAAGTGTCTATAAAAATGTGCTCGTGTGTGTATTCAATTGCTATGGGCAAAATGTGGGTTATATTTGTTAGGTAGGGGAATCTCTGACACTGAGCTAATGAAGCCTAATAAAAATCTGTGAATTTTCTGCGTCATGGTGTAGGTGATCTTGTTCCTCATCTGTCAGACAAGTAGAATCTTAGAGTCTTTGGTGATTGGAGAGAGGAGTGTGGCTAGTGGGAAGTGTAGATATACTTGGGAGCTGCATTGCTAATTTGATTATTCAGTCTTGTGTTGAATTTACTATGTTGTTTTTTAGACTGACTGTAGTAAATGTGAAATATGTTGGTAAATAATGCAAGTAGGTGATTAGTAGTTGTCCAACATCTGAGTATGAATTCATCTCACTCAACATGCCTAAAACAGACGGAAGAGGTAGGAAACTATAGACTAGATTAAAGTAATGAAAACAGATTGTTCTAAAGTGAAATGTAATCATTGTCAAGCAAGTTAGTATGAAAAAAAGGATTTATGCTCATCTCAACAAGTGCAGAAAGCATTTGATTTGGTTCTCAGAGATCAAATATGCCATTGAACAAAACTTTCACTATAAAAGTAGAATAGAAGAACATTGATGAATTTGATCCTATGAGACATTTTCAGTGATTAGCACCAAAATGTACCTGTGATTATTCTCTTCAACATGAGTTTCATGCAGGAGCAATCTCTGTTATCCCAAAAATGGCAAAGATGAGTTGGTGATTGTTGTTCAATTAGCTGAAAAGCAAAGACTGAAATTTGACAAAATTGCATCCTTTGACGCTAACATCATCTTCTATGTAGCACAAGATGAGCACTTTAAGGAAATGGGGTTGTCATAGTTCACTGCTAGAATATTGTGCAAGTATAATCATGGAAGGTGAGAATTTAATTATTTTTTAAAAGACCTACACTCTGGTCCATCCAGCTCAGAATCAGTGTTTTAGCCCATTCTTATTGTTTTGTTTGAAACTTCTTTCTAGGGTAGGTGTTTATAAATAAATAAATAAATAAAAGCATAAATATTGATAAGGGTATTGGTATTTGAGAGAGAATATGAAAAAATGATAGGTCTAAGTAATTAGTAGACTGGAGTGACTGAAGTATTTGGGAATTACATATAGCTCAGCAAGTTAATTATTTTGAACAATACACAGTTTTGCACATTTCTGTGTTTGAGGAATTAATATACTTATTAACTGAATTGCATAGTATATATTGTTTCATTTAAAAATCTAAAACTTTTGTTTTTTATTTAACTAAAAAGTTTGCTTTCTAATTAAAGAAAATCATAACATTGTGTTGGAATCAATAATTTTTCAGAACACATTTGAGCTCTGGAGGGTTAGCAGACTATTTGTATGGATTATTTGGTTGTTTGTTCAGTATTGCAATAGTCAATATGTGGAACTAGTACTGACTATCACCTGAGTTACATAATGGTCTTTCTGCTCCCTTGATGATGAGCTAACCTGTATAAACTACATCAGCTTTCACTGGCTCTTTATTAAATTTCTGCTGTGGACCAGAAACTGGCTGGATGTGAACATTGTTACAAACAAAACTTAGATCATAATATGTTAGTGACAGCAAATAATAAAACAAGTCTGAACAGTCAAATCAAAACTCAGTTTCTAATTTGACAATCTGTTCCCAAACAGGGTTTATGCTTGAAATCTAATAGTAGCAGATTCCTGAAAGCCATCACTTGCCCTTGTATCCTACCTCCTTTTAAGTCTTCTGTTACCCTGGACACTCAACTTAGTTATTAAAACATTAAGATCACTTTGAACCCATCTCTTCAGTTCCCCTTCACATTCTGTCCAGTACAATGGCTTTCTTAGGCTTGGTTTACACTACAGAGTTAGGTCGACATAACGCAGCTGATGTCGACCTAACTATGTCAGTGTCTACACCACAACCTTGCTCCCGCTGATGTAAGTGCCGTACTACACTGACATAATAACTCCATCTCCATGAGAGGCATAGGGCTTATGTTGGTGTAGTTAGGATGATGTTGTGTCCCTGTAGACACTGCATTACTTACATTGGCTAGTGGCTAAAATTCTTGAAATTGACAAGAAAGGCCCGTAGGTTCCCTACTGTGAACCCTGTGCCTGGCTCACAGCTAAGGCTGTCACCCCAGGGTGAGTGGGAGGCTCCAGCTAGTGCCTGGCTGCCCTCGGGCTCTCGGCTACCTGCTCCCAGCAGGCTGCTGCCTGAGCTCCCTGCTCCGAGCCTGGCTGCTGGCATTGAGAGCCCCAGCTCCCCTGAACAGAAACAATAGCAGTGTGAAAATGAAAAGAATGTCAGTTTCACTGCTAAAAGAACAGGAGTACTTGTGGCACCTTAGAGACTGTTAGGCTCTGTGCTGTGAAATTGAGCCTGCGTGGGGCTCATAGCTGGGGCTGTCACCCTGGGGTAGATGGGGGGCTCCAGTTGTGAGCCCTGGGTGGCTGTCAGTGCCCCCACACTGAGCTGTCAATGCCCCGCTTCAGTTGTTGCAATCGCTCCTGGTGAGGACACACTGCACCGGCAGAAGGAGGATAGTGTGGACACCAACAGCCGACTGAATTACTATAGTGTCTGTAGGTCAACCTAAATTAAGTCAACCAATTTTGTTGTGTAGAAAAGCCCTTAATAGCTGTCACTTACCATTTTTCATTTACAATTCTGTTCTTTGTTAGAAAAGAGGAATTTTTTTTAAATTTACCACCTTTAAATCGGTAACACTGCAAATAATTCATTGCTGCATGAAGCAAAGCGGTAAACAATAATAGCTGGAACAGTTTTTTTTTTTTAAAAAGTCCTGATCGAGACCTTTGGGTGCTACTGCATGATCAATAATTGATATTAGTGTTTCTACCTTACAAGCAGGATGCTAATATTGCACATTGGATGGAGTACAATCATCTTGATGAGGAAAGTAGGCACTTCCAGCCCGAACAGCCATTCTACATGCCTTTCTTGACTGATTATAGATGAAAAGATTTGTAGTGACTTATAAGAAGTATCATTTATAAACTGTATACAGTTATCTGTATACAGTTAATTCATGCCGAGCATTATAGTGGAGTATTTGCTGATTTTAATGTTGTTTACTTTTGCATGCTAGTGTTTCTGCACAGATCGGTTCTATGTCTGATGCTGTTCAATATTTTTATCTGTGATCTGGAAGTAAATATAAAATCACTGCTGATAAAATTTGTGGATCCCAAAGATTGGCATATTGACAAATGATGAGGATAGGGCAGTTTCATACACAGTGATCTGGATTGCTTAATAAACTGGGTTCGTTCAAAAATGCATTTTAATGCAGCTAAATGCAAGCTTGTACATCTAGGAACAAAGAACGTAGTCTTTAATTACAAATTGGAACCTTTTCTCTCTGCTATCCAGGATAAAGTCAAGTGAGGTAGTATCTTTTATTGGACCAACTTCTGTTAGTGAGAGAGACAAGCTGTCGAGCTTACACAGAGCTCTTCAGGTCAGTAAATCTGAAAAAGATTTAAGGGTCATAGTAACCCAACATGAATGCCCAGTGTGATGCTGTGGCAAAAAGGGTCAGTGCAATATTTGGATGTATAGACGGGGAGAAAAGAGACGAGGAAAGGAGGTGATTTTATCTACATAAGGCATTGGCAAGACGTTCTGAAATACTGTGTATAGTCTGGTGACAATATTTAAAGACTACTGAAAGACTGGGAAGGGTACAGAGAAAAGCCACAAAAATTATTTGAGGTTTAGAAAAAAATGACCTCGGCATGATCTAGACACACAAGTTACACTGGCGTAGAGACACCTCTACCTCGATATAACTCTGTCCTCGAGAGCCAAAAAATCTTACCGCGTTATAGATGAAACCATGTTACATTGAACTTGCTTTGATCTACCGGAGTGCGCAGTCCCGCCCCCCCGGAGCATTGCTTTACCACGTTCTATCCGAATTCGTGTTATATCGGGTAGCGTTATATCGAGGTAGAGGTGTACATCTATCGGGGGTGTGCGTATGACTTTCTTGTTATTGACATAGCGATGCTGGTAAAAGCCCTAATGTAGATGCAATTATACCAATATAACAGTACTTCTACTCCACACTATCGGGGTTTGCAAATATAACTATAGTCACAAAATCCTCCTGTTGTATTACAGTGAGCGCTTTAAAGAGTTTAATCAATTTTGCTTATCAAAAGATTGAGAGGTGACTTGATAACTGTTTATAAAACGTTCCAGGGGAGAAAATACTGGGTACCAAAGGGCTCTTTACTCTAGTGGAGAAAGATGTAACAAGTACCAACGGCTGCAAGTTAAAGCCAGACAAAGTCAAATTAAACATCCAGCACAAATTTTTAATAGTGTAGGTGATTAACTACTGAGATCAAGTATCAGAAGATGTGGTGGATCCTCTATCTCTTGATATCTTCAGCTCAAGGCTGGATGCCTTTCTGGTACATATGGGATTTAGTCAAACATAAGTTATTGGGCTCCATACAGGAGTAATTGGGTGAAATCCTATGGTCTGTCTTACACAGGTCAGACAAGATGGTCTAATGGTCCCTTCTGGCCATAAGGTCTGTTACTCCTTGGGGAATTCTGTGTCACTGCGCAATGCAAAATTTGTGCAGAAATTAATGTTGAGTGTGGAATTTCCTTTTTCCTGCCCAGAAATGGGCTGCAGAGCTGCTGGACCCAGCATAGCACAGATCGCAAATAGAAGAGACTGCCGGGAGGAGGTGGGTGGAGCAGGGAGGGTTCCATTTCCCAGCATGCCCTGAAGAAAGAAGCTGGCATGCAGGAAATTCCTCACAAACCTGGCACCCAACATCAGGCTGTGTCTCCCTGTGGATCCCTTGGCTGTAGGGGGGGAGAGGATGCGAGTGCCTGGGCTGGCAGGGGGCCATAACTGGCCTCTTGGGAGGTAGTGGAAGCGTTTGTCTGGATGGGGGCGGTGCCCCCACGGCTGGGCTTTGTGGGGAGGGGCAGAGAAACAGGAACTGGTTTGTCGTAGGGATTTCTTAAACTCTCTTCTTCCAGGGAAGTTTTTGTGTGTGTCTGTATTGTTACAGACATACTTGCTGACAGGTATTTTGAAATAAATTCCCAAAATAATTGAAACTGGAGTGATTAGATGCAAGATTGTAAATGATTGTTTTGTTTTTAATATTGGCTTAACAATAAAACAAAATTAATAAATACATATATAAAGTAATAGATACTTTTGATCAATTTTATAGTGGATAGAAACTAATTTACATTACAATCCCATGTTGGTAGTAAATTAATATCCCTTCTCTTCATTAATATCCCTAAGTGCAGATTTTAATGAGAGAATTCATCAGCCTATCACTGGCAACATATGCAGCATCTTATTGAAAAGTCCAAAAATTGTCTGTTGTGCACATGTATTTTATCCTTTTAGACTCATTATTGTCATCTTTTCTTGTGGTTAAGTCAATCTGTAGATTTTTAACATTGTTTCTAAATAGTTGACTTGATATTAGTAGTTCTGCCTTATTTAAATTATGCTGATTTTAATTTTTAACAAGTTGCTACCTCTTATCTGCTCACACAATAGCAGAACATTTTCTGTGCTTACTCATTAGGCGTTCGGTCTTAACATATCTGTGCAATTGTTATCAAAAGGTGCTTTTTCATTATAGCTACCAAGAGATAACTTGTTTTTCTTGGCCTGCTTCCCTCATTAATTACATATTAAATGGAATACTACCATTTCACCTCAACCTCTTTACCTTTAAATGAGTCAACATAAATTTGATATTTGACACTGTTTTGGTCTATGGTACATTTTTAAAAAGTGACAGACAAAAAAGACATTGTTAAATTAGAAGCCCTACAATTGAAAGAATAAAGTTGTAGGCAGCATTAGAATTTTAGACTATTGTACTTGCCAGATGTGTGAAAGTAGGAATTCTGTGCAACTATATCTTAATGAAATTGATTTCTAGAAGTCACAGGGAAATTTGACAAGTTTGAGAGAACTTTTTTCCCCCTAGAGCAGGGCAGTCCGGGATTTCTGATCTGATAAGTAACCAGAAATGGAAGTGTGACATTCCCCAGAGTACAATCTGGACAACTGAACAGCTATGTCCCTTCAACCCTCCAACTTTCACACTGCTTTGCTGTGAGAACAGCCACTCCTGGCCTGTTCATTCACACACGGCCTAGTCACACATAGCCTATCACATGCAAAATCACTCCCAACTAAATGGTATGAGTACTTCTAGCCAGCCCTTCTAAATTACATTGCAGTGGCACCAGCAAATTCCCAGTTCCAGTCTTGTCCCCAGAAATGTGCATCTTGTACTGCCCAGTTGTATCCATTATGTTTCTAGAATATAGAGGGATACCCCGGCTTCTTTAGCAAGCTGCAGCACTGGCTTTTTAGTAGGAATTTCAGTCTCAGGAGACACAAGTGAGGTTCCCACTAGTGTCACTCTATTTCTGCAACAGAAAAAGCACAAATAACTCATTTGCTTAGTTTTATACAATACATAAAGCACCTGGCAGCAGTGATCTCTCCCGGCACCTGCTGCGACTCAGGACTTGGATTCGCTTGCTATTGCCAGTTGGCTTATTTTTATAAATTGCTTATCAAAAACTCATAATGAAACTTCTCTGTTTACTGATAGAGTATATTCAAATAAGAATATGCTACATTTTGGGGAATTTATTGAATTCTATTAATTTTTTATCCTCAAATCTTCGAATTAAAATTCTTGCAAATATACCCCAAAATCATGTACGTGTCCATGTATGGTATTAGTCAGATGGAGCTCATAAAACTATGACAGGTAAATCAAATCACAGGCCTTCCTGCAAATGTAGAGGCTAGACAATTTTAAATAGGTGAAGGCACTATCCTCTAGAGGAAAGTTTATGAAACCCACTCATTTTGTAAACCTAGAAATTGGATTTATCTGATTGCCTAAAGTTAAATGAGTTAGTGTAATTCTTTGCAAGAATTTGTATTCTGAAAGCAGTGTAATTGTGGGCAGAAAAATGAGTGTATAACAATAGATCTGCTCCCTACATTGTGTTCTGTCATAGCCGCTTCTTTCATGATAAAATATTTTTTTCTACTCTACATTTAGTAACACTTATTTCCCATAGCTCTCTTGGTTCTGGAGCTTGATTTCTACTCTTGCTTTCACATCTTCAACAAAACAATTTGGACCAAATTTTACCTTCATTTACACCTGTTCAACCTTAATTGAAGATAAAGGGGTTATATAGGTGTAACAGGTGGACAATTTGGCTTTTATTGTATTTATTACCAATAGTGATACACAAACCATACAAAATTCAGCTTGACTTTTAGATCCCAGTTTGTGTTGGCAGGGCTAGTGATTGGGGGGGAAATCTTTTAAACTGGTAAACTGAGCAGACTTTGTCTGGAGGTGATTGAGACAGATATGGAAAGCTATGATGCCACTTGTACAGAAGCAGTTTTCAGAGTGGATTCATACCTTATGGGAACACTTTAAATGCCACATGCAATTTCTAAAAGGAGTGTCATCCTGCCCCTCTTTTCAATAAAAAATCCTGGAATACCTGTAAATCCCTAACTGTTTGAAAATAGCATCATTTTTATTAAATAGTCAATAGTCATGTTTTTGCTGAAGATGGTACTGCATTGCACTCACATTTGGCAAAATATTGAGACAATATTTAATTTTATTGTCTTGAAGTAATTTTTCATCAATAACGGGTATGCTGTTATCTCTTAAGTTATCAATTCTCTATTCATAGATACTCAATTTTTCAGCCTTTTATCAGTGCTGATTAAGATGTTTTGAGATACGGTGGAAAAGGAGTAATTTCACCACATCTAAATATTGGGCATATTGATTGCATAAATTAAAAAGTGAAAATACTGTATTTGGAAGTGTGAGAGATCTGGTTACTTCCAATTTACTGATGTTTTGCTACTTTCTCTTCAAGAGTAGACTGATTTAAATACTTACAGCAGGAATGCATCTCCTCATAAGCAGCTATATTATTTCTTATACAGCAGCATGCAACTGTTATAGTAAGTTTTATAATCACATACCCGATTTACATATTTATGGGAATTTTCTTGGCTAAAATCTTAAATCTGGTATCCTATGACATTCAGTTCTACAAATTGTTGGCCTCATACCTGACATAACTAGCTCATGTAAAAAGCTAAACTTTTGCAAATTAATACTTCTAATTTACACCTAAAGGCACTTGAATGGTTGAAATCTTAAAACTGAAAAACTTTGTGACCTGTGATGGAAAGATCAAACTAAAATGTTTGGAGTCCATAATGAGTGACTGTACAAAATTTCAGTATTCTAGCTCAGTGACCTATGGGAGGAACTTTTATTTAAGTGACATGCAACAAGTATTTGTATTATATTAGATGAGAAGCTTTGCTGTAAATTAGATGCTAGTTGTTTTCTTATACTGATCCATGCTGACTGGTTATCGTTCTCATTGGCAGGTGGAGATAGAAAATAACCGAAGTTCAGGGTGACATCCTTTTTTTGTCATGACATTGTAACCTCTGCTTTGTCAGCTTCAAATGTCTTTTGTCTCCTGCAGAAGTAACCCATCAGCATTTTTCGGTGTGGGATTTTCTGTTCACTTGTAGCTGGTCTAGAGTTCTAGAAGTGCAATTTGTGAAATCATTTCAGGAGAAACTATTATTGTGTGAATGAAGATAAACAAGTTTAGGAACTAAAGCTCTGGTATTTGAGCATTTATACTGGTAAAAGTTGTTTATTTTTGCACTAGAAAATCTTCCGACTTCCTATTTAATTTAGACAAAGGTATGAATATATTGAATGCAAGCGCTAACTATCCCTTGGAAAAGTCTGCTAATTTAGGGCAGAGGGCATACCTCATCTTTGAAAGAACTGTGTCTGTTACTCTGTCAGACTGAAGATCACATTATGACCCTAAATGCTTTGTTTAATCCTTGGTACTGGTAATAAAATTCTGTTGCCAGCAGCCATCTATGCAGTCATTTAAAATTAAGTTTCAGTACTGAGCAACAATATGCCAGGACAAATCCTATTGTTAGTGATTTGATTTTTCTTGCCAGCATAAATTGGAATAACCTGTATATTTTTAACTTGCTAGCATGTGACTTTGAACTGTGCTATTTGTACAGTACCGTGATCCTGGGTATAATTTTTAATATCTGTCTGAAACGCTAGATAATGATTTCGGTTTGATTTCTTGGATTCTTTGTTCCGTGTTCTAGAAAATTAGGAACTCAAATAATGTACAATTTAGATATGGTTTTATGTTCTAGTTTAACTGAATTAGACTGCATACTATACTGATGCCTTTATAATGCTTTCTAGCTCTTTGTATATGCTATCACTGTTGACCCACTATTTCCACCTTTGATATTCTTTTATTTTCTGTTTCCAGGTGAAGTAAGAGCTGCAGAAGACGACCAGTATAGCTTGCAATAATGCCATTCCCCTTTGGCAAGTCCCACAAGTCTCCTGCAGACATAGTGAAGAATCTGAAGGAGAGTATGGCAGTTTTAGAAAAGCAAGATATCTCTGACAAAAAGGCAGAAAAGGTATATTTATGACACTTTTTATGGGGTTTAATCTTTTGCTAGTGAAATATTAAACTTTAATTTTGGGAGGGAAAACAGAATTTACAGGATTTATAAATTAACATATGTGAACTAAATAGAAATATTTTGATTTCCCTTCATACACTAAAGATGAAGAAAAGTTGTATATTTTGTTAAACTGGTGCTTTGATCTTTGTTGACCTTGGATTCTTCTGCCTTTGGCCACTGATATGTTTAGAATTAACTTCTCTGTAAGAAAACAACTTAGAAGGAATTAATTCTCTATGGATCTAATTTTAATGGAAAAAAGATATACAGCTGTTGACTATCAATAGCAACCCTTGCACATAAGGGGAAAATTCCATATTGGTGACCTAACGCCCGCGGACATTGAGCAAAGACCATTACCCTGAAGCCACTCGAGGAATACGCATATGGTACCAGAATACAAATAATAATGGCCTGGATATTAAAGAAAACTTCATTTGAAGTAGTGAATGTTTAGTCTAGAAGTACACCAATACCTCTACGTGAGAATCTTTGTTAGGCAACCTTCTGTGTTAAGAAACTGTTCCAAAGTACCCCCCAACATATGAAATGCAATTCTACAATTTTATAAATTTTATAATATTACCTTCATTAAGCAACCAGTTGTTGTCAGTTCTTTGAACTTATCACATAAGACAAGTTTCATTGCATCTTCTTTATTAAATGACTCCTGTGGAATATCCTCCCTAAGACCCATGTTTCCTACAAGAAACCAGCCAACAAGTAATGGTTATGTTGTGCATCAGTCTGCAGTAGTGTATTTTATTTGTTTCAAATAAAGTTTATGATTTAGAACTGCCAGGACTGATCAGGTTATGTAATAACTCTGACCCATGTAGTGACCTGATCTTTATCATTACTCTTGTCCTCTTTCCCTGTTTCTCTTATTACATCTTGTTACAGGTTATATTGTGAACATTTTGATGCAGGAACCATGTGTTTGTACAACACCAAACACAGTGGGTTTCTAATCCTTATTTTTGGAGCCTTTGGGGTGCTACTTCAGTGGCAATAAGTTAATAATAAACAATGGTAAAAAGTATCTGCAGGTCTCTTGGTGAGATGAATAGCATAGGAGGCACATACAGTTCAATAGTGGATGGAATGAAGTGTTAATTAAAAATTTCATCATAGTGTAAGAGAAGGATTAGTGTGTTTTCCTAATTAGTGTTCAGCCTGCATGGTTTGAGAATTTTCTTTTTTCCAAAACAACTGCCGAAGGACAAGGCTACCTGGGAAAATATGGATAAGCCATCAGCCACCTAAATATAACTGCTTAAGGAAATACTCTCAAGGAAGGTACAAGAACCATTTGGCCTTCCCTATATAATGCTGGTGCAAGAAGTTCATCTGCAAAGACCTTAACTTGAAAGAGGCAGTAAGTGAGTGGGTAATATTCTGCAGAGAGAACCAGCATTTAAAAACAGTAAAACTCACAAATCCCAAAGCCAAGATGACATTTAAAATGTTCTGCAAGCCACCTTGCAAACAAAGGTGTAAATCAGCATGCAGTTTTTACTGCTCTGTACATCAAAATACACATTTTGTTATCGTGGCTAATACAGGATATTGTGGTGCATTCTTGATGGGAAGTGTGAAGTAAATCTGGAAATTTTTACACAGAGGATGTAGTGGTTGGATATTCTTTGTTGATTAAGAGATCTCAGAATATATTTGCTCAGAGCATCCATACTTTCAAATTCCAGATCTTTTACCTTTTTTTTTTTTTAATTAAATTTGTTCTGTGTACAAATAGTATTCTGGGTAATACATAGTATTACCCTCAAACACATAGTAGAGTTAGATGCTGACTGATCTTTCATTAGAATGATTCATAGCCTTTAAACTCATATAATGGATGTACATTAATTTCTCAATGGTAACCTAAAGAAAATAATGTGATTACAGTTTACCTCAGTCACTAGTGCTATGAGTTTATTTAAACTTTCTATAACCAGAGTATAAACATTTTCAGGTAGAAACAACAAATTGTTTGGATGTGAAACTCGAAACTTGGGGCCTCTTCAGTGGGACTGATGTGTAAAGATATTTATGTTTAAAGTTATACATATTCTGCCTTAAATGCTCACAGAATCAAAGCCTTGATGCATACACACTGCATCCCTGATTATAGAATGTGTAGTACACTGAATTTGAAAAAAAAATTAATTGAAAAATAAGCTGTAGGTGTTATCTGCGGATAACAGATTATTTTAAATTTTGTATGTTTTTCAGGATATAAAATACTGGCTTTCAAATCCACATTATACTAAACAGATAATTGTCCTCCCTCTGCAAAATTCCCTCTCTGGACTCAGTGACACCAAGACACACTTTTCTCCTGCAACATATTGCTGTAGTTCTTGAGGTCACTCACTCACTTCTAAATATTCAAAGTGAGGATATAAAGGGCTCAAGGTCACAAGCACACTTAATTCCTTTCCTTATTCTCTCATTACTATGCCTTTTCCCTGTTGGTAGTTTTAGCTTAATTTTTTAATGATTTAGTCTATTTTTAACAAAAATATTTTATTGGCTATATGCTTAGTGTAACTGTGTAGTTTAACTGAGTATCATCATAGTTTAACTTACGGATCTGAAACATGGTGGATCACAAACAGTAGGAGGAAACTGCGGAGGGCACACTTTAAAGTTACATAGGTGACTCATATAAACATATAGATAGTTTGTTGCACAACCCAAACATCACCGTTTGGTTGATTTCTTGTAGATGCCATACGTATTCAAGCATTATGCCTCCTGTCCAGTGGAAAAAAGTTGATGAATGCACATTTACTGTCTGAAATGTCTGGGACAAGAGCATTCACCAAGAGACTTTTCAGAATAGGTTAGCTTTATCCTGTGGGCCCACCTGGGACAAACATATAGGCTAATGATCTTGAAAGCCCACTCTCTCGCCTCTGAATCTGAGACTAATCATGCTTGGTTTGAAAACAAGACATTTGAAAATCTAAGGAGTCAGGTCCCTGTGGATTTGTGTTAGATTATACTGCCCAAATAATTGTATCCCCAAAAAGGAAACAGTTGTAGAGCTGTTTCCTCTGCCATCCTGGAGAAGCGAAGGCAGTGTACCATTGCCAGGGACTCCAATGATGCACCATAAGAGATGTAGTCTGGCTAGGGAATCATGCTTATAGAGGAGAACTGGGGACATAAAGCACTACAGCAGCATTTCCAAATGGAAATATTTTGGTTTTCATTGAAAAATTGAATTTTTTTGCAGAAAGCAGTTACTTTTTGTAGAAAAAAAATCATTTGGTTGAAACCCTGTTTTCCATAGAAGACCAGTTTTGATGGAAAACTTTTGACCCAGCCCTACATATGGACAATATGCTTCTTTTTTGTGTTGGCCTATTTCAGCCTGTATTGAAAAAAGTGTTTGTGCACATCTACATCTTGATATTTATTCATCTTCATTTGTAAGACCTAGACACTAGTTTTCATCCTCTCTGCAACATAATCTTACAATTACCCTTTTAAAAGATCAACACCCCTACCTCAAGATGAATGGAAGCTGGTTATCTCAACACGTATCATGGAAGATTGACCTCTCAAGAGGGGGGGAAAAGGCTTATTTTTTCCCCCTTAGTTATTTCTGGAAGGTAGTTCACCATATCATAGTTCCTAATTCTATGCTACCAAAGGGGTAGCAAAATCACATCTCTTCCAGATTTCCAAGCTAGTACTATTTTTACCCTCTTTCTCTGTGTTTATCTTTTCTTTTGCTCCACTTTTTACTCTTCTTGCTCCTTTTAGGGACCTGCATAAATAATCTGCCAAATAGCCATAATGAACACAGGTTGAGCAGTGTGTCCATTGTATTAGTGTTGATTATTTGTGATGTAAAGGATATCCTTATCCCTCCAGGATAAGTGAATTTTTGTTTGTTTTTAAATACTTGCTTTTTCTGCACTTGTTTACCTTTCTTAAAATTAAGTACATGCAATTTCATATTTTGCCTACACTTGGCCATGTGTAATTTAAAATGTTATCTAAAGATTATACAGTGCAGTATAATAGAACTGGTTTATTGTGAAGACAAAGGGTAGCCCTGCCTTTTTAATGGATTGCAGTATGAAAATTTCAGTTCTGGTTAAAATGAACCTATGCTTATAGGGAAAATTTGTGGAAGAAAAGTTTTTGCAGTACAAAGGAATTCCACTGTAAATGCACTTATTCTCTTCAACTCTTATGGCTGAGACTCCAAACACACAAGTTTGAACATTTCTGATACAGTACTGTATTAGCATAGTTTTTGTATTTAATATGTAGCTTATAATATTTCCCATGGAGCAGTAGCAGAAAATCATATTACTGTTACTATGACATCATATAATCCTGTTACTATTCTGATACACCATTTAATAAATTGTTGCTCTTGGAATGTAGAATTGTAAATTCTGTGAATTGTGAATAGAAGTTTTTTCAACTTTAAAAGATAACCCTGACATTCCATTAGGAAGGTGATTTATCTTTATTACGCACTTTGCCTTTCTTTCACTCTCAGAAGATGGAAAGAGACAGATTATAAGATGCTGGACAGTGTATGCACACATTCACACAAAGCACGTGCTACATGATCAGCATGGAAGACATTTTGTGAGATACAAATACATGAGATGTTAGAGATTACGGCACATCTTTTTCAGTTATACAAGAGTAGTCTCCCTAGTACCTGAACAAAATCTGTTTCATTACAGCTCAGAGTTCAATGGTTTTTTTTTTTTTTTTTTTTTAAGGTTACACAATTTATTTCTCCATAGTTTATTTCTGAATGTTTTATAGATTTGCAGTACATACTAGAAGACTGAAAATTAGCTAATTGGACACTAAATCTTTTGAAAAGGAAGCTGACACTACCTGTCTTGACACTTTATTTGGTTTTCGTCTACTCTGATTTCATGTGCTTGTGCCACTCTGCTGAAATGCAATCCACAAACTTCTTTCAGTCAGAGGCAGCAGCTTGCTGATGTTGATAGTTATTGGAGGGGGTGAGAAGGGCGGGGAGGAAAGAGTCTCTTCAGAAGATGGAAAATTGTTAACTCATGACTTTAAACTTTAGACTAATCCTTGTACATCACAGTGTGCTATTAATAGTTTCCCCTTGTCCATGTATGTTCAGAACAGTAGATAAAGGATTTTACTTCCGTTACTGTTTGGATGAGGAGAGAACTTTTTCCATATGTTTGGTTCCATGTTCAAACAGTTCCTCTAATATAAATTGGATTTAACTCTGAACTAGAACATTAATTTGTATTTTATTTTAATCTATTCCTCCTCTTTGGTTTGCCTCAGCATTTATTTTTATACTGCCAATTTATTTGGTTTGTGGCACACATGATTGCTGTTGTGAAGGTAAATATTTATTCATGCAATAAACTCGTTAGACTTGCTCTTCCCTACTTCTGACTTTGTATCAATCTACTCTATGGCTCCAGTCTTGGCCCTTCCGCTTGCCTTGACTCGTCATTTGGGAACTGTTTGTCTAGCTTGTTGATTAAGAGGTAATATATTTTATTGGACCAACTTCTATTGGTGAGAGAGACAAGCTTTCGATCTTACATAGAGCTCTTCTGATTGAGTTCGAAAGCTTGTTTCCCCCACCAACCGAAGTTGGTCCAATAAAAGATATTACCCCACCCATCTTGTGTCTCCAATATCCTGGGACCAACATCGCTACTACACTGCATATGTATTCCATATCACAGAAGAGGGAGGGGGAATGTAACTTCCTATCGAAGACCTTAAAATCAAAACCTTCCCTTCTTCAGCTAATGACTCCTTAAAATGGCCTGTACTGTATATATGTACAGTGTAGGATGCTGTTGTATTGTATCCTGATTTTCAAAGTGAAATATAATTGACTACAAGTCATAAATAAAGCTATTATTGTAATTTCATTCAGTGAGCTAACTTCTTACTTTACACGGAATCACTGTGTAATGCAGATGTATAAAGTCTGTTCACAGCTGAAGGAAAATTAAAGATTAACTACTTAATTGGTTCTCTGCCTTGTATGTTTCATGGAGCTGTTGGTAAGAGGGAGAAGTTCGTTATACAAATTGTTTTAAGTAATAAGTTAGAGAGTATGCACCTACACTAAGGGAATCAGGTTCTTTAATGTTGCCTTTACAAATGGGTCTCTACTGAAAAATTGGTGTAATTTTTACCTTAAAATATAGATTAATAATGCTGATCCAGATTGGTGGTCGTAATTGGATATTGTGCAGAAATGCATACATTTTAGTAATATTTCCAAAGCACGCATTTATAATACTATAATATTAAGAACCTAAAATAAAATATTAAGTAACCTCAGTATTTTCTACCAGTTGGATGCTGCTGTGTAGAACGCGTTCTTTTGAGAGAACCAGTAGTAAATGCAGATCCACAGCTACAGCTCGTTAGCATTTGTGATGATTTTATAGCATAGACGTGCAAAGACAATGTATTGGTCCTTCGCTTAGATATTTAACATGTGAATTTTCAACCTGAATCTTTTCCTACCATTTCTATTAGTTAAGATGGTGCTTTTAAGCCCTCTTTCTTTATGAAAGATTTTGCAGCTCAAGAACTTTAGCTACACGAACCCTCTAAATAAGATATTTGGGATTTGTATTGCTTAACGGTGGGGGAAACCTTCAGGGCTGCATGTGTCTATGTAGAATAGGCTCATGTGTCTCCAGTGCTATTTTGGGAGTAAACCATAGGGATGTTTGTGGATATTGAAAGACATACAACCTGTTCTGGTGTAATAAGTGATTTCATAACTTGTATTTTAATTGATGCCCTAGTTTATTGAAGTGAACATGTTGGTTTCTTAAATTTATTTTTCTTTATTTATATTTTAGTTTCGGACATTTACTCCCAAACGTGGTCAGTTTTTCCCAACTTTTTTTTTGTCAAACAATGCTCTGTGCTCACTCTTGGCCAGCATTTAGTTAGAGAAGTGTACCTGGCTTATTCTGAGAAAAATGACAGATTTTCTGATGGCTGAATGTTAACCTTACCTTCCACTTGACTTTCTTCAATTTTCAGATCAGGTTCTTTGTATCTTTGAATTTACACTGGGGACTCCTTACCCAAAGCCGGGAGCCATGAATGTGGAACATTTGAACATAGTCCTTTCTGTTACATAGGAAAATCTTGCCAGTACTTTTGTAGGTGGCAATTCCTTTTTCTTTTTACTAATATCTTTGTCAATTTTATTTTCACTTAGCACCCTAGTGTAGTTATTTAGCTTACACTATAAACCTGTCAGTGTCTATTAAGAGAAATTCCACAATACCATAATAAAGCTCTTCTTTGATCCCTGTAGTTGAATCAGCCATACTCTAGTATTGGCTTTAAATACGATGAAACTGATCTTAAATGACCACACAAATTACCAGCAAAAATGAGTCAGATAGTAGCGTGAATATAGTTAAGGTTAAGACGATCTTACTGCTTTCTAGTAAAGGTAAAGCAAAATTGTACTTGGTATGTGTGGGAATATAGTCACTTTAGACTGAAAGTTGCCCAAGTCATTTTTTTTTTCAAGATAGTGTTTTGCCTAGGTTTCACTCCGACCATAATCCATCTAAAAATGGCACTGATCACCATGAATGGTCAGTTCCTCTAGCATATGACCTGTAGGAGGACAGAGTTGGATTCTAGAATGAGCTTTCCTTCTGGCCCTGTTTCTCTCCCTCCTTCCTGCCATTGTACATTCACACCTCGAAAAAAAAATGAAATCCCCACTGAGCGGGATTTTTCCTGAAGACATTTCTGCATGTTTAAAGGACTATAAGAAATGTACTTATCCCATTCCACAATTTAGACCTGGTCCACACTAACCCCCCACTTCGAACTAAGATACGCAACTTCAGTTACGTGAATAACGTAGCTGAAGTCGAAGTACCTTAGTTCGAACTTACTGCGGGTCCAGATGCGGCAGGCAGGCTCCCCCGTCGATGCCGCGTACTCCTCTCGCCGAGCAGGAGTACCGGTGTCGACGGCGAGCACTTCCGGGATCAATTTATCACGTCTAGACAAGACGCGATAAATCAATCCCAGAAGATCGATTGCTTACCGCCGGACCCAGAGGTAAGTATAGACCTACCCTCTGAGTTGAGTGGGAGATGCAACAGCTCTCTCCTATCTTCCTGTCATTGGGCTTGGTGTGCCTAGCCTTATTTTCTAACAGCAATCTTGTCTCAGTAGGGGACTTGAAATTTTTTTCCACTTTCTTCCCCCTAAAATTACATCCCCTTCAATGTAAAGGAATAAAATGGTTGTGTATTGTTTGTTGTGTGCTATATTTATTTGGAATATTCAGTTGTCACCTGTAGAGTTAATGTCCAGTCTATATTTCTTGTTGCCATACTAAGGTCACATTGCAAATACTGTGAAATTTTTATCAATAGGGAGACAGCTGGGATTTGGAACAAGAATCAAAGGGAATCTGAGGCAGTATAAAAGAGCTAACTGAAGAGCTAAAACCAATATGGAGACCTTATGGTCCACAGGAGTCCCTGCTTTTTGCCTATTTCAAAACTAGACTGTCTTTCTCTTTAATTGTACATTGGTTTTGCTGACTTTTAGGCTTCTCTACAGCTTTATAGGCCACGAAAAGGAACCCTCTTAACAGACTGCTTATTAGATAAATAGTGTTCTGAAAGCAATCATTCCCCCTTTATGTTAATGTATTATTTTATTATTTCATGTACTACCAATCATACAAGTGTAATTAAACCTGGAGTGTACATGAACATCATTGGCCCAGATCAGGTAATCATTATGCATTGGTGTGCTTATGAAGCATTGTGCTTGTTGAAGACCCTACGGGCAAACCGTGTGTACAAATAATTAGATTGTAACTGGTTTTGTACAATGTTCATTTTTTAGTAATTTGTCAGCAAGCTAATGCTAGTTCAACATGCTTAAAAGAGTAATTGTTCTACAAAATATCCCTCCTACTTGTAAGTAGGGCAGTGAGCTTTTATAAAATCATGTTGTTGTGTTTGTATTTAGTTGTGTGGCTCAAAGGATAGCTCAGTGGTTTGAGCATTGGCCTGCTAAACCCAGGATTGTGAGTTCAATCCTTGAGGGGGCCACTTAGGGATCTGGGGCAGAATCAGTACTTGGTCCTGCTAATGAAGCAGGGGGCTGGACTCTATGACATTTCGGGGTCCCTTCCAGTTCTATGAGAGGTATATTTCCATATATTGTTATATTATATTCTTGAGGAAAAGATTTTAAAACAAGCAAGGTGCACTGATAAGTTGGAGTAATTTCCCATGACAGTTCTTCTGAGGAGCAGACTATTCTTCAGACTTGTTTCATAATAGGCAGTTTTTCCTCAGGATTTAGATTTTTCTAATTAAAATGTAGCCTAAATCATCAGGTTTAATATTTTTTAAAATAATTTAATTCTGAAACCCTTTGTTCTGTTTTTCAGAAGGAACAAAACCCACAAAACCTTCTCCACCTCGTTTTTTAAATGTCAAACTGGTTGGTCTTAGAATGTCATGTAAAGCCTTGTAGGCTACTCCTTTAGTGGCTACAATAAAAACAATTTGTGTAAAGAGACTCTCATTACTCTGGAGAGCAAGCATACCCTGAAAAGATAATGATGAATGAAAACAAATCCTCTCTGCAACTACCATCTTCAGAGGTCTTGTGCCTGGGAAGCAGGAGGGTCCATTGTGTCTCTGAGTGTAGTGAAAAACGTTATTAATCTCAATGTTTTTGTGGCATCTGTACCTTGAGTCGAAGGCTGTCTCACTAAGCGTGCACCAGCCTCAGGCATCCCAGAACATTCCAGCTAATTATTTTCTGTTCACTGTCAGCGAAGAAGCTATCTACAGGAGATATCTAATGATTCTAATTGACACAATTTTATTGGTTGTAGCTTCTGTGACGCTGGCTGACCAGGTCATGCTAAAGTATATTCAGGTCAATTCGCTTGTGTAGATCAAAGTAATGGTTACATGTATGAGAGTGGTATTGGGCAGGGGGTTTCAAACTGGGTGTCGGGAGGGGAATTGAACTCAGAGGCTTGCTTTGTGAAATGGGTCGCCAGTGCAAAAAGTTTGGGTGTTTAAACTTAATGAAAACTAATGGAACATTCTTTGCATTGTTTTCACTTCTCTGTTCTTGTCATAATGTAATAGCTAACATTTACATTGTAAATACCCCTGTAACTAAATAACTCATCAGACATCAAAGAAGCCTTGGGAATGCTAATGAAGGCCTTTATCGGAAAAGGTGCAAATTCCAAAGAAAATGGGCATTGTGGTGGGGACCTGAGGTCAAAGACTCAAAGTGCATTCCACACTCATCAAAGGAAAAGCCCATGTGGGCAGAGAGACTGTCAGTTTGCTTTCTGTGTAAAGATACTGTAAATATGGATTCAAAGAAAGATCCTTTATATCTGGACTGTTTGGATTCCAGTAGGGCAGAATATGTGAATGAGAAGATGGAGATTCCCAGATTATTCTGGGTGACCCAGAAAGACTTTGGGAAACTGGCAGTTTTACATCTCCGCCATCATATGAAGTTACAAACTATGATTTATCTGTTATATTTTACCTGCTTTAACCTCTCATTAACTCTTTTCTTTGCTAATAAATCTTAAGTTAGTTTATTATAGATTTGGTTGCCAGCATTGTCTTTGGTGTAAGATCTGGGATAAGTGACTAGTCCCTTGGGAGAAACCTGATGTGGTGTGATTTTTTTGTTTTAATAACCTTTTATCACAAAGTTCAGTTTGTCTGTGTCAAGGTTCCTTCCCCACTCTGAACTCTAGGGTACAGATGTGGGGACCTGCATGAGAAGCTCTAAGCTTAACTACCATCTTAGATCTGGTTTTGCTGCCACCACCCAAATTATTTATGAGTCATTTGGGAAACTTTGTTTCTCCCTCCCAAGTACTATAACTGTTTCCTGGGTAGCCTTGAGAGACTTCTCCACCAATTTCCTGGTGAACACCAAGCCAAACCCTTGGATCTTAAAACAAGGAGAAATTACCCAATCCCCCTCCTTTTCCCCACCAATTCCTGATGAGTCCAGATCCAACCCTCTTGGATCTTAAAACAAGGAAAAATCAATCAGGTTTTTAAAAAGAAGGTTTTTAATTAAAGAAAGAAAGGTAAAAATCATCTCTGTAAAATCAGGATGGAAAATAACTTTACAGGGTAATCAGATATAAAGAGGCCAGAGGAACCCCCTCTAGCCTTAGGTTCAAAGTTACAGCAAACAGGTAAACCCTCTAGCAAAAGGAACATTTACAATTTGAGAAAACAAAGATAAAACTAACATGCCTTGCCTGGCTTTTACTTACATGTTTGAAATATGAGAGACTTGTTCAGAAAGATTTGGAGAGCATGGATTAATGTCTGGTCCCTCTTAGTCCCAAGAGCGAACAACCCCCAAAACAAAGAGCACCAAAAAAACCCTTCTTCCCACCAAGATTTGAAAGTATCTTGTCCCCTTATTGGTCCTTTGGGTCAGGTGTCAGCCAGGTTACCTGAGCTGCTTAACCCTTTACAGGTAAAAGGATTTTGGTGTCTCTGGCCAGTAGGGATTTTATAGTATTGTACACAGGAGGGCTGTTACCCTTCCCTTTATAGTTAGGACAGTCTGGGTGGCAAAAAGGACTGTAGGACTGTCTGTGGCTCCGTGGTAAGACTGGTATAGTGATCCAGGAGTTCACATTGGATACTGGCTTGGTGAAATTTAATTACAGAACATACCATCAGTTTGTGGTTTCTACTCTTTTTTCCTGACAGCCCTGCGATAGGCACTCATAGTAATGAGCCACTCCAGACCGCGTGACAGGTTCTGTTCAGGGATCCTTTAGTATCCTTTATCCAGACTTTAGTCAGTCCCAGTGTTCAGTTTCTGTTTTGATAATTTGTCACAAACACCAGTAGTGCATACTGATATGACCCTGAGCAAGCTGTATCAAACTTGAGTTGCTGTGTCTAGGGCTTGTGATAGACTAGGCTAAATGTTTGTGTCTGCAGCAGGCAGATAGATTTACATAGGAACCCCATCATAAATGGCACAAAATACTCAAAATACTTCAGCTGCGTCTACATCTTCTCAGCTATCTGTGTCCTCCAAGCCACAGTTTTGATGTTTGGGTAAAGAGTTTCAATCATCCAATCAATAAGGTTTTACAGCTGCAACACCTTACCCCCCTTCGTCCTTTTAGATGCCACCTCTCTTATTTTTAGGCTGCATGGAAGAACATAACATTGGACAAATAGGTTTGGGAAGCCATAACATATGGTTATGCTGTCCATTTCAAATCTGTCCCTTCTACCCATTCTCCCTCCCCGTCCCTTTTCAGGGACCCCTTTCATGATCAATAGGAGAAATAGAACCAGTTCCTGTACAGCACAGGGGAAGGGGATTCTATTCACTCAAAAAGAATAGAGGGTGGAGGCCAATTTTAGACCTCAGATGTCTAAATAAATATGTATTTATAGAGAGCAATCATATCTCCCCTCAGCCTTCTTTTAGTTAGGCTGAACAGGCCAAACTCTGAGTCACCTGCCATAAGATAGGTTTTTTCCTAGTAGCCCTTCTCTGCACTTGTTCCGGTTTGAATTAATCTTTCTTAAACATGGGAGACCAGAACTTCCCACTGTATTCTAGATGAGGTCTCACCAGTGCCTTGTATAGTGGTACTAACACTTTTCGGTCTCTACTGGAAATACCTCCCCTGATGCATCCTGGGACTGCATTAGCCTTTTTCACAGCCACATCACATGGCAGCTCGGTCATCCTATGATTAACACCAAGGTACCCAGGTCTTTCTCATCTACTGTCACTGATGTGTCCCCAGCTTATAGCAGAAATTCTTGTTGTTAGTGAAAATAGGAGGGTCATGCAGGGTAGGGACTATCAAATTTCATTCAATTTCTATTACTCCAGTTTACAAGGTCGTGCAGATCATCTTGTATGATAGTTTGGTCCTCCTCCGTATTGGCAATACCTCCCAACTTTGTGTCATCCGCAAATTTTATTAGCACACTCCCAAATTTTGTGCCAAGTTCAGTAATAAAAACGTTTAATAAGATTGGTCCCAAGACTGATCCTCAGGAACTCCACTGGTAACCGCCCTCCAGCCTACAGTTCACCTCTCAGTATGACCCGTTGTCGTCTCCTCTCTAACCAGTTTATCTACCTTTCAGTTCTCATATTAATCCCCATCTTCTCCAATTTAACTAATAATTTCCCATGTGGAACTCTATCAGATGCCTTACTGAAATCTAGGTAGATTAGACCTGCATTTCCTTTGTCTGAAAAAATCAGTTTACTAGAGAGTTGTACTGCTTTAAATATGTCTGTTTCTCTATAGATATAATTCTGGTGATACAAAAGCTGTCTGTAAGACTGTCCCTAATTTTCCCTCACTCCCTAAAACAAACAGCTCCAGTCTGCAAGCAAATGCAATCATGTTTTCCCTCTGATTGGTGAGCAGCAAGGTCTAGAATTTGTTGATCTGACTGACTTAAGATCATCATTAAGTATACCATAACCTAGGGAAAGGCTCTCCTTAGAACACCGAGAAGTACATTGTCTGTAGTACATTGATGAAGAGGTAACTCATCTTGTGCAGTAACTGGAGTTCAATGTGTGTCCCCCTGTGCATGCTCTACTTCAGGTGCGTCAGCACCCTGCACTTTTGATCAGAGATTTTTGGTAGCAGCGTCTGTTTGGCCTGCACATGTCCCCACACATCTTTGTGCACCGCACCAAGGCTGTATAGGGCTGCGCAGGTGAACTGGCCTCAGCTCCTCCACCGCAAAGTCCCACAAGGGAGACACTGAAGCAGAGCAGAAGGAGAGCAGGTAGTGGAGCACCCACAGAGACATGAATATCAAAGAAGTCCAGTTACTGCAGAGGTAAGTAACTGCTCCTTTGAGTAGTGTCACTGTGGGTGCTTCATATCAGGTGACTCCCGAGCAGTACCCACCTAAGGAGGTGGAAGGTTCAGAGCAGTGTTCAGCAGAGCAGTGTTCAGAAGAGAGAACTGCATTGCCTGCAGCAGCATCTGATCTTGCCACAGCTACCAACACATAACTAGCAAAAGCATGAACAGAGGACCGAATTGGCACTCTACAGATGTCTGTAATTGATATTCCCTTAAGTAAGGTTATAGATGCAGACAGTGCTATTGTAGAATGCTATTACTCTCAAACCCCAAGTTCTGTTGTAACCGATCTAAATACAACTGGACATGCCCTATAACCTTTTGTTTCAAAATCACTGAACCCTTGTTTCTGTCTGCAATGGATACAAATAGTCTAGGAGAGCTTCTAAATGGGTTGTTCCTATCTAGGCAAAAGGCTAATGCCCTCTTGACATGTAGGGAATAGAACATGGCTTCTTGACTAGTCCAATGTTGTTTTTTTTAGGGGGTGGGCAAAGAAAAGAACATGAAATTCTGGGGACACCTTAGCTAAAAATCTTGGATAGGCCCACAGCGACACTTACTCTGTGGTGAATACTACAAATGCAGGGGTCTGACATTAAAGCCCCCAATTCTCCACTTCTAGCTTCCAGTTCTCCAACCCTTTGGGTAGAAGTGATGCCTATCCAGAAGGCTATCTTCATTGATAAATCTATTAAAGACCATGTAGCTAGTGGCTCAAAAGGAAGTTTCATAAGGCAATTAAGGACTAGGTTCAGGTCCCAGCTAGGAGTAGGGTCTCTGATCTATGGGAAGTGATTTGACAAACCTCTTAGGAATCTTGCCATAGTTGGGCGAGAGAAGAGTGGAAAAACCTCATACGGGTGTGAAGAGCTGTTATTGCCACTAAGTGAACCCTAATGAAATTCGTAGAAAGACCCAATGTTTTCAATTCCAATAGGTAACCCAATACCGTAGGAAGAGGAGAGTGAGTCAGCAAAATCTGGTAACTGCTACACCAAAGATGATAATGTTTGCATTTCAGGAGATATTTCTTGTAGATTCTTTTCTACTGTTTCATAAAACGTGTTGTACCTCTGACAAACAAGATATCTCTAGTCCTGACAACTGTTGAGGAACCATGCTTGGAGCCTGAGAATATGTAGGTTGGGGTGACATATTCTACTGGCATCTTGAATCAGTAAAAGAGGACTGATCAGAAGACGTCACAGAGGGCGAGAAGAGAATCCGATTAGATAGGATACCAAACTCGTCCTGGCCATGTTGGTGCAATCAGTAGTACTCTGGCCAATTCTTGTTTGATCTTGTTGAGAACCTTTAACAGTAATGGTGTCAGTGGATACACATACAAAAGACCCTTCATCCATGAGATGAGAAAAGCAACTCCTAGGGATTGGGGTCAAGACCCCCTCTTGAACAATACCTGATGCATTTTGGTCAGGTCCTTCCATCACTTGAGTGACTGTAGAACCCACTGGAGAACAGACGGTAACCTGCCTACCCTACCTTTGCTAAGTTTGAAAATGGTTCAAAGCTATCCTTGTAGACCTCAGAGATGCAATCTGGCATGCTGTACTGCAAAGACACAAGCTGACATGTGTCCCAGCAGTTTAAGACATCTCTGTTACTTGAGGACTGCCCTGAATATTGGTGATGAGATTTGCTAGTGCAAGAAATCTGCTGGAAGGAAAGCACTCTGCTTCTTCAGACTCTCATCAACAGAAATGGACATGTTCTTTTCCTATTGACTGGAATGGAAGCCTAACAGCATAAAGGAGACTCGATAGGCACACAGTTTATAGAAATGTATTTACCTGAGCAATTTATCTACCTGAGCAATTTATTAGTGATGGGAATGTTTCCAGGTAATGTTTTCTGGATTAATCACATGTACAAATCCATTTTACAGATTGGGAACAATTTTGCTCTTCCTTATCTTCTCAATATTATTACTGAAATGGTTTCTGTAAGTGAAAGGTTGAGAGGATGAGGAAAGGGAAGATGTTTTCATTGTAGATAACATAATTACTGTATTGTCAACTGAGTCTTTTGCATCTTGCCTCTAGGTCAGATTATACACACACACACCAGGATGTTGGACAGGTGGCGATGTGATTTGTTTTTTTTAATGAAAGTTTGCAGTTGATCAGAACAAAACACTGTGTGGTTTACAAAGACGAGCAGAATTCTTTAAGCTTTGAAAGTCACTGTATCTACTCTTTATTTTGTTTCTTCAGGCCACTGAAGAGGTTTCGAAAAATCTGGTTGCCATGAAGGAAATATTATATGGCACAAATGAAAAAGAGCCACAAACAGAAGCTGTGGCACAGCTTGCTCAAGAACTTTACAACAGTGGTCTTCTTAGCACCCTAGTAGCTGACTTACAACTGATTGATTTTGAGGTAAGAAAATACACCTCTATCTCAATACAACGCTGTCCTCGGGAGCCAAAATATCTTACCGCGTTATAGGTGAAACCGCGTTAGCCCCGCCCCCCCGGAGCACTGCTTTACCGCATTATATCCGAATTCGTGTTGTATTGGGTCGCGTTATATCAAGGTAGCAGTGTAGTTACAAAACTTCATGAGCCACACACATGGTAAGTTGCATTCTGACCATCAGAATTCCTATTTAATTGAAGTAAGAGGTTCACTTCCTAGCTACACAATTTTTATTTTTTCAATGCTGCTAATGATAGCAATTGTATTTTAAGATTTAATTAGGAAACATTAATACGCACTACTTGGTAAATTAACCAGATGCGTGAGATTAAATTTCTGAGGCATTTGGAAGGATAGATCACATAAAAAATGAAAAGTAGATGAATAGCTCAAATCTTTATCCCAGAACTCTAACAGAGGTGTTGCTTAATCTTTAATGTAATTTAATTGCTGTGTTCAGAGAGAGATTAAAATCCTAGATTGTATTAATGCCATAATGCCCATAGTCTTATTTAAATCCCTTTTGAGTTATTACAGTATAATACTGAGTCATCTGACTATTCTCATTAAAAAGTTTTAATGCTGCCACTAATTAGCCATTTTTAAATCTTTAATACTCTTCTCCCTATAGGAAACAAAAGTATATTGTTTTACATTCTCCCTAATCATTTTTCTGTTTAGACAGGAAAGTCAGATTTTATTGATCACTCCAAAATATGAACATTAATTTTATCTTTCTGTAAGTTTTCATTTGTTGCTCAACAGTATTTATTTGAGTACTTCATACACAGTAATTAATGTCTTCACAACACCACTCTGAGGTGTGGAAGTATTATCATCATCCTCATTTTATGGCTAGGGAACTGGGGCACAGTCCGAGTTAGGGCTTGTCTATGTGGTAGCGCAGTGTGGACTATGGGATGTGAATTGTAGAGTGCACAAATGTGTTGTGCTCTGACTGCTCCATGTAGACCCTTCTGGTGACACACCCACATCCCTCTGCTATGTAGACAAGCCCATAGTAACTTTCCTACAAGTTGCATAAGAAGTCTATGGCAGAGCTAGAAACAGAGCCCAGAATTCTGTGTCTTGACTAGGCTATCCTGCTAATTAAGGTTGCTATAAAATTGCACTCTTCATAAAAAAGTTGGCCATGAAGCAAACACAACAGTCTAAAGGGATGTTGTAGTGTTACATTCCAGAATTAAGTTAACTTTTTTCCCCAACCCCCCAGAATATTGTTTGATTCTGTTACCATTTGGTCCTTTATAGCTGGCATACACTGAATTGCCTATAAGGTACGTTCCAGAGTAGATTAATCCAGACACAAAACTGAACATGTCCTACAGAAACCTGAACCCGAGTTTTCAAGCTATAAGAGTCTGCAAGTGATTGTTTTAAAAGTGACTTGTCAGCGTTTCTAAAAAGAAAAGGCTTAACTAGAAATTGTACCCCATAAAAAAGGGTTTTGAAAATAAAAACCGATGGAAATTTTTTTTCTCACCACATACATGTCTTTATATAACAAAAACCCAAGGAAATTCAGAGTGAAAGCAATTGAGATGGTCCCTGCTTATTGAGGATAAGATGCTGAGAAATTAAATCTGGATTCTGCTGACTTTCAAGATCTTTTATCAGTCCAGTTTTTAATCTTTCTGGTTATTTGGGAAGCATTCTTCTGGTGATGGAAAATGGTGGTGGACAAATTGATTTTATTAGATCTATAATGGCATGGAATTGCGTAGGATTGTTCTGTATCAAAGGTAGCTGTACATTTCAGTCTGAAGGGGCTGCTGATTGTTGGTAATAGCCTCCTATTTTTGGACTCTCAACTGCTCTGTTACCTGAGAAGGATGTGGCTTTTCCTTGCTGAGATGAATATTAGCAAGACAAGGTGGGTGAGGTAATACCTGTTATTGGACCAACTTTTGTTGGTGAGAGAGACAAGCTTTCCAGAGCTCTTTTTCAGGTCATGTTAAGAGCCATTCATCTTGGACTAAAGCAATGCTCTTTAATGCAGAATGTGGCAATTTGCTTACCTAATGTTGTGGGCTGATGTCAGCACACCTGTGCACCACACCTGCACTAACTTCCCATCAGTTACTGAGCACAATTCAAGATCTTGGTTTTAATCTTTTAAGCCCTGTGTGGCTTGGACCTTACTATTTTTTGAGACAACTATGTCCAGAGCTGAAAATAGATGAGATGCTTTTGCTGATGTTTCTTTGCTCCTTCTAGTGGTATGACAGAACCTGAAGTCGTTTGTGCATGGATCAGTGCACATTTTTGACTAAGTATTTGTTTGACTATGGATCGTTCCTGAGGGAGTTATCTTTATAAATTGGGATGATAGAGAGGGATTTTTTTTCTGACTGTTGTACTCTGTCTACAATCGATTTGAATCTAAATACCACGGTGATGGACCCCCTAACGTAAATGAAATTATTTTAGGTCCTCATTAAGAAATTGCCCTGAAACATCCAATCCTTACTCTAATATTAACATTTGTTTGGAATTGTGTCTATATGTAGAAACATTTTTTTCATGTAAGGCAATCAACAAAACTGTTCAAAGAGCAATAACTTGTCAATCAGTTTCCTGCTGACTTGTAATAAAGTACCTTTCAGTGGGAGTAATTGCAGCCTTTGAAAAGTTTAAAAAAAAAAAGAGAGAAACACAAAACAAAAAACCTTTTTGCATCAGGGAGGTAGAATCAGACAATGCTGGCACACTTTTACACTTCACCTCTGAGAATCATGACTGTTGGCATGAGAATTTGTATGTGTCCTTGTTAAATAGACCATTACATCACTTGGAAGTAATAGATGCTTCTAACAATAACTAGATTTGGAATTACTGTGTACCACCACCAGCTCAATTATATGAATAAAGAGGGGGAGCTGTTGCTGTCGGTAAATAGGGGGAATAATGAGATCCTGGGCAAAATTGTCAGTGTTAGTGGATGAGACTTGATGGCTATATTTCTCAAAACACTGCTCTACTCATTACCAGAACAAAGGGTTCTGATGCTGCTTTGGGCAGGCTTTCAATAGAATTATAAATCAGAAAACAAGCATTTACAAAACAAACTAACACTTATATCCTGACAACAATACTGCAGCAAACTCTCCATGCTAATTAACAAACAAAAATGTCATTTTTTAAAGACTATGATCTTCCTAGGATTTTCTAAAAAATTGGTTTATTTTTTACTCATGCAGCATCCATTGTCACAGCATCAGGAGTCCAATACTATAATTAATACAAATCTAAAATAATAAGCTATCGTTCTGTCATATTTGTTGGAAGTCTCCATAAAGTGTAAAGTCTATTTCTTTACCTTAAAACTTGCTACACACTGATTCAGATGGTGCCAGAATAAGTTCATTCCACAAACAAGGTTCATCAATAATAATGGTTTGCTTCTGGTCTCAGATTATAAACTTCAAATAACCATGATTAAGAGTTTCTTAACAGATCTTTACTGCCAGGTCAGGACCTGTAGCTAGATCCTGTTCTGCCCAAGGTGGTAACCAGCTCCTTGAGCTGCATATAGAAACAAATAACTTCCAAGTCCTCTTCAAGGGTAATTCCAAGTAATGTTTGCACGCACTGTTAGGCACTCCTGCTAACTGGCCCGAAGTAATGATAAACTGAGTATGATTCCAAAGATACAAGCAGTATTGGCAAATGGTAGATATATGCATCCAATATGGGGTGCATGCAGAGCTCCTGTCTTTCCAGTGCTTACAGCTATCAACCAGCTTCATTTAAGATAATCTAGGTTGAATTTGAGCATAGTGCTCTTACCCATATCCACACTTCTATTAAGTATTGAGAAAACTGGGGGACTGTGGTATCCTAGATCATATGATATGAGGAATATGCCTTTGTTATACTTACCTTTGACTTTAATTGTAATTGTTGTTGTTTTCCATCATAAAATGAGAAAACACAATAAAAAAATTGTAAATTGGAGTGCAGTCTGCATGTTGTTGGTACTGCAGCCCAAGATGTGTCTCAGTTTTCCCTAGTAGAAGGACCTGAATACATGCACATTGAAAATGAGAGATGACAGAGTGGAACATTGAAATATTCCATCTTACTCAGGACTGTGGCATTGTTAAAAATAGGCATAGTATTAACATAATTTTGGTACAAAATGAATCCAGAGAAGCTCTAGGAATATCAGATAAAATATAAAAGGGTTTTATTGTTTTAAACATTATCAGTAGGTTATTCAAGCTATCCAAATGTAAGTTGATACAATGATGTATTGAATGCTGTGACAGATTTGAAATGGGTGTAGAGAAACAAAGTTTTTGGGGAATTTTTTTGTGAAATGGTCATGTTTAAGTGTATGTATATTTATGTATTAACTCTTGCTATACATTCTGGTACTAAATGTTATATGCTTAATTGGTTACGTTTTTGACAGGGCAAAAAAGATGTCGCTCAAATTTTCAACAACATTCTCAGAAGGCAAATTGGTACAAGAACTCCCACAGTGGAATACATCTGCACTCAACAAAATATATTGTTCATGTTATTAAAAGGGTATGTACAGTATTTGGTGTAAATAGTTTTATATGAAGTATTGGAATGTTTTTTTCAGGTAAAAGCAGGATAGTGAGAGTGGTGAAATGTACCTTCTTCCTTTGCAATTTGTTTAAATAATTTTGCCACAGGGCCTGTAACTTCCCTTAAAGTAACTTAAGTCAAATGGATAATTTAAGCAATAGAATATCAAAATATGAATCCTTTAATGTGAAGGGTGACAGGGTGAGAATTGAAAACTAATACTGCGCTAAAAACATTCTTGTTGGGGTAATGTAATGTTCCTTTTCACTGAACTTACTTCATTGTCCAGAATTTAAACTGTTATTCCTGATCTTAGTTATTTACCGAGTGTTCGAATGATTGTTCTAACGTCTGGCTAAATGAACTTGCTGTCCCATCCTCTGAGTTACTGTGCAGCTCCTGCTTCATAGTTATTGGGTAATACAACTACAGAGACATCAAGAAGCTCCAACTTTTCTAGATATGATTGTGTATTCACTGCATGCTAGATTGCTGTTTCCACCTCTATTCTTGTATTACCTGTGTTGTTACATCAGAGAATCATGCCATATCAATTATGCTGTAGCAAGTCTGCAGCTGCATACCAAAATTCGTGAAAACAAATTTAAGTAAAAAGCCTTTTGTTTTTTAAATTAGGGAACAAACATCCCCCCAACCTCAAAATGGACTGTTACATTTCTATTATTCTGTGCCATGAATAACAGAAAATATTAGAGGTTGCAATCCAATTTTATCATTTTGGGGTGGGAAAGTTCACTAATGTCTTGTTAACATTTTAAAAATGGTTTTATGCATTTCAAACACTAATTTTATATCAGTAGCTGTAGCATGTATACTGATGGATATTGTTCAAATAAGCTGTCATACATCATGATGTACAGTATACTCCTGATTATCCAAATAGACTGAGGGACACTGATTTTATTTGGATAATTGGGAGTTCGGATAATCAGGATAGCAGGAACCGTTCAGCCATTGAGCAGTGGAGTTCCCTCCTCCACAACGGGGGGCTCGTCTTGCTCCTCACAGTACTAGCCAGAGGTCTCTGCTCTATTTTACAAATCTCCACGTTAGCCGAATCCCTTCCTTGTTCCCCAGCATGAGATACGTGCTGCAGACGGCACGTATCTCATGCTCAGGGACAAGAAAGGGATTTGGATAATGAGGTTTGGGTCAATGGGGGTATACTGTAGTTGTACTCAAATGCTACAGTGATTGGCATGGTATAAGATTCTATAGAAATGATAAAGAATTAGATTAAATAGTTAATTCCTTGGAATAGCTGTTTGCCACATCATGACGACAGTAATAAGATGTTAAAATAACAGGTTTTGTTTTCTGGATGTTTAAACAAAAGATCTGCTCTTTAGTTTTTCCTCAAAGTTTTTGCATTACATAGTAATTAGAGATGTTGCCAAGTCTGAAACCTACCAAATGTGTGGTATCATGCTTATGTCACATTGTCTCTTCATTCTTTTTATCTGTGCCACTTGTCTGAGCCAGCAGAGTATTGATACATATAGAAAAATTGTTTTACAACAAGAGCAGGAACTTGCACATTTTAATCCCTGGCTTCCTCATGAACACTAAGAACCCCCTAGCAGTCTAGAGGAGCAACAAAATGTATCTTTGCAATTGTAAAGAAATCCAGTGTTCCACAGAGTACTTTTAATTTTTCCTATTGTACAGTCTCATTTTGACAGAACCCAAGATATCTGAAAGATTCAAAGGGCAAGATTATTATTAACCATCGTATAATATAAAAGTAAGAACAAATGAATGATACTAAATTCTTATATGTGCTTTCTCAAAGTGCTTTACAAAGGAAGGCATAGAAACTGAGGCACAGAGAAGTGAAATAACTTCCCCAAACTGTCAGACTGGTCAGTGGCAGAATCTTCTCCTAACTTCAAGTCCAGGATCGTGTTCAGTGGACCACGTTGCTGATTTTTAGGACAGCATAACCTAGGACAGCCACCATGAAACATTTTTGTGTGTGCATGAATAAAAATGTTTGAAATAGATGTTGGTTTTAATTTATAGAAGTACTTACTGATCTGTTGTATGTCTTACATATGATGCATCTGGTATAGCCAAATTTACATAATTTTAAGATATTACGGTGAATGTGAACCAACCATTAGGATCTAGGCTTTGAAAAGGTATATGATTTGCCAGAATCCTGTTGATTTAAATATGTGGAGCTACAAGAGACCCATAGATTTCAAGTGACGTTACTTTCAAATTTTGACCGTGTACTTGCAGTGTAAATGCTTATTCTTTTGACCACGTGGAACAGTCTGTTTGTTCACTTATGAAGTTTACCTAAAAAGTCATACTCAGTATTCCATATAAAATGAACAAGTTTGGCAGTATACTGGGAGTTGTGAATTGTCCATACCACTAGAGGGCAAACTTCTGCTGTCCCAACCTGCAGAGCACCTACTGCACATTTAGAAAAGCCTGCTATGAGTCACGTTCCACCTGCAGTTATGAGAAGAGGGCATTGATTTTGAGTCTGAACATAAAGTTATGTTTCTTATGCTCCCATTGTATACAAGTGATTCATACAAGCAACAGATTGATCATCTGATTTTGGTAGTGTTTCGTAGAACATCTGAAAGTGGAACTTAATATGCAGATAAATGCCTTTTAATTATTGAAATGTTTAAGTTGACTTGATAACATAATATAGCGTATAGTTAATTATATATAAAGTTGCAGTACTACAGTACCACATTTTAAAGGTATTTATATAGACTTCTCATTTTGCAGGTACGAATCTCCAGAAATTGCTCTAAATTGTGGAATAATGTTAAGAGAATGCATTAGACATGAACCACTTGCTAAAATAATCTTGTGGTCAGAACAGTTCTATGATTTCTTCAGATATGTGGAAATGTCAACGTTTGACATTGCTTCAGATGCGTTTGCCACATTCAAGGTAACTTGCATACCATATCTAAATAGTTACAATAGCATACATTTCTCCAGCATCTCAAATATATAATCCCAAATGTCAGGTGTTAGTCACATATGGAGTCAGCATATGGAGACAGAGAACAAAGTTTGTGACACTCTCTGTAAAGGGGCTGGATCAATTGAACATTGCTTCCTTCTAAGCACATGGCAATTAAGATATTGCTTCAGATACATGTGCTATGTTCAGGGTAACATTTATTCCAGAACTAAAATTTAATATTTTACTTAGATTGTAAACTCTTCAAGGCAGGGAGGGACTGTCTTATTTGTGTAGTGCCTTGCATGATTGGTGCTGATTCATGATTGGGACATCTAGGTGCTAACACTGTACAAATAATGAATAGTGTAAGTGGACCCTTTGGTGCTGTAGGGCTCTGGTGATATAGTAGCTTATGTGTCATTCCTGTTGCAGAGAGTAGGCCTGGGTTTCCCTGTGCCCCAGTGATCCAAGCAGCTGTATCTTGGAGCTGTTGGAAGCCAACACAAGTTAAAAGAGCCTTCAAGTTGCTCTGATTTCTCTATGAGAACCAGTACAGCATATAGCAGACCCCTTCCTAAGTTATGCTATGAGTTTTCATAGCCACAATCAAGAATCTACACCAATATTCCAACTTTTTTTCTTTATTTCCATAGTATATCAAAATCCTTCATTGGATTAATTAGACTCTTCAGAGGCATCCAGAATGAATATTTATTATTTTAATAAATACTTTTTTTTTAATCTGAAAATATTGCTTAAACATGACATACTTTTTCAGGATTTACTTACGAGACACAAGTTGCTGAGTGCAGAATTTTTGGAACAGCATTATGATAGGGTGAGTAATATAATTCCTCAGAACTTTTTGATGATTGATACAGAATAATTTTCATTTGACTGAAAAAGTTAAATACTTTTTCATTCTTTGTATCGTATTGCTTGGATTCTTAGTTAAGAATTACCAAGGACAGTTTATGTATTGCATTAATCAAAGTTAGGTTTGCATATTTTTGTACCATAGTGTTTTTAAAATAGAAATTTGTTTTAAAATTCTCAGCATTTCAACATCAAAAACTTAAACTGAGATTTTGAAAAGATGAAAATCTAGCTTTGTGAAAATGCATTTTCCACTAGAGGGAACCTTTTCCCATTTTTTCTGTTGTCTATATGAGGCCTTAGTCACAAAGGTATGTTTGATAGTTTTGCTCCATCTGCTGGCCAATTCTGATATTAATAAAAGCTTAAATCATTTCATAGTCTACAAAATTTTATTGCTTAAAGAATAACTTCCTTCATTATATGGTAGTCCAAATATTTAAAGTTCCCAAAATAGCAAAGAAATTAAGTTTTTAAAAAGCTTGTTAAAATGTTAAACACTTGTAATGTAATACTGCAAACCTTGTTTCAGTAGAATTCTAAGTTTTTATTTACATACCTATTAAAGATCCCCCCAGTTAAATAAATTCATTCAGAAGGGCTTGTGTCACTTGGAAAGTTCCTGATTTTTCTCTTCATTCTCCATTCAGTTCTTCAGTGAGTATGAGAAGTTACTTCATTCAGAAAATTATGTGACGAAAAGGCAGTCACTTAAGGTAAGGTAGTTTTACTTTGAGTGCCCTTTTTTTCTCCAAGGGTGAGGGATAGCTTTGTGGTTTGAGCATTGGCTGCTAAACCCAGGGTTGTCAGTTCAATCCTTGAGGGGGCCATTTAGGGAATCGGGGGCAAAAATCTGTCTGGAGATTGGTCCTGCTTTGAGCAGGGGGTTGGACTAGATGACTTCCTGAGGTCCCTTCCAACCCTGACATTCTATGATAATTTCAGGGTGAATTGATTTAAATCACAATTACTTAAATAATTAGTTTGAATCGCAATTTAAAACAGTAAAAATAGTTGATTTCAATAACTATTTTAATAAGATTTTATTTGTGGATTTGCCAAAGAGTTTATTTTCATCACGTGGGAGCATGGTTGAATCAAAGCAATCTGGGGCGCACGCAACACAGGGGCTCCTGTGCCACACCCTTGCAACATCACCCTATCTTCCACTTGGAGTGATGGTGGCCGGGTTAGGGCTACAGGGGTGGAGCCCAAGGGAAGCAGGGACAACAGGGAGAACCAAAGAGGCTGGAGCAGTGGTAGGGGGGCCCCATTTCCCCCCAGATGTGGCAGTAGGGGCTCCCTTACCTATCCCAGGGCACAGATTTGGTAGCAGTGGGGCTCCCCCAGTATTTACCCCACAAATAGGCATGTATGTATCTGTACAGAGTGATATTTCTTGACTGAAAATTTTGTAGCTAGAGACAACTGTCAGCCAGTTGTCTCCAACCACAGTTCTCCCGTTTGAGGATGCAAAAGATATCTTTCATTGGTTTTTATGAAGACTGGCTATTATTCAAGCTTCTTATATTGCAGAAACTCCCAAGGGTCTAAATGGGATGAGGGCCCCATTGTGATAAAGCACTGTACAAACACACACGAAGACCGTGCATGTACCAAAGAGCTTACAGTCAGGGTATTGGGTGAAACTGTCCAAGGAATGATTTAGACTGGTCTGCGCACAGTTTCTACACTGGTATAATATATATCATCGGGGTGTGATTTTTATAAAGACGTAGTACCAGTAAAGCAATGTGGATGCCGTTACACTAATGTGAAGGTGCCTTTCGCCTTATACTGGTACAGTTTATCCCCTTTTCCGTGAGGGAATAGTTGTACCAGCATAAGCACTGATTAGTTTTAGACTTATTTCCGCAAAACTCAGGGCCCAGGTACATAATTTAATAAAATACACTTAAATAGATATAATTGGTAACCACAGCAACATCAGCATAGATATCTATTAAACATCCGTGCTGGTCAGCTGTGGGATGTGTTAATTTTCCATAGGGAAGTATGAGGTTGGAGTGAAGGTATTGCACAGTTGTCAGGAATCAGTTACAAGTGCGTGTTGGAGGTGTATGGGACTTACTTATAGATGGGTGAGTGCAGTGTGTGGGGATTGATATGTTAAAGAAAGACACGTTAACTGGACACACATGCTTGCTTCTAAGTGTTTGAGTTGGCCTAGGTGCGGGAACTAGGAGTGCCGGGGGTGCTGCAGGTTTTATGTGGGGTCCCAGCTGCTGGTTCCGTGCCCGGGACTTCACTCCCCAGCTACCCTCCTGGGGCCCTGCGCCCAGGGCTTGGGTCCCTGTCCCTGTGCCTGGGGCCCCGTCTGCTAGCCCCCTGTTCCTGGGGTCCCATCTGCTGACTCCACTCCCAGGCTCCCGCTCCCGGCCCTGTGGCAGGGGCTCTACTCTCAGGGCCCCGGCTGCCAGCCCCACGCCCGGGACTCCACTTCTGGCCCCACATGCGGGGTCCCAGATGCCCTGCTGTGGCCCCAGCCTTGGTCCCTTAGCCCTGGCCAGATCCCCCGCTCCCGGAGACGTGGCCCTACTCCCAGCCCCAGCTCTGGAGGGTGGGGCAGCATAGATAGGAATAAAGGGGGGCATGAGGTAAAAAATAAAAACTTCTTTCAGCACCCCCACTATTAAGTGTTCCAGCACCACTGTGAGTAGGGGGGGTTTCCTGTTAAGCAACCATAACTGTTTTTTATTTTTTTCCTCTTTTGGAATTTTCTTTTCTTTTATTTTTTAACTGTGTATGGTGTTAGTAGATTATAAGAGACAGGTTCCTTTTCCCCCACAATGTTGTTATAAATGCTTGCATGTTCGGGTGGTAATTTCAGACTTGGAATATGTATAGAAGGTCAAGTCAGTGTTTTCATTTTGTAATCGTTTTACTAGAGAATTTTTAATATTTTCTGAGTGGTAAAAAGAACAAATGTAGTAAAAAAGATCAATTTCCGAAGATTAAGTGTTCATTGGGAACCTCAAAAGTGTAACAAAGGACTAAAAAGCAGAGCTGGTCCATTTCATCACACACTAATATAATTGTGATAGTGCTAATTACTGTTTATATTGTTTCATTTTCTTTTTATTTTAGGTTAAAGTTTGCTTTTTTAAAAAGCAAACGTAACCTTTTAAATTAAGACGATGCAAAAATAGCCAAAGACTGTAACCACCTGAAAAGTACCTACCCAACATCACGATGCAGGGATGGTAGAGCCATGGATTGAGCCTGGTTCCTCCTATATTCCAGTCCCAATGCCTTAACCACAAAACCATGATGTACAGTATCAGGTTTTATAATTAAAGACTCTTCTGTCTGTGTCAGTGCTTTGTAGAGATGGCCATGTAGGGATAATCCTGTTTTACAGACGGCAGAGCCAAGAACACAGATTTGGCCCGATCTTTGTGCAAAGTAGCATGGCTACATGGATGACTCTTTTATAGCTGTTATAGTAGAGATTGAGCTTTTATTACCACCTCTGGTAGAAATGGTCTTGTGCAACCTCTCAGATCCTCTCTTACCTCATTTATAAAATTGGGAGGGAGGATGATACCTTGACTGTGGGTAGCTGACTTCTGACAACATCGAATTATCCGTTTCAGATACCAGACATGTTGAGCATAGATATGGTACAGTAGCTAGTTATCACCTAGCAAAGGGCATTCGTTATGGGGGTATTGAGAGCTCCTTCTGCTGACATAGCACTGTCCACATCAGCACTTTTGTCAGTGAAACTTGTGATGGTCAGAGGGTGTGTTTTTTCACTCCCCTGACCAACAAAAGTTTTACCAGCAAAAGTGGTAGTGGAGTCACAGGCTAATGGGAAACAGAAAGGTAGGCAGTTTTTCAGCCAGGCTGAGAGAGAGAATGGAAAAACCACATCAAAATACCCTGGACTGGGAGTCAGGAGAACCACGAGTTTGTTATACCTCTTTTATTGACAGATGTCAATTACTCAATGTGCTTCACAACCCGTATGATAAAAATTGTATTTGAACTCATAAAATTTCAGTAATACTTCATTGTTCTGTCACATTTTTCCACCCTTAGTTGCTTGGTGAATTGCTATTGGACAGACACAACTTTACAATTATGACAAAATACATCAGTAAACCTGAAAATCTGAAACTAATGATGAACCTTCTACGAGACAAGAGTCGCAACATTCAGTTTGAGGCCTTTCATGTCTTTAAGGTATGGTACCAAAAATCATAAAACCATTGAATAGCTTCTGTAGTGTGCCTCATTTACACAGGTAGTGAGGTTAGTCGATAATGATGACAAACCTCAGATCTGTCTGCTCTGAAAAATTACTTGATTCTTTCTTTTGCTGAAAAGTACTTATTCAGGAAATGCTAAATGGTTTTGTATGGTTATTGTTAGCATAACCTTCCTCTTCTAAAATTCTGTATGAACTGAGAATGATGAAGGGGATGAATGCATGCTGTGGTTTCTGAGCATATCTCGACATCATTCTGAGGATTCTAAACAGGTCTGTGTCATGCTACAGAGTACTATGGAGGATACGTGTAGTATTTCAAATCAACTAATCAGTTTTGAAAAATCTAAATCAGGGTTGTCTGTTAAAACAAGTTACCCTTTTTATTAATAGTAGACATAAACTAATGGTTAGTAATAGGTTGGGGACTTAGATTCATTCAGGAATAACCCTGCAGAAAGGTTTTAAACCATCTCTAGTCTCTCTTAACGATGATGCTAGATACATAAAATCGTGCACTTGCTACAGAACTCAATCCTATGAGGTGCTGAGTGCCTCCTGCAGGATGTCATGACCAGGCAGCTCCCATTAACTTCAGAATTCAGCCCTCAGTCTCTACCTCAATAACATATAAAACTGGTTTTCATTTCAGATTAATCTTCTCAGATATTCCAATTGTTTTTTTCATGTGCAGATATTTAGGAGAGAAAACATTCATAATTTTAAACTTGGGCTGTCAATCGCAGTTAACTCAAGTGATGAGCCCAAAACAAATTAACTAGATTTTAAAAAGTCACAACTAATCAGTTTTAATTGCACTGTTAAACAATAATAGAGTACCAACTTAAATTTATTATAAATATTTTTGGATTCTGCATTTTAAACATATTGATTTCAATTACAACACAAATACAAAGTGTACAGTGCTCCCTTTATATTTTTATTACATTTTCACTGTAAAAAAATGAACAAAATATAGTATTTTTCAGTTCAACTCATGGAAGTACTGTAGTGCAATCTTTTTATTGTGAAGGTGTAACTTACAAATGTAGAATTATTATTTCTTACGTAATTGCATTAAACACTAAAATAATATAAAACTTTAGAACCTACAAGTCCATTCAGTCCTACTTCTTGTTCAGCCAATCGCTAAGACAAACAAGTTTATTTATATTTACGGGAGATAATGCTGCCTACTTATTTACAATGTCACCTGAAAGTGAGAACAGGCGTTTGTATGGCATTGTTGTAGCTGGCTTTGCAAGGTATTTACGTTCCAGATATGCTAAACATTCACATGCTCCTTCATACTTTGACTTGTAGGCTTTAAAGTTTGAAATAGTTTTGTTTTTGAGTGCAGGTATATAAAAAACAACAATAATAATTTTACATTTGTAAGTTGCACCTTCACAGTAAAAAGATTGCACTACAGTACTTGTCTGAGGTGAACTGAAAAATACTATCTTTGTCGTTTTACCGTACAAATATCTGTAATAAAAAATAATATAAAATATGCTGTACACCTTGTATTCTGTTTTGTAATTGAAATCAATATATTTGAAAATGTAGAAAAATATCCAAAAATATTTATAATGTATTTAAATTGGTATTCTATTATTGTTTAACAGTGAAATTAAAACTGATTAATTGTAATTTTAATCTTGTGACTAATTGCAATTAGTTTTTTAATCATTTGACAGCCCTATTTTAAACCATTATCATCTCACTTTTTATTAGCTAAGTATAATTTTAACTGAGCCTTCTGTTTCCTGTATCTGTGCTAAAATCCCTCTTCTTTTGTTGCAGGTGTTTGTAGCCAATCCTAACAAGACACAGCCTATATTAGATATCCTCTTAAAGAACCAGACCAAACTTATTGAGTTCCTCAGCAAGTTTCAGAATGACAGGACCGAGGACGAACAATTTAATGATGAGAAGACCTATTTAGTTAAACAGATCAGGGATTTGAAGAGACCAGCACAGCAAGAAGCTTAATCTCCAGTAAACCCCTAAAATATTAAACCCAAATTCCGCATTTGCTGTTAGATATTCAGCATCAGGCACTCTTATCAATTCATGAGGAACATTACTGCTAATCTGCTGTTCAGTGAACGGTTTTTGTTTTCTCTCTTCTTTTTTAGTCCAAGTTGAAAAACTAGCTGCTGCTTTCTTGCACAATGTGGACTTTCTTGATATTTGTGTCATTTCAGAATTCAAAGACACTGCTTGTTTTAGGAGTCCTGGGGGGAAAAAAGATACTAGATTCATGAAAGCAAACATAGATGATAGTTTGATTTAGGAAAGAAGGTATTAATGTAGTTAAGCAACAGGTTGCATGCTTGCAAATCTGATTAAATCATATGTTTGCACTTACGTTGTTTGAGATATGAGCACAATGTGACCTGTGCATACATGGCACCATAATATAAAATTGTATGCCTTGATTAAAAAAAAAAAGTGCAGTGCTTTACTTGTAATCAAAGGGGAAATGTATCTAAGATGTGAGCTTATTGGGATAAACAGTTGTCTTGCAAATAAACTCAATTTAGCAACTTTTAAAAGAGTGAAATCTTGAGGTTCATAAGGAAATGTATATAATATGCCTTTCACTGCTTTATAGATTTTTTTTGACATATGATTTTCTGAGAATTGAGTTGTAAACTTGGAAATATGTTCTAAGGGTTTTGTTAATTTTACTTTGAAGGTATTTCAAACAGTAGAGCTAGCAGTGACACTTCGCATTTCATTTCAACAATGCTTGCTGGTTTCTTTTGTATATAACTCCTAGGCTGCTCATTTCTTTAAAAATATGATTTAATTTGTACAGCAGAGGAATGTTATTGTATTAGTCTGTAACTATTACTTAATATTGAGTTCTGCAAAATGAATGCTCATATGTAGCTGAATACTTCAGATCATCTGAGAATGCTGATTTAACATTTCTTAAATACTGCAGCATCAAAAGGAAAAAAAACAATTTATATGTATTCACTTATCTAATGGGGTGCCATCAATTAGGTTAGGCTAAAATATAGAACTGGAATCCTTTAATCTGTATTCTTACTGGTTAATATTGGCCTTATTCACTTAAATTAGTGCTGTGTTCTGTAAATGGTCAAGATTATGATAAACTAATATTGATTCCTTTTTCTTCTGGGGAGTCTACAGAGACCACCTTTGCTTTCTTGCAGTAGATATCTCAGTACAATAGTTATGAAAGTGAATAATTTCCCCTTGACTTCGAGAAAAATAATTTCATAGATGGCCTACTTGTAACAAAATGATTTAATTTTGTCAAGTCCTGTTCTTAAATGCTGCAAACTATCAGTATTTATAAAAAAACAAACAAACTGATTTTGCACCATGTTGGCTTTTGTTACTCTGACCATAACAAAAAACATCTACTAAATATTTGTAAACAATGTTATTAAAATTGTATCTGTTCATCTTATAATTATGCTAAAATCACAACCAACTTATGAGTTGGAGTTTGAACGTTCAAATTCTACATGGCTGAACCTGATTGAGAATGCCATAAAATTGCTCATTGCTTTCTGTCCTCTTACTAATTAAAATTATTTTCAGTTAGCAAGATGAAACCCCTGATTGACATTTTAGCTAATTTTGAAGCCATTGTGAGGGAAATCAGGTAATAGCTCCAAAAAATTGGGTGTTTTCACTCTGGTAATATAAAATGTCTCTTAACATTGTCATTGATCTCTTTAAGGTTCTTAATCTGTCCATTGCAAACTGATTCATATTGTCTCCTGGAAAATAGCAAATTAATCTTACTGAAAATGAGAGATCTCTATTTTTAAAATCATTTCGGTAGGCAGGCAAAATTGGCCATTAGATGGTATTATAGTTCAGCACTAGCAGTCTTATATTTTGGTTTATCATAGTTGAGTGGAAGAAAACATTATTTGCCAAGTTATTCTCCATAACACACAAGGCTTCCACTTTAGAAAAATGTAGAAATGCTAAAATTTATATATGTAAAGAAGTGAAGAAATTTGGATTGGGGTATTGGTTTTTCTCTCTCTGACTGGGAAACAGTGGATATGATAACTTTTTTAACATATGAAAGCATTTGAATGTTGGCGTTCAAGAAAAAAGTTGTATTTAAATTTAAGATCATTTGACATGCTATTCATATTTAAAAAATTCTGCTGTACTGGAAGTAGTTTCTTCTCATCTGCGTGAAGGCTTAAAGATATTACTAAAAGTTATTTAATGTGAGGTTGTTGTTTTTTTTTTTTTTAAATATTGATGTATACAGTTGTAATTCTACTTCCATGAAAGTATTTCATTTCTCCTGAGAAAAAATGCATTTCTTACCAGAAAATCTGGCTGGCCCCATAATTTAAATTGAAATAAAATTTTGAAGAAAATCCATTATGTGCTTTATTGTGTTTGAAAATGTCAAGTTACGTGTGGACCTGAACACTCACCTCTTTAGTGCCTTAAAGGAGTACATGCTGCATCACTTCTGAATCATAAGTTTGCAGATGAAACAGAATTACTGAAGGTAGTTAAATCCAAAGCAGACTGTGAAGAGTTACAAATGGATCTCATAAAACTAGATGACTGGGCAACAAAATGGCAGATGAAATTCAGTGTTCTTACATGCAAAGTAATGCACATTGAAAAACATCATCTCAAATATACATACAAAATGAGGGGGTCTAAATTAGCTATTACCACTCAAGAAAGATCTTGGAGTCATTGTGGATAGTTCTCTGAAAATGTGTTCTCTGTGTGCTGTGTCAATCAAAAAAGCATTAGGAAAGAGCGATAGTAAGACCAAAGATATCATAATGTCGCTTTATAAAGCCATGGTATGCCCATGCCTTGAATACTGCCTGCTATGTCCAAAATATATATATATAGAGAGAGATCTATATAAAAAAGAAATGGAAAAGATACAGAGAAGGGAGTATGGAACAGCTTCCATATGAGGAGAGATTAAAAAGACTGGTACAATTCAGCTTGGAAAAGAGACTAAGGGAGGATATGACAGAGGTCTACAAAATTATGACTGGTGTGAACAAAGTGAATAAGGAAGTGTTATTTACTCCTCATAACACAAGAACCAGGCATCACCCAATGAAATTAATAAGCAGCAGGCTTAAACAGAAGGAAGTATACTTCCAAAAATGTACAGTCAACCTGCTGAACTCGTTACCGGGGATGTTCTGAAGGCCAAAACTGAGTCCAAGTTAAGTTCATGGAGGATAGGTCCATCAAAGACTGTTAGCTAAGATGGTCAGGGATGTAACCCCAGGCTCTGGGTGTCCCTAAGCCTCTGATTGCCATATGCTGGGGCTGGACAGAGAGAGGATGGATCACTTGAAAATTGCCCTGTTTTGCTCACTCCCTTTTAAACGTCTGGCAATTTGCACTGTTGGAAGACAAGATATTGGGCTACTTAGACCATTGGTCTGACCCAATATGGCAGTTTTTATGTTTCGTTCTTATAAAAGAATGATCCTAAATGGCACTTTCAAAGCCACTCTTGAGAAAGGTGCAAAGGAGTGCTGTACAAAAGACGCAATAACTGATTTGTATTTGCAAATGGCGGCCTGGTTTCTCTGATCCTTTGATTGTTACAAACTTAGGGCCTGATCTAAAGCCCACCGAAGTCAATGGGGGTCTCAGGCTTTGGACCAAGCTTTTAGTGTTAATTTCAGCATGGAGTTAACAATTATAAGCCATGTATCGGGGGTAGCCGTGTTAGTCTGTATCTACAAAAACAACAAGGAGTCTGATGGCACCTTAAAGACTAACAGATTTATTTGGGCATAAGCTTTCGTGGGTAAAAACCTCTGGAGAAGTGAGGTTTTTACCCACAAAAGTTTATGCCCAAATAAATCTGTTAGTCTTTAAGGTGCCACCAGACTCCTTGTTGTAATTATAAGCCATGTTGTTTGTTTGGATATTCTCTGGAGACAATTTAGGGTTTATTTTCACTGAACTCGTCACTTCTTATTCCTAATTGGTTCTTTGCTTTTTGTACTCTCTATTCCTAAACATTTTTTGCTTTTGATTATGTCCATTTTTCATGCCTACCACTAGCAGTTAGAGGAGGCTGACTTGCCAGTCTACTAAATCAATGCAATACAAATAAAAATTGCAGGGTTTTTGATGCAGATATATATGGCTATTCTCTTTAATTATTGGAAAATCTATTTTTATATTGGTTTTTTTCCATGTGCAGCATATACATGTCACATTAAAAGAATTATTCAACGTGTTAGCTCTTGGTCAACAATCTACATACACTTGATCCTTTTAGATTATGTTGGTCCAATTTTAGGATCAAGCTTTTCCCTTAAAATACAGTATATTATAATGCTTTATAGATTAAGATCACAAATTAAAGGAATGACATTTAAAAATGGACAGGTGTCCTCTTAGGTGCCTGGATGAAAATTTCCATTTAAGTATTTGGATGAGATAGCTAAGGGGTCGGGAGAGGACAGGAGGTTGAGGTTTTTGTATTAATTTAAAATGTGTGTTCTCCACAGATTTTTACTGAATGAATTGCCTTATGGATTGGAATCACTAAGAATCAGAATAAAAGTTGCATGGAGCACATCACAAATGTGAAGCTTGTTTCTGATTATTTCATAGGTAAGAAACTTTCTAATATGGATGTCACCCAAGTTTTTGGATACACAGTGGTTTTGTGCATTTGTCATACATAGCCTCGGCCAAACTTCAGTATTTACTACTTCATTGGGGGAAAAAAAGGCCCTTTCAATGAAAGCCTAGTTAGACTCACTCAGGATTTTTGTTCTAGTCTCCTGCTTTTTCCAGTCCTTAGCTGTTCACTATTTTTATTAAAGTTCTAGAGTAGTGGTAGCCGAATGGCAAGTCTTCTCTCCCTCAGTGGTTAGTATGTGCCACTGCCTCAGTGACCAAAACCTTTTCATTATGTACATTTGCTCTGAATTTGCAGCCTGTCAAAGAGCTCCAGTATGGAGATTCATCTGGACTTTCTCCTGCTGCTATTCTGGCTCGCAGCCAAGGCCATGTTCTGCTTTCTCTGGGTTGTCCTTTATTGTAGACCAGTGGACTCCAAACTGGGGGTGCACCCCGACAGGGAGTGTAAAGGAAGATCGGGATGGCCCCCAGAGGGGGTAGGGAGGGAGCACCACCCAGTCCTGACATGCCCCCAGCTCTGCCCCGGCCCTGGCCCCACTCCCGGCCCCAGCTCTGCTCCCAGCCATGGCTCAGCTTCCAGCTGTAGTCCGGTCCCGGTTTGCGACACTATAAAGGGGATATGGGGCATGCTTTTTTGAGCACTTCAGCATATTGTAATTCATGGTGTTAGCATCCATAGGTAAAATATTTGTAATGTCTATTTGAACAGTACCTCTTAAAGCAGTGATCCCCAAAATGTTTCTGTTGCGTCCCTCCTTTCCCATAATGGAATCTGTCCGCGTCCTCCTGGGAGCCAAGGTCAGCAGCTGGGAGTGGAGATGTGGTCAGGAGCCTGGGCCGGAGCCGGGGCTGAGAGCAGAGCTGTGGCAGGGAACAGGGCCCACAGCTGGGGCTGGGATCCGGGGCCGGAGCTGCGGCTGGCACCAGAGCCAGGGGCTGAGGCCGGAGCAGGACTGGGGGAAGAGCCAGGCAGGCCGGTGCTTCCTCCCTGCCCCAGTGGGGGCCGGCTCGGGCTCCACTGCGCCCCTCTCAACATTCCTCCTCTCTCTCTCCCCCCTCCCCCAGTTTGAGTATATCTCTTGCCAAGAGACTGCTGCATCCAACAATGTGACATTGTTCCTATCATAAAACACATCTGTTAAGGCTGTATCCCCACTTTGAACTTTAGGGTACAAATGTAGGGGCCTGCATGAAAACTTTTAAGCTTAACTACCAGCTTAGCTTTGGTTCGCTGCCACCATCCCAAGGCTAATTTCCTTCCCTGGGTAGCCTTGAGAAACTTTTTACCAATTTCCTGGTGAATACAGATCCAACCCCCTTGGATCTTAAAACAAGGAGAAATTAATTAGGTTTTTAAAAAGAAGGCTTTTAATTAAAGAAAAAGGTAAAAATTATTTTCGTAAAATCAGTATGGAAATTAACCTTACAGGGTAATTAAACTTAAGGAGCTTAGAGGACTTTCCTTTAGTCTTAGGTTTAAAGTACAGCAAACAAAGATAAACACTTTAGTAAAAGGTACATTTACAAGTTGAGAAAACAAAGGAAAACTAACACGCCTTGGCTGGCTATTTACTTACAAGTTTGAAATAGGAGAGACTTGTTTAGAAAGATGTGGAGAACCTGGATTGATGTCTGGACCCTTTTAGTTCCGAGAGCGAACGCCCTTCCAAAACAAAGAGCACAAAAACAAAAGCCTTCGTCCCCCTCCCCCCCCAAAAAAAGATTTGAAAGTATCTTGTTCCCTTATTGGTTCTTTGGGTTAGATGCCAGCCAGGTTACCTGAGCTTTTTAACCCTTTACAGTGAAAAAAATTTAAAGTTTCTGGCCAGAAGGGATTTTATAGTATTGTACACAGAACAGCTGTTACCCTTCCCTTTATAGTTATAACAACATCAAACATCATTAATGAGTTAGCACAGCATACATCTGAAGTATGAGGAAGACCAAGTGAAAGCTCAGCTTGTGAATGACAGGATACTGGGTTTTGCTGCTTTACTAACCATCACAGGGAAGGCTTCAAAGTAGAGAGCCAGAAAATACCCTCATAATTTGTGCCCATAAGCTTTAGTCAGGAGCAGAATGGTTGTTTTTAATCTGCCAACTGCAAAGTTCTTTGAAGCAATGAGATTTTAACTCTGCCAAGGCTTCATATACATCTCTACCCCGATATAACGCTGTCCTCCGGGGCCAAAAAATCTTACCGCATTATAGGTGAAACTGTGTTATATCGGGATAGAGGTGTACTTACAGTTGGAGGATCAGATCTGTTCTATCATATTAACCTTTCAGGACAGTGTCCTATGGAAAGCATACCTTAGAATCTATATGCAAGAAATTCAAGAAATAGCTCAACTGGACTCAGTGAAAAGAGAAACATTATTTTCTCAGGTTCTTGCGCAATATTGTCCAGATTGGAAATGTATTGCATTTAGGTGCCTTTATGCATAGGTAGTCCACAGTGCAAGAATATTCTTCTCATGTTATTCTGCATTGCTAAATGATAACTGCAGGAATGTAAAACAGGCAATTTGTGTCTATGAAGATTGCTAGAACTGAATGAACTTCCAAGTGAACAAAAACTTTCCTGAAGAAGCCATTCCAGAACATTTAACTGGTTCCAAAATACAGCCAATTTTAATAAAAGCAAGTTATTCACAAATTATACGTAGCCTTTTGAAATAGTTCAAAGTAAAGTTCCCACAAGCTAACATTGTAAGCAGAAGTTCTTTGTGTCTTCAGGTGTGCAATGAAAACATGTCTAGCACCTTATAAAGGATTGGTTGATAGTGACAATTAAAATCCAGCCTTACTTATAAATCAGAACCTATTGGCTCCTATTAATTCTGATGAATCTTTTCTGAATTTCCTACCACGCAGTTTTTGAATTCGATATCTTTCTGGTATAGTGATACCAAGTTTATACTACAGGTGTGGTCTTGCCAGAGTAATACTGAGAGAGTCTTGGTTCTGTTTTCATATTCTGCCTCTGTGTAGGCAGCTCAAAATTGCCTTGGTCTTTTTGTGCTGCCATGTCACATTGTAGACTTATTAGAAGACAAAAAAATTTGAAATCCTATATTACTTGGCATTACTTTCTTTGATATTGCTCTCTCCCATTCAACATATGTTTCATATTATTTTACCCAATATGTTAATTTGTATCTTTCTAAGTTGAATCTTTTAATATTTGTTTTTTTGGCCACATATTTTGTTTAGTCTTCTTGAGAACTAGGTAGTTTTCCTGTGTCCTAATTGATGTTGACAGTGTCTCCAAATGTAATTTTACTAATGTCAATTTACTCCCTTTTCTGGATCATTAGAGAACATTTTAAATATGACAGGACAAAGTACTGTATCCCACTCGATGCATCCCTCCATTCAATAGTTTAGTGTTTATCTTTACCCTTTGTTTTTGTTCCTTCCGTCTGTTTTCATTCCATGTGACTGTCCTCTAATCCCAAATTTGAATGAACTTTGTGTATAACCTCTCATGAGAGAGTATATCAAATGCTTTATTAAAATCTGCATTTTAATGTGTGTGTGTATTTCCTAATTGACTTCTAAATGAACATTAATACTTTAAAACAAATCTATTTATACAGTGTGGCTCTCTGTATTTTTCCCCAGTTCGTTATCAAGGACAAGCAGTAATCATTTATACTAACATTGAAGGAATAAAGATTCAATACACACTTGCAGTATAATTCCATGTATGCGTGTTAATTTGCTCTACAGTAACTGAATGAGAAATAATAGTCTCCTCTTGAAATAAGGCTAATGTTATCTGAGTTTATGTGCACACACGGGAGGTGTGAACATCTGAATCAAGCTGTCTGCCTTCATTTGCCAAATTACCCGAAAGAAAGCTGGAAGTGATCTGATTAATAATTTGCGATGTAAATGTCTGATAATGAAAGGGATGATTCCACACATGACAGAATTCAGCTATTCTCCTAATAATACTTTAGTGGCAGGAATCTGCGTACAATCTTTTTAAGAGCCACAACAAAATTTCTAAACCCAGAGAAGCTAACTGACAGAGTTTTTTTTAGAATCTTCCTTGGATATATGTAATAGGTTTTGCAAACTTTTTAATTGGTTCATAACATTTATCACGTGGCTATCACCAAGGTTCAAAGTTCTTTGATAGGGCTCTGCAGCTCATCGAATGTCTATTGTCTCCACATATATAGTACATTATATATTTAAATAATGTCTAAAAAGTTTAATAAAACATCAGTGGTATGATTTCAGTTAAATGTTTGTCTTCCATTTACTGGGAGCTGTAACGACAAACCTATGCGATACGTTTGTCAGTTCATAGTATTAAATCACATTAGCTTCTGAGGATGGGTAAGTGGAAATAAAAAAATATACTATTCCAACAATTTTTGCTTGCCTGATCTAGATCACAATGTGTACAAAAACCAATCTCAGCTGATGTGAGCAAGAAGATGGTCTATATATCTCAAAATATTCAGCTTCAGGTATATGAATCAATAACCAGTAAAGTGGTGACTGCATCTCTCAGACTAAATGCACTGCAGATTTTACAGGGAAGATAGATCTACGATATGCCAAGTAAATTAATATTTTAAATATGCGTGTATAGCATGTAACTTTTGATAGTGGAATGGGAGGGGGAGTTTAGCTAGACTCCAGAATCTGAACTTTCTTCTGAAATAGCATATGTAACTATTCTAAGGGATCAAATCTATTTCTAATTTTTTATATTTTAATTAAAAACATGAAAAGGGTGACTTTAATAAAAGGAGAAATGGGTTGCTATTATGGGGATTTAATGACTTCCCCTGCCATTTCCTTTTTCTTTGTCATCTTCTCCTCTTCCTTATGAGAAAAGTGATGTTAGATGGATAATAGTCAGTAGGGCTGAAATTCTGATACCCATCACGACTCTCCCCAAAGCCCAACTAAACAGGCTTTGCACAGGGAGGACAAATATTGGGACTGAGATGGAATCCTCCCTTCTCCCAGCCCAGAGGCCGGACTTGAAGCACTTGCCTAGCCAGCCTGTATCCATTACTATATCCTGTGATCTAGTAGCAGACATAGCTTTCTACACACTCACTCTGCAGGATTTGTGGCCAGTGACCCCTACCACTTATATGGAGAGTCACCATGGAGCTTGGCTGCTGCAGACTGGATATTTTTGACAGTTTTGATATATCCATGATCATATTGAAAACTCACTGCTTATTTTTTCCTTTTGGGATCACTCACACAGGGCTTTCCATGGCCCCATACTAGACCTGGGGAGTTTCACCTTGGAAGAAAAATTCAGAAGGCAATTAAAAATGTGGATAACTTATTTACTACCTTGTGTGTCATCTATGTATTCATTCTCTCCCCCATCCTCCCCACCTTGTCCATCTTCTTGGGGACACCTTCATTGGCATATACCATATTCTCTTGCTGAAGGCCCTATCCATTAATGAGCTATGATTTGTGCTTTTTGGTTTTTAAATTTCACATAACAAACATGTTATTCTTATCCCATTTATCAGTGGGATCACTCAGCACCAGGATTTTATCCCTGTGCATCACTGAGATGAGCACAAATGAACAAAGGAGGAACAACTAGAGCCTTGTCTGACCACTCTGGAAGAAAGACAGTAGGCAATGGATGTGGTTTAATTAGGCTGCAAGTTTATTCCCTTAAAATATCTGGGAAAACCTGGCAATGAATTTTACAGTGCAGGGCATCATCATTCCTTAATCATTTTTACATAATCTGCAAAACCTGGTCCCAGCCATCCTAATGCGGGTGCCCTGCTGCTCTGCCTTTGTCTGAGCTAAAAAGGGGCTCTAAAAGGAGGGAGTCAGCTTCCCACTGTACCAGATGTAGGGCCCTCAACTCCCTTAAGAAATGCTTTCTTTCAAATCCTTTTCTGATCCACTTTCTCTGATAACTATATCCCTTCCACAAGGAGTACCTGTACTGGACATCTGCCATGGGTTTTAAATACTAAGTTGCAATGCTAGAACCTAACCCCTGAGTCCAAGACGTTCTGTGGGGAATGTGAACCTTTCTTTCCCCCCGGCCTCCACCAATCTGACTGTAAGGGGAAAATGTCCTTCCCGGACCCTCAGGGGAAAGGGGTGACACGGGTAATGTCCACAGTAGGTCATGAGGAAAGCTGGTCCCTTTGCAAATGTCATGGGTGCAAGCCCAGTCCAGGTAAGAGAGGGTTCTTGGGGGCTTGCTGGGATATTACTCCCTCCCCTCCACTCTTCTGGTTTGCAAGAAGGACAGTGCTCCTCTTCCAGCTGCTTCCTGCTCTTGCTTGGGTTCCTAGATTCCAAGGCCAGAAGAGGGACTATTGTGATCATCTAGTCTGATCTGTACAACACAGGCCATAGAACTTAAGATAATTCCTAAAGCAGAACTTCTAGAAAAATATCCAATCTTTATCTAAAAATGGTCAGTGATGGAGAATCCAACACATCCCCTGGTAAATTGTTCCAATAGTTAATTACTCTCTCTCTCAAAAAATTACACCTTATTTCCAGTCTGAACATGTCTAGCTTCAGGGGCCAGCCATTTGGCTGTTACATGTTTCTCTGCTAGATTGAAGAGCCCATTATTAAACGTTTGTTCCCCATGTAGGTACTTATAAACTGTAATCAAGTTAACTCTTTAACCTTCTCTTTGTTAAACTAAATAGATTGAGCTCCCCGAGTCTGTCACTATAAGGCATGTTTTCTAATAATTTAATCCTTGTGGTGGCTCTCCTCTGAACCCTTTCCAATTTATCAATATCCTTCTTGAATTGTGGACACTAGAACTAGACATATTATTCCAGTAGTGGTTGCACCAGTGCCAAGTACAGAGGTAAAATAACCTCTCTCCTATTTGAGATTCACCTGTTGATGCATCCAAAGTTCACATTGCCCTTTTGGCCACAGCATCGTACTGGGAGCTCATGCTCAGCTGATTATCCACCACACCTCCAACTCTTTTTCAGAGTCAGTGTTTCCCAGGATAGAGTCCCCCATCCTGTAAGTATGGCCTACATTCTTTCTTCCTAGATATACATTTATATTAGCCCTATTAAAATGCATATTGTTTGTTTGCACTCAGCATACCAAGTGATCCAGATCACTCTTATAGGTGACCTGTCCCTTTCATGATTTACCACCCCAATTTTTGTGTCATCTGCAAACTTTAGCTGTAACTTTTTTATGTTTTCTTCCAGGTCATTAATAAAAATGTTAGGGTCAAGAACTGATCCTTGCAGGACCCCCCTGGAAACAAATCTGTTCGATGAGGATTCCTTGTTTACAATTAGTTTGTGGCCTATCAGTTAGCCAGCTTTTAATCCAGTTAATGTGCAATGTTAATTTTATATCTTTCTAGTTTTTTAATCAAAGTGTCGTGCAGTACCAAGTCAAATGCCGTATAGAAGTCTAAATATATTACATCAGCACCGTTCCCTTTATTGCACAAACTTGTAATCTCATCAAAAAAAGATTGTTAGTTTGACAGGATCTGGTTTCCATCAACCAATGTTGATTGGCATTAATCAATTATCGAGTCCTGTATCAGCTGTTCTATTATCTTGCCCAGATTGATGTCAGACTGATAGGCCTATAACTATAAAGGCCCATTTATCCTTTTAAAATATTGGCACATTAGCTTTCCTCCAGTCATTAGCTTTCCTCCAGTCTATCAATTCTTGTTATCTCAATAACTCAGTGAAAGATTTCACTAAGATGATAATATCTGGATTTACATGTTAAACTTCTTTCCTGTTGTTCTGCTTGCATGGCTTTTGGTCTGCAGGAAAGCTGATTATGATCGACATGTTCCTATTGGTAGATACCTACATAAAGTTTGCTTTTGGACACAGAGTGCATAGCCTCATGATGAGTGCACAAATTAGACTTTCACTTTAGATAAGTTACATAACCTGGTATGGTGTCAGAAATCCATCCCATATTAACAATGCAAATATGCTGGTGATATGCTAAAAATGCTCACTCAACCTATTTCTCAATAGACCTCTGTGTTTACTAGAAATGTTGCAGGGTCATTAAGGGATGAATGCTCAAGAAATGCAATCAGTTGCCATCATACAGTGATTCAGTAATAGCAGTTGTCTAAAGAAGTACAGCAGTGTTTCTTTCTGTAAGGAACTTACAGATTTTCTGAGGCCTAAAATTTCACTGCATTTCTCCTTGTCCCGCTATGTTGTTTTTGGCTGTAGTATATGGTTTCATGTGGTGCTATTCTTAAACTATATTTTTCTTGTGGCTGATCTTTAAATTTGGCTTCTTCCTTTCCTAGCAAATCATAATCTAAGTTGTCCAATATATTAATAACTCTCCTTTAGTTAATGTGAAAGAGGAGTAAGCTGACAGGTTTGGGATCAAAAGGTCTCATTCCTTTGCCCTTTCCCCACATCCTATTTTTAGTAGCTGTCTAGCTATGTATTTCTTCTGTGCCTATCACCTACATATTTTTAACCTGCTGAAGTATCTGGGCAAAGACTAGAGACAGTTACTCTCTAGTCAGGCACTCAGACACTATGAAGATGGGTGCAACTGAGAACCTAGTTGGAGAGAGAAAGCATAGCTGATTATTTGTCTCCTCTCCTTCCATTAGTTTGCATCTTTTTCATAGAATCATAGAATCTCAGGGTTGGAAGGGACCTCAGGAGGTCATCTAGTCCAACCCCCTGCTCAAAGCAGGACCAATCCCCAGACAGATTTTAGCTCCAGATCCCTAAATGGCCCCCTCAAGGATTGAGCTCACAACCCTGAGTTTAGCAGGCCAATGCTCAAACCACTGATTTATCCCTCCCCCCAATGCTTTAGAATGCTTTAGGGGAAGATACCTTTGGGTGAAGGAAGTTCTCTGGCCACGTTGAGGCTATTTTATTGGGAGGTTGTCTGTGCAAAGAGGTGTGCTTTGCATTGCAATGTAAGGTCTTTAGTCAGCGTGGTTCAATTTAGTAGAACTACTTGTTTCCTTAAAATTAGGCATGTGTTTAAGTACCTTGCTTAATCAAGGTCTAATGCAGCGGTTCTTAAACTGTGGGTCGGACCCCAAAGGAGGTTGTGACCCCATTATAATGGGGTCGCCAGGGCTGGCATTAGACTTATTGAGATCTGGAGCTGAAGCCAAAGCTTGAGCCCTACTACTTGGGTTTTGGTCCCCCCACCGAGGGCAGTGGGGCTTGTGCAGGCTCAGGCTTTGGTCCCCATTCCTGGGGTTGTGTAGTAATTTTTGTCAGAAGGGGATCATGGTGCAATGAAGTTTCAGAACCCCTGGTCTGACAGAATTGAGCCATCGGCTCATCCTCATTTCTGGTGGTAGGAGTGTCACAGTTCAGGACAACTGCACAGATCCCTGCCTGTACTGTGATATTCTCAGCAAGTCAGACTGCCTAAACAGGCCAGGTCTTCACTTTGCTTTCTCTTCAGAAGGCTAGAAACAATGCAATTGCCAATGTTTATGAGTTACCACACAGCTTGTTAAAAGCAAGCACATTTATTCTTAAGGTGACAGAATTACAGCAAAAACATATTGAAACGATAAAGAACCTACAACTTACCAGAGATCACAAAGGCTCTGGTGGGAATCAGTCCTTCAAACCCCATATAGGGTTTTTTTTCTGTGGTTACTCATTCATACAGTCTTAGCTCAGAATAAGCACACACATTAATAGATCAGTCTTTTCTTTATGCAGTTTGAGCCTTTGATCTTGACCTCATGTGACATGTCATCAGCAGACAAAGTCCCGCTCCTCAGAGTATAGCTTAAAAAGGTTGTTTTTTTGCATAACCTGGGGTGGAGAATTTCCATTCACCACCTCCTCGATATTTCCCAGGAAATCCACTTTATGTGTATTGTCCCAAAAGATCTTGTATACCACATTGTTCAATATAGTCCTTTGATCCACTAACACATAACCTTTGCATTTAATACAATGGACTCCAAAGATACTTAAACTTAATTCACAGGGAGTTCCACCAGAGAATTTTGCCCTGTAGCTGTAGCATCAGCTGTAGGGTTGGTGGATTTGATGATCTAATAGTTAATTTATACCTCTAACTTCCATAATATTATCAAACCTTCCTTCTTTCTGTAGGCTGTGTCAATTCCAGACAGATGAAAGCACATCCTCGCCCCAAACCTACCACATCTGCAAAAGCTCGGCAGAAACCACCTAATTATCAAGCCACATCAGTAGCTTTTGTGAAGACCACTAATGCTTGTAAGTAATAATCTGTGCGTGCATGTGTTAAGCATATTAATAGTCCATAAAGTTTTTATTAGGGTATGCAACCGGAATCATGTATACATCTTTTTGTGTAATTTTCTTTTCACATTCTCAGTGTGTTCCTATTAATCACTTGACCTTCCTTCCCATTTACCGACCTTCCCTTCTGCATTTTCCACGTGCTTCCTCTGTCCTGGGAACTAAAATTGAGTGATAATCAACAGATGCTGAACTGAGAGTTAAAAAGAAACAGTAGCTTGAAGTATCAAACTATAACAATAGTTAGAGAATTTGAAGATAATATAAATTTAGATAACAGTAGGGAAGAACAGCAAGATAAAAACAAATATTTTTTTTAAAATTAAACCCCAAATGTAATTTCTAAGACCATTACTTCCTCAGTTTTCCTTTGTCTTATGTAATATGTGTATTTCCTCAGATCAAATCTAGTGTGAGGACTGATTCTGGAAGGTACCAAACAACTTTTGAGAGGTGCTGAGAGCCCTTGATTCTCATTGTAGACCCTCTCGTGAAAATGGTAAGCTCTTTAATAACCAAAAATAGTCAGGACTGTGGGTTTGCATCTCATCTGCAAGACATCACTTCTAGCATCATAATATTTCTTTATAGTGTGTTTGGGCATTGGGACAGTCCTGATTTAGAAGGGGAATGACACCTTCTAAATTGCCAATACTACTTCCTACAATAACTTTGGCTTTCCTTGGAGGCCTCCAATAAATATTGACAGGCCTGACTGCCATCTAAGATCTAACAAAATCAATCCTAAATGAACAGAATGATTTTGGAAATTCAAGGTAGAAATCAATGTCTTGCTGCGGATAAACAGGTCACTTTCCTTTAAAAATAAGTGGTCATTCTTCAGAGACCCATTCCAAGACAGTGGCTTTAATAAACATCTTTTAAAATGTTTTTAAAAAAACACATTAGAATAAATATTAAAATGTTTTCCTCAGCCTAACAGTCTGGACCTCAATTGAAGGTCAGTGAAATGTATATAGATCAGTCAAGCGATCCATAGAACTGTACAAGAGTAGGTTACATGCAAAAATACCAGAAATATGCTGGGGATATTTCTGGTTCCACAGATTCTAATTGAAAAATTGAGAGTAAGAGAGTTTCCTGTGCTCATCCAAAGTAGCAGAGAAAATGGCATGTTTTGGTGAGTGTTCTTTCTGCTATGAGCATTATTTACCAAACAGCAATAATCAATGCAGACGATTATAAGGACTGGTTTTAGTGAAGTATTTTTGTTTGATTTTCAGCCAGTTGAGAACATCTGAATAAATCAAATCTGTTTTGTCTACTCATAATGCCCTGGGGGTAGCTCCTTCCAGTTCCTGACCAGTCCAAAGAAGAGTCTGCCCTCAGAAAATCTATTCCAGGTGTTGCATTGAGCCCAGTGAATGATGGGAGAAGAGCTTGGGAATGGATTCAGTGCCATGTGTATGCTCATTTCGTGTACAGATGATTGATAAAGCTCTGTCTTGCAACTCATTATTGCGCATCAGTGCCTTGAATTAAGGTGCTCCCTAGTAGCTAGGACACACCGCTATTTGTGCCGGTTGACGACATAGCTGCTTACATAATTTTTGTCTATAATGGAAATATAGTGGACATTAGCACTCTTAATATTCTCTTGAAATGAGTATTTGAAATTATGGTCCATCTGAATCTCTATCTGACGATATTGTCTTCCAGGTATAAAGATAATCGTGTGTCTGTTCCAGCAGTGGCATTAGAATGTCGGCTTTCAACCATTTTTCCTTTTCCAAAAGACACTGACAATGTATTTAGGATGGTGTATGACATTTCAGAGTTTAAAAGGCTTTCTGGTGCTTGGCCTTTGGACTGACAAATGTTTTTTGTTTTTTGTTTTTTTTAATGTGTAGTAAGTATAATTCAGTTGGTCTGTTAGCAGCTGTAGTGACAGAAAAAAATGAATATAATTCAATTAATAATTGCACCATTGACCAAGACAGAATACAATTTGAATGAATATTTGCCAAAAATATGTTCAATTGGTGTGTCTGATATATTAGAGATGGAAAAGACCTGTTAAAACCGTGTTAGTCTCTCCTCCTACTAATATGGGACTATTATTTTCTAGTGCTGTATTTAAGTTAGTTTTAAAGAGTAATCACCAGCATTTTCTTCCTGGCTTTTACCAGTCTCTTTTTTTTTTTCCCACCTGTAAAATTGTCAGCATAGTTATTTATACCTGCATTAACATTACTTGGATGTCTAAATATCTAATTGCTCCTGCAGGTCAGGTACTCAGACATCCATGTGACAATGATTGTGCCCAAATAATTACACACATGCATAATTATGGCACAAATTAGGTCTGCCACCCAGTGCCCCCATATTTGCCATCATAAAAAGGGAGGCCAGCTTTTGCAAATCTGGCACTATCACAAGATACTGATACCTAGAACCACCAAATACATTTTTCTACTGCTGCTTTTGTTTGTTTGCTTACATTAAAGGCAATTGGGAAGAATCGTGCCCTGACAAGAGGTAAACTAAACACCTTAACAGCTCTTTTTCATCGTTAATTTCTGTAATTCAGATTATTAATAGTTTGGCCAAATGGAAATGTTGCTTCATTTTTTCCTCATATATTGCTCTCTATTACCAAACAAACAGACTTTCATGTAGCTCTGGGTTTCCAAAATTATCTCTCTTTCACTCAGAGCTTGACTCCAACAACACCCCCTGGCAAAAGTACACTTCAAGGTTTTGAGGAAACAGTAAATTGGGTAAGTGCCTGCATCAGCTACTTAGCTGCATATTAAACATGCTGGTGTTGCAGAAATTTGAAATCTCTTTTTATACTGACCACAGATCCAGTCTTTAGAAATAAAGGATCTTGTCAGCGCAAAATATTTCCTCAAATTCATCAAAGCAATAACTGCTCTATGTGTTTATAGTAAAGTTTGTAGTACTTCAATCTGGTCATTTGAATCTCTATTTTCTAATTTGAACAAATTTGTATTGATGTATCTGCTATATGAATAGCAGAATGGTATTTTAGTAATCTATATTTTTATGAAAATTTTCTATGAAAAGAGAATTGGAGAGCTTTTATGAATTGTTTTTTTAATTAAGTTGGTAGGTAATGAAAAGGACACTATTTATTCTGCACACAAAAGAACTTATTCTTATTGGTCTTTAGATGGAGAAATTTGTAGAAGAAATGGGGAATGAAGCCCATATATGGGTATCTTGAATGTCTACTCTGGGGAAGCTTTATAAAATATAAGTAACACAGTGAAGTCTAGTACATTCCTAAGGGAAAAAATTGTTCTTTAGGAACTGTGTCATCATGAAGGCTGTGATACCAGAATGCAGTGTTGTGCAGGAGATTTGAGGGTGTATGGAGCCAAATTTCTGCCCATACGGGGCAAAGCTGTGCAAAAGTCATAGGAAAACTCAGCATATAAAATCTCGTCTCCTGTACTTTTCCAGTGTAGAGGACAATCTGGCCTTATGTCTGCAAACCATAGGAAGCACTTAAAAAACGAGAGGTAGTTGGTCACTTTCTTCATGTGTCCTCAAAGTGGCTTCAGTGCGTTCCAGGCTGTGCTTCCATCTTGAAGAGCTAAGTAGAATCAAAATATTTCAGATCTGGAATTCTTCTTCTTCTGAAAGTTGTATTGGATAAAGTGAGGCCAGCTAGTATGGGTGTGGCTAATCCTCATTCCTTCTGACCAGCAGGCTGAGTTTGTGGAGATGTGCTAATTCTGGCCAAAACAAAATTTAGCCCATAATGTACATTTGGAGAGGAGAAGGGAAAAGACTCTCTTTCCACACCCTTACTTGAAATTTGTGATGAAAGTGTAATTATGATTTCACTTGTGATGTATATTTGTAGCCCCACCTGTGTGTTTGCACCAGTTATCCCTTTTATTTTAGTACAGTAGAACCCCGTTTATCCAAGCCTCCATTATCTGGCTCTCAGTATTAACCGAACCACCAGCGCACAAACAGGAACAGTGTTTCTCATCCTTTTTGTTGTAATTGCCCAGGGCCCCACAGCTTCATGGCCCCCTGTGGTAAGTTACAAGCTGCAGTCCGAGCCCTGCTGCCTGGAAGGGGTCAGCTAGTTTTAAAGCAACTCCACAGTTTAAAATAACCTCTTTGCTCATTCTGCTGATTATCTGAATTTTTGATTATGCGATCTGGCCCCGGTCCCAATTACATCAGATAAACCAAGTTCCACTGTGTTTGCATTATTTACGGCATGCCTTGTGGAAAAACCTGACGTATTCATCATTATTCTCACCATGATCAGCACCACCAGTGGTCATCATCATGGTGTCTCCCCCACCAAGGCATGCGGGCCAGGATACAGCTTTTATAATGTGTTACACTGACACCAACTGGGGCTCATCCATATTTATGAAGTTTTAACTCCTTTTCCTTATTTGAACCTCCACACCTCACTCCTTTTTGGGTGCCCCATTTTTCATAGGCTAGCTTGTTATTTCTCTTCTACTCATTAACAATTATGTCACCTTATCACGACAGTAACAGTCTCTGACATTTCACCCCTGCAACCAATAGTCATGTTGTGGTGTCTACTGATCTCTCATGGACATTATTATCCAAACATAGCTGATATTTTCAAAACATCAGCATATCACAGACATAGACACAAGCGCAGCAAGTTTAATTATTAACTTACTTATGTTAATTTATCCTAAATGCTAGTTTGGCTAAGGTAAATATTATACAAGCCTGAGCCCTGTAGGCCCTGTGTTAAAACATTAATTCTTATATTTTACCTCTATATCCTAAATACACTTGATACCTTTTATCCTTGGGTACAACACTTAGCTTTTTGATTTTTCAGGGCACAGTTACAATAGCTGTCAAGCTTGACCCCAGAGGACAGCCAGCAAAGGACACTCTCCAGAATCCATCATCATCATTGCCCAAATGAATCAAGAACTGCAAGGGACACAGCAGGGGATGGCATGGCCCTGAAGGAAGATGCAGGATGGGCTCAGTGCCGGGACACCATGGGTGATGGCCCAGTCCTTGTAAGTAGAGGCAGGCTGGGCTAGCACGGGATGGCCTAGTCCCGAAGGAAGAGGTGGGGTGGTCAGCTATGCTGGGGCAGTAGGCGATGGCCTGGTTCTCTGCAGGAAGAGATGTGGTGGTCAGGATCAGCTTTGCCCTCACACCTCTGCACAGGGCTATCCCTGCTCCCACCCTGGCCAAGGGCCCAGGCCTGGAGCCCCTGCCTCATCCCCTAAGGATGTATGGACTCAATGAGGTGGGAAGCGCAGAGGTGAGGGAGTACAGGGCTCATATTTAGGTTGGGGAGAATGGGGTTAATGCTGAGGCAGGAAACACTGAAGCAGATTGGAACAAGGCTAGTGGTGAGGAGGAAGGGGAAGGGGCAGAGGGCCAGATTGAATCAGGAAGTTCTAAGGTGAGGGAAGGGATGGAGACCCAGGCGAGGGGCAGGAAATGCTAACACAACAGCAATGGGGGGATCCCAGGCTGAAGAGAGAAAATGCTGACATAGGAGATGAATGGGGAACCAGGAAAATTCAGAAAACACTGAAGTGGAGTGGAGGCTCAGGCTGGAAAGCATAAATATTGCTTTAGTCACTGACTTAGTTATAGATGTCAGTTAATTCAAAGTTGCCTTAATCACCTGACCTGTACTAACTTTGTATTAACAATTCAGAGAAGCTTAGTGTAGTAGTTGTCAAAGGAAGATCTGGAGATCTTATCTTTGAAGTAGTACTTTATTAGGTAATGTTTTCACCAGGGGAGGCTTCGGAGGTGGTGGAATCCCAGTGCAGAGTATGAGGGTGCCATGGAACTCTCTTGGAGCCAGATTTCCAGGTTATGTGCAGACTCAGGGAAAACAAGGCCACCTTGCTCGTTCACACTCAGGTTGTGTTGGGGACATGGAGCCTGCTGAGCCCTGTCCCAAGGTGGTCTTAACCTCTCTCTCTCTCGCTCTCTTTTCAACACCTCCAAGAAAGAGAAGAAGGAAACCTTTAAGAAGCGGCGAGAAAATAGGAGGAAAGAAAGCAAGTCACTGTAGGTGGAGAAGAAGGAAAGGGACTTCGGATAGAGTGAGCTCCCCATAGTTAAGGCTCGGGTCGTGTGGGGCTATTGAGCCTTTTAATACCTTGAGCAGTCTGACCACCCTGTAGCTAGGGTTCAGCTCTGTGCTCTCATGGCCTCTTGGAATTATGCTCCTTTAACTGGCTAGTGTGAATGATTACCCTGTAATTAGAGTGCAAGTCATGCTCCTGTCGCTTATGTGGGGAATATTGAGCTCTTTGGACCCCTGAGCAGTAATTCAGGGTAAGGTCTCTGCCCTCTTGCCCTTTTGGCATTATGCCTTGTTGGCAGTCTAGTCAGCATGACAACCCTGTAGCCAGGGTGCATTTCACAAGCCTCTTTCTCTTTTATGGGACAGATTGAGGTCTTTGGTACCTTGAGGTATGTGAACTCCCTGAAATTCAGGAGAAGGTCTGCCTTTGGTCTCTTGGCCTTAGGCCCCTGTAGCCGGCTAATCTGAACGGAGCGCCCGTAATAGAGATGCTGGTCAAATCCCTTTTGTTTATAAGGGATTAGGGATATTTTAGTGCCATTGGTAATTTTGAGCAGGGCCTGTAATTTTGAGCAGGGCCGACTCCAGCGTTTTTGCCGCCCCAAATGGCGCAAAAAAAAAAAAAAAAAAAAGCCGCGATCGGCACTTAGGCGGCAGCTCTACCGCCGCCGCTTCATTCTTCGGTGGCAATTTGGCGGCAGGTCCTTCCCTCCGAGAGGGATTGAGGGACCTGTCGCCAAAGACCTGGACGTGCCGCTCCTTCCCATTGGCCGCCCCAAGCACCTGCTTGGTGCGCTGGTGCCTGGAGCCAGCCCTGAATTTGAGTTCAGGTCTCCACCTTCTTGATCTTTTGGCATTGTGCCCCGTTGGCATTCTAGCCGGCATGACAACCCTGTAACTAGGGTGTAGGTCACATCTCCTGGTAATGAGGGCGTAGGGCCTCTTTTGTACCATGTCCTGTGTGACCACCCTGTAACCAGGGTTCAGGTCTCTCTCCTTTTGTGTCTTGGAATTATGCTCCTTTGTTCAGCTAGTCACAGTGACTACCCTGTAATTAGGGTAAGAGTTGCCATTCTCTTGATTAGGCAGGGGACATATCTTTGAGCTGTATGACCGCCCTGTAATGATGGTTCAGATCAGCACTTTTGGCCTCTTAATATTATGCACTTGTGGCTGGCTAGTGAGAGCAACCAGCATGTAATGAGGGTGCATGTTGCCTCCCCCTCACTTCTGAGGAATATTGAGCTCTTTGGTACCTTGAGCTGTTTGACTGCCCTGTAACGAGGGTTCAGATTGGCCCTTTTGGCCTCTTGATATTAAGGTCTTGTGGCTGGCTAGTGAGAGTGACTATTCTCTAAGGAGGCTGTAAATCACTTGACTGCTGCTTATGGGGGCTATCGAGCTCTTTAGAACCCTGAGCAGTGTGACCCCCTGTAATTGAGGGCAAGGTCTCTGCCCCTTCTCACTTGGCATTAGTGAACCTTTAGCTGGAAAATTTGACTGATTACCCTGTAACTCTCGGGTCTAGGTTGCCTTCCTCCTTGATGTACATGGGGGATTAGGGGCATTTTAGTAATTTGGGCAGAGTGACCTCCCTGAAATAAGACTCCAGTTCCTAGCCTTTAGTATCTTGACATTATGCTACTGTAACCCACTGGTCAAAATGAACGCCCTGTAAGTAGGGTATAACTTCAGTCACTATTTGTTGTGCCCCTGAGAAACTCTGTGCAGAGTCCCAGCCCATTGCACTCCCTTCCCAGTCGGTCTGAAATTCCGCAGCCAAACCTCATGGCTTTTCCCCACTTTGCTGCTGGAAACTAGACGTTCTGCAGCAGTTGCTGGTAAGTTCCAAACGAGAGTTTCGTTTGGAATAAAATTGATTAGAACCAGTATGGGTGTTGTGCATTCAATGATGTTGATGAATTTCATGCCCCCTCCCCATCCAAATAAACTATGTCAAGAGTCCTGGCCCTTTGCACTCTTTCCCAGCTTTCCTGGGACTGTGCAGCCAAGCTTGGTGATTTCTTCCCCACTTGGAGTTGGAGACAAAATATTTTGCAGCAGCTGCTGGTTATTTTTAAAGAGCTTCCTTTGGCAGTTTTGGTATCAATCAATCAGTGTAAGTATTCTTTTTTTGCCATTAATCTTGTAATATATGTCCGTTATTTCACAGTGTCTTTAGTGATCTTGCTATGTTTTGTATTCATAATTTTGAACTGTGCTGTGTAAGAGTTGTGATGGGGAAATTTGGACATCTTATCTTTGAGGTAGCGTTTTTTGGTAATATTGTGAGATTTGTCTTTCTTGGTAGTGTGCTAATTTAACTAGCTCATCAGAGTTATTTTCTCTAAATTATGTTATAGTCATTATTTATCATTTGCCTTTTACATCCCGGGCAAAGTCCTGGCTAAGCACTCCTTTGGTGTTGCCTGTGATTTTTATAGCTGCTATAAGTCATTGCTTTTGCCACAGTTTTACTTTTCAGAGATTGTGTCCATTTCAGATCATTTAAACCATCTTGGGTTTATTTGAATAAATGAATCTGTATACAATCCTTTTTTTTCTTTGATTTTGTAATTCAGTTCTTACTGCTTTTAATAATTTGTTTCTGGCTTTTGTTTTGAGAATTTTCAGCTGCTTTTGAGTCTAGTTATAACTATCTTGCAAACTCTTTCCAGCATCGTAGGGACAACTGGACAAGGTGGAACCCCCAACTAAAAAGTAGGAAAAAAGAATAAAAAGGAACTATGGAAAAGCAGAGGGGAAATACCTGCTGACAGCATAGAGTAATTGGAAATCCCCGTAATTATGAAATACTTCCAGCATAATTCATACAATAATCTCACACAGTGAATAAAACTTAAACTAATTTAATTCCTTAATGGAGTTTCTAAAGCAATATTAAGTATTCCTTATGTACCTCCTAGTAAGTATTGTAGCAAACCCCCCCCCCACGCTTTTTTTTTTAAATTTATTATCTTCAGGTTTATAACTGTAGCATCTAAATGCATTGGAAGGATAAAGTCAACAAAGTGACTCATCTCTCTCACCTATTAAATGCTGTTAAAAGGTAATAGTATATAACAAACTGAATCTCAAGTAATTAGTCATAGTAAAAGAAAATTGTCGATGAACCACAGCACTGATGATTGAAGAGTTTCCTGTGCATCCTTTCACAGTTTCTATAACTACCTGTGCCATGTGAGAGAACACTGATAATACATCTTATCTGATAGCATGTATAGCCTCCCAAGAAAAGGTCTTTGCAATCAGCCTGTAAAGCAAGGGTGGGCAAACTACAGCCCACGGGCTGGATCTGGCCCCTCAGGGCTTTGGATCTGGCCCGCGGGATTGCCCCCCGTGGTGCCGCGGCCCCGCGTCGCTCTCAGCAGCAGCCAGCACCACGTCCCTGCGGCCCCCGGGTCCCTGCCTCCAGGCACCGCCTCCTGCAGCACCCATTGGCCGGGAACGGGGAACCGCGGCCAATGGGAGCTTTGGGGGAGGTACCTGGAGGAGTGGCAAGGGCAGCGTACGTGGAGCCCTCCGCCTCCCCTCCCCCAGGGGCCGCAGCGCTTCCTGGAGTGGTGCGGGGCCAGGGACAGGGCAGGTGTGCAGGGAGCCCGAACCCCTCCTGCACCCCAACTCCCTGCCTGCACCACTCACCCGTCCTGCATCCCAACTCCCTGCCCTGATCTCCCTCATACACCCTGCACCTCTCCTGTCCTGAGCCCCCTGCAGCACCCTGCACCCCAACCCCCTGCCCTGAGCCCCCTCCCGCAGTCCACACCCCTCCTGCACTCCTGCCCTGAGTCCCCTCCTGCACTCCGCACCCCTCCTGCACCCCAACCCCCTGCCCTCAGCCCCCTTATACACCCCGCACCCCTCCTCTGCCCCAATCCCTTGCCCTGAACCCCTTCCTATACACCACATCCCCTCCCACACCCCGCACTCCCTCCTGCACCCCAACCCCCTGCCCCGGCCCTGCATACAATTTCCCCACCCAGATGTGGCCCTCAGCCCAAAAAGTTTGCCCACCCCTGCTATAAAGCATGCTTTCTGCATCATGTTTTCACATTCTGGTAAAAAAGCAGGACAGAGGTTTTGGGTTTAATTTATGAAACGTAACCTTTACCATTCCTTCAGAGCCATCTTAGTCTGTTGGCTAGAACCATTTGGAAAGGATAAGAAAGAACCAAGATGCCTTGTGGCCACCTTAAAGAGGGCACTGAGGAACCTATATTGCCATTGTGCACGTTATTTATAGTTCTCTCTTCAGAAAGTGGCAGAGTTTTAACTGTAAGATCAGTAGGGACCCAGGCCTGCCAGGTTACCTCCTCTCTGACTCTTTCGACTAATTCCAAAGTGGGATGAAGAGGGCTCTGCAGAATTTATATTCACAGAGACCCTCGAGTTGAGCACCTGCACAGGCACCTGAGCACTTTGTTTACTGTCCACAGACCTCTAGTCAGCTGTAGATTTTCCACTCCTTTGGATCTCCTGAGTTTTGCAGAAGCAGAGACTAATTTCTGCACACTTGGTATGTGAGGCCCCTATGTCAGAATGGCAAAAAACAGGAAAGGCCCCCCTGATTTTCTGTAGCATGCCAGCACAGGAAAATTCAAAAGTAGTTAAGTTAATTAAATATGGGGAATACTACTACATTCATCCCTTCTTAATGTTCAGAAATTAATTTATTTTATGGTATTACATTTTCAATACATTTTAGGTTTTTGTACATAAATGAGAATCTGCATTTGAGTGGGAGAGCTGGAGAAAAAATGTTAAGTATCATCACTCACTCACTCACTCATGCCCGTCACCCCAGTCGGGGTATGGGCCACCAACCACAGATCTCCAGAGTCCTTTATCCTGGGCCATTTGCTCTAGCTGGTTCCAGGTATAGCCCATTTTTTTGCTATCAGCCTGAAGGTCGCGTCGCCAGGTGTTTCTTGGCATCTCTGCTGCGACCTGTGCCATCTTTCTTGACTCGTACATGGTCCTCACGTTCCATGTACCAATGGTAATCCTCCTGGTTGCAAGAAGGGTAATCAGCTTAGTGGCTTCCTCACGACTTTCACCACCCAGCGTCATGCATCTTCGAGTCGAAGACCCTTCTTTTTCCAGGCTAAAAGTCTCTGTTATCTCTATTGTTGGCGTTTCTATAGCAGGTTGATTTTTTACGGGGTGGAGTTGCTAGCCCCACGCCCAACCCTCCTCCTTTATCCTGACTTGGGACAGGCAGATGGCCCCAAAGGACCTCTCTGGTGGAGTTATAAGTATCATACCTTGTTCTAATGCAGTGATCAAAATTTGAATTCATTGTTCACCAAGAAAGTTTTTTTTTCTTGCCATTTGATCATTCTTTTATATTGGACCAGATGCTTTTTGTCCTATTGAAATATATGGGGATGTGTTAGGGTGGCACTTCTGTTTTACTATTCTACCCCTATGACTTGATATAAAAAATAAGAAACTTGGAAAGCACATACCTCTAATATGAGGTGATAGATCACCTGTATGAAAAGCAGAAGCTGAAGGACACAAATGGAAAATTTATACACACAGTGACTTTGATTTACATGGAGGGAAAGAGGTTTGAAGCATTGTTTTCCCAGTGAAGTTGAATCAGTGTTAACCTCAATGCTTACAGGTCTTAATAGGTCTGCTGTTTGCAGTTTACTTTTATGGACTGGTGCTGTAGTGCTGTGTTCAGAAATAGCATGTTTTAGGCCCACTGTTGCCAACTTTTGCAAGTGTGGGGCTTAAGCCTGTCTCATGATGCTGGGAGAAGCTCCAGCTTTCAAATTTGCTAAGGGCGGGGTGAGGATGGGAGGGAGAGACCCTCTCTGCTTGGCTGCCTGCACCCTTGAACTGAGAAACCCAATCAGAGCTACATGAAGAGCTCTCTCACACCACATCACACACCCCAGCAAACTTCAAACCATTCAGGAGGGGAGGAGCTAAAGACTCCAGAGTGTAGGGTGGCTTCCATTGCCACTTATGAGGAATAGCACAACTCTTCCCCAGTTGCACCAAGCCTGGGGCAGAGGGTGGGCCAGAAAATGATTCCCCTCCCCCCCATAGAAAAGGTTGACTTTTTGCTAAAAAAAAAAATAAAAACCAAAAATTGTCACCAAATGTTTTGATCTTGTTGTTTTTTGTTTTTCAACAAAAATTATAATTTTCCATGGAAAGCAGACACTTTTCACAACAGATTTTTGTAGTTTACAACCCACTTTTCTATGAAAGAACAGTTTTGATAGACAATTTTCAACCAGCCCTAGTTCTGGGTGTGATGTTGCATTCTATATGATTTTATGAAAATCTGCTAATGAGTTTGAATATAATGTAACTAAAATATGCTTCATGCAAAAGATCTCTTGTAAGATATCATTACAAAGCTTATAATCTACTGAGTGTGGTCATCCTATTTGTATACATGTACCACTCTTGTATTTGAAACTAGAAATATGAAATATAACTCTGAGGGCCTATTGTAATTATGCAAAGTGTGGGCCATTAATGGTGGTTTGGAATCTTGATGACTCCCATTAACCAAGATTAATTAACCATTAATTGACTGCAGATGGGTGTGTTTTACCTGTAAATCTTCCTGTATATGTGTGTGCTGGCAAGTGGGTAATGAAGTCTTACAGTGACGTGTGATCATGTCACCTGAACTGGAATCCATCTTTAACCTTGTGCTTTTCCATTGAAGAGGAGGAGGTGGGAACCCAGAGAGGGACATAGGATTCCCGCCTTATGAAAAAGATATATAAGTGGGTGGAACAGAACAAAGGGGCAGCCATCATGAGGAATCCCCTAGCTACCACCTGAGCTGGAACAAGGGCTGTACCAGGGGAAAGGACAGTGCCTAGACTAGGAAGGCGTCCAGTCTGTGAAAGAGACTTATTAAAACATCTCTCAGGGTGAGATTTTATCTGTACTCGGTTGTATTACTGTATTGGGCTTAGATTTGCGTGTTTTATTTTATTTCACTTGGTAATTCACTTTGTTCTGTCTGTTACTACTTGGAACCACTTAGATTCTACTTTCTTTATTTAATAAAATCACTTTTTACTTATTAAATAACCCAGAGTGTGTATTAATATCGGGGGGAGGAGGGTAAACAGCTGTGCATATCTATCGGTGTTATAGAGGGCGAACAATTTATGAGTTTACCCTGTATAAGCTTTATACAGGGTAAAATGGATTTATTTGGGGTTCAGATCCCATTGGGAGTTGGGCATCTGAGTGTTAAGGACAGGAACAGAAAAACCTTTTGTGCCCACTGTATAAATCACAAAGAAGCAAAAACGGCACAAGTCCAAGTTTTTGTTTTTCTTCCTTTATGGGTCACCTTTGATGCTGTATTTGAGGAATTATGTTATGTTCTGTGGAGTTTTCTGTACTACAACTCTTCCTCACCAAAATAGCAGCTGAATAAAATTCCTCCTCTTGTTTGTCATTCCGTGAAATATGAAGGTTTTATGCCTGTCTATTGGACTTTATCATGACTGGACCTTGACCTTTCAGTCTACAAATAGATTCTGCTTGGCTTACTCTGTCATAAAGGTATTCTTCCAATTCATTCAGTTTTCAGTAGATGAGCAGCTGTCCAATCTTACCATGGAGGATGATGATAATGAAAGTCGAAGAAACATGTACTTGATTAGGGTGCAATCCTGTGAAGGGCTGAATAGTCTCAACTCCCATAGCTTGGGAGTTGAAGGCACTCAGCACATTGCAGATTGAGTCGTTAGGCGGAGGCCATATCAAAGACAAACCAAATGGAATTAATGCAATTTTGTTTCTGAAATGCTGCCCTCTGTTGCAAATTCAATTTTAAAGTTTCCACAGAGCTTAGATATAGGATAGAAGGAGCCTGTTTTGTCGAACAGTGTTCCTCCAGGAATACTTGCTGAGAACTTGGCTGGTAGTATTTTCGTTGTTGTTGAATATTCCTATCAGATTTCAGTAGCACCTAAGGGCTAAGGCCCCAGACATGATACCAATAAAACAAAATGTCTAGATTTGTATTGCTACAGCTTTTACAGGTTCTGGAATTTCCGGTTAAGATGAATTGTAAGTCAAGGTTTCAATTGACTTCTAAATATTTAATAAAACTAGCAGGGAATTAAAATAATTTGAATCCTGTGGGCGATGCAAGTGCAAAGTGTTATCTTGTTTATCTTTGCACTGAGTGCAGCATTGCTTAGCCTCACAAGTTCTGAATGTTTCACCTAACCAAGTTACACATTTTAATTACACTTGTGGTTTAAAATTCTGTAAAGTTAATTAAAGTCAATCTGTTCCCTAGAAGAACATGCTGACCTTGGGTATGAAATCTTCTGACTTAAGAGGAATGTTACGGTTATTGATTACAGACGTTATTTCACCCAAAATGCAGAGGGTTTCTTGGCCTATTAATTACAGAGAAACACACCTCCTGTTCTCTTTGGTTCAATCCACTGGAAAAATTCAAAATGACCATTTGCCATATATTGATCTATATATAGACATAGCTATGCTGTGTGTGTGTTTCCCACAAAGGGATATATATATTTATTTCCTTTTGTGGGAAATCTCAGAACAAAGACTTTTGCAAACAAAGCACCCTGTTTCTTGGTAATAAACACCACTTTAATTTACAAAGGGGAGAGACAGCCATTGATATCAATGGAGCTAAGACAATTTACATTCGCTCAGGATCTGGACCAGTCTGTAACCTGGGTGTACAGTAAAAGAGTAGAGAATTTGCTCAGAGGGATTTTTGCATTTGTGCCTAGATAACCTAAGTCATAAATCCCTTACCATTTAGAAGAGAATAATCAAGGAGAGACCAAGACTTCAAGTATGCATGCATGGCAAGAGGAAGAAGTGGTGTTTAAAGGTCAGAGCGCTGTCTTGAGTTTTAATAAGAGGGTGTATTGAAAGGGCAAAAGAAACACTTAACAGAGAAATTTCAACTCCTATGTCTCCTCATGAGGTGCTGCACAGAAGAGGTAGAATACCAGTGAGAACTGCAATGCTGGCTAGGTGTTTAAAGCAAAATGGAAAATAAATGAGCCACTGCTTTTAATTTTAATGAGAAGGAATGGATTTGTGCTCTTTTTAGCTTCTTTATGGCATAAAAGAGCATCTGGAATACTTTTCATTAACCAGAATGGTTTTTTTCTGCCCTTAATAACGACAAAAAGCCTCCCAATCCCAAATCAATGGAAAATATCAGGAAAATCATGACTGTTTTCCTTGCTTTTGGTGAAGGACTTGTTGGGAATCTCAGACATAAGCCTTCTCAGCCTTTAATTGAAGAGATGGGATGTTATATTTTTTAACAAAGACACCATTTCTCCCAAGTGCTTTTCAGACATTTGAGTTATATGGTCATTAGCAAAAACAAATGAGAAACCATTTTTAAACAGTCTGTCTAAAAATATTAGACTGACTAAAATACTGAGTCTGGCTAAAACCATTATTAAAATTGCTTAGGTTTCATTTAGATGGCATGTCAGTTATCATACTAAATGTTCTTTGATAATCCACAGAATCTTCCAGGGAAAGCAGAATAGGCCTGAATTTCTAATTTTAATAAAACCTCAAAAAACCAAAATTTTCCTTAAACACATTTAATAAAGAAAAGAATACAAATACATTTTTCAATGTTATTTTATAGCGCACTTTAAAAGCATGTAAGTGGCAACTCCTTTGAGATTGTTGGAGGAGAATACCAAAAAGATGCCCCATTTAGCAAATGTTAAACAAGCTGCACCAGCTCTTGTAGGAGCTAGTGAGCATTAAAAAGAACCAAATCAGAGGGTGAGCTGCCTGGATCAAGATTGTGAAAGGATTTATAGGTCAGTATGGGCATTGTGACAGACCCAGACCAGTGGGGTACAGGCGTCTGGTAGAGGGCAAATATACTGGTCACTGGATGAGTAGTTTTCTGTTCCAGGAGTGACCAGAGAAGGGGCTGCACTAGAGTAATCAGGAACCTGCTAGAACCAGTTAAGGCAGGCAGGCTAATTAGGACACCTGGAGCCAATTAAGAAGAAGCTGCTAGAATCAATTAAGGCAGGCTAATCAGGGCACCTGCATTTTAAAAGGGGCTCACTTCAGTTTGTGTTGCAAGTGTGAGGAGCTGGGAGCAAGAGGCGCAAGGAGCTGAGAGTGAGGGTGTGCTGCTGCTGGAGGACTGAGGAACACAAGTGTTATCAGACACCAGGAGGAAGGTCCTGTGGTGAGAATAAGGAAGGTGCTTGGAGGAGGCCATGGAGAAGTAGCTCAGGGAGTTGTAGCTGTCATGCAGCTGTTACAGGAGGCACTATAGACAGCTGCAGTCCACAGAGCCCTGGGCTGGAACCCGGAGTAGAGGGCGGGCCCGGGTTTCCCCCCAAACCTCCCAATTGACCTGGACTGTGGGTTCTTCCAGAGGGGAAGGTCTCTGGGTTATTCCCCAACCCACATGGTGAATCTCCAAGGCAAGAAAATCTGCCAATAAGCACAGGACCCACCAAGATAGAGGAGGAATTTTGTCACAGCATCTTTATTCTGATACACAAACTTGAAAGTAGTGCTACAGCTTATATAATAAACTGCCCAGTATTTGTCACTGAGAATCCTAAAAACAGTGAAAATACTGCTAGTAAAAGTCAAAGGTTTGGTTAGGACTAGTTCATGTGTACAACAATCGATATCACAGGGACACACAATAATAACTTAAAAGTTTATCATGTTGACCATGGGAGCTGCATGCTGAAATGTCTGCAACTTTTGTAAAGTGTGCGGTTTGGAGAGAGATCATGGCACTTCACTCTCTAACCAAGCCTTTTCCCAAAGGAAGGTCTGTGTTTGTAACAGATTTGGGATGCATAACAAGAAGCCGAAGGTTCCACAATTAGATAAGATATCTTAAGATACATCTACACCCTTTAAAGCATTCTCTTTAGTCATCGGAATCTTTGCCTAATTGTTTCTATTTGAATTTACTACTAATTGCTACTGTGATTAGTACCGTATTGGCTAAAGATAACCAAAATGTCCAGACTTTTAATGGGTACTGTACTAAAAATATCCTTTCTAAACATATTAAACTGTGTGATATCAGAAAAGTTCACTTTTTATTGAGATTGTCCATGATCTGTAACTACACATCTGCTTCTGAAGACAATCATCCAAGAAATTTAAATTAGATAATGTGTGTACTGTGGGGGATGGGATAGTGTTGACATCATAAGTGCTCTGTCACCTAGGCAATGGAACTTGCTGCTATAGTAACCTGAAAATGGCATTACTCATTAAATATGAATTTTAACAAACAGAAAGCATCGAAGTTACAAGAAAGGTGTTTAAATCTTCTCCCTCTCTATAATCGAATTAAACCACCTACTGTACTTTTAAACTATTTACAGGAAAGGTCAAATAAGCCCATAATGAAAGGTTTTATTTCAGACAATTTGATTTCAAACTGTGCACTGTAAAATATGGAACTGATCGTCACACACCAAACTGGTGGATACTCAGTTACATGTTGCCATGAGTATCATCTCCGGCACCCTGCGTCCAACTCCACTCCTATGGCTCCCAGTTCTGAGCAATACTGCTCCTCCTCATATCAGACGAGAGGTTGCCACTGGCAAGTTACTGGAGAAAGAACACGCCAACTCAAGCCTGCCGCTGCACAATGACCTTTTTAAACCACCAGCTGCACATTTGCTGCCACGTTGCCCAGTATGGTCTCATCTGCCATGCGGGCGGAAACCCTCTCGTGAGAGGAATGGATATCTGTTATAATCCCCAACCAGTCCCTCATTGCTGACCCCACAGTCTGCCTGCCTGCCTGGTTTTGACCTGCCCCCTCACCAGTGGTGCCTGTTGAACCGGTTCTGGACTGGCAAGGTCTCTGCGCAGCCAACCAGAATCACTGGGGCCTTCGTGACAGCCCTTTGTGCAGCTGTGGCGCAAAACAGATGATGACACACATTGTCGAGGAATGCCTGCTGACTAGGTTCAGTGGTGGCCTAGAAGAACTGCATCACGCCACTGAAGTTGCCATTGGTTGGCTAGACGACTATGCACATGCTAAATAAAATAACTGTAAAATACATTCCTTTTGCACAGAAATGCTAAATTCGGGGTAGTGGTTTTTGGAAAAAAGGCAACACAGCTGCCTATTGCTGTTTGTTTCATCCATTGACTCTTAGAACTCATGCAATTAGTTGAAACAGTGCGTATTGAATTGTTTTTTCAGTGCTTGTGTATTGGTACTTCTGGCTACTAATTCCTGTGGTGGTATTCCACTTGACTTGGCAATTTTACTATGAAATTGTTGATGTCACTAGGCATAGCTTCCAGGTAACTCGGGGGGGAGGGGGTGGAAGGTCATAAGTGTCAATGAAACCCCCCTGCTCTGGGTCTAAGTGAGCTAAAGCAACTCCATCTTGTGAACTTTAACCAGCCTCAATGCTAACAGCCTAAAAGCAGAATATGTAACGGTCAGCTTTTTTAGCAGACAGCTGCAGTTTCGCTCACACTAGCAAGAGCAGTAGTGATAAGGAACAAGGGGGGGCGGAGGGGAAGTCTACCACAAGGCCAAAAATAAATATGCGGACGAGAACTTTTCTAACATGCTACAATGTAGTGCCTGCTGTAACTGCTGTCGGGAAGGGAGGGATAGAGGGGGAAACAGAACAAAAGCTTACACAAACAGCTTGGAATATAAAATGGGAAACTTGCTTGTATTTGTTGCGCTTCTGATTTGAGACATGCTGGTCTCCTGAGTGCCTTTTCGAGATCTCAAATAAATTTGGTTTGCTTCTCCATTCTGGTGTGTCTGTTGGTGCGACGCACACCAGGCAACGAACCCCTGTTGCCCCCTCGGGCCCTCTGGGCCGGCAACAGTTTTGGTGCCCAACGTGGGGCTCGAGGCTGAAATTTAGCCTTGCCCGGATCCCTCCTGGCCGCCAACGGATTATGGCGACGGCCGACGCCTAATGAGCACTGGTGACTTCATCGGGGGCCTCGGTGGAGACATGGTGTGATCGACCCCAGATGGCACAACGGTGCAACGCACACGGACAGTGGAGAAGCAGTTGTGGGCGACGGTGAGGAATCGGACCCTTGAATAAGGTAGGAACAGTCCAGTGTGGACTTTTTGCCTGTTTTGACCTGGGGACGCCCAGTGTCTCCCTAGAGTATGGGGCAGGGACAGAGTACAGCCGGCGGGGCACAGTGTACGTCCTTAGAATGCATCCTAGCAAATTGGAATGTGTTTGGGTCAGATTCAGTGTTTAGGAGTAAATTTAAAAGGTTCTGTACAGTTGACTGGCCTCAATATCAGCTAGAGTGCCAGGAAAGGTGGCCATCGGAAGAATCACTTAATTACAATACAATCCTTCAGTTACTTTTGTTTTGTCAGCAAACAGGTAAATGGAATGAACATCTCTATGTGTATACGTTTATGATGTTAAGAAATAGGACTAATATTTTGCACAAGTGCCATTTGACTCCGACAAACTCGGTAGTACCTGCTGCTAATCCCCAGAACCCTCCCACAGTTGTAATGGCAGAATCGGTATCCCCTTCGGCTCCAACACCCCCACAGGCTCCAGAGAGTACCCCCTCGGTGGGACTGTATCCGTTGATTACTGAGAATGTGGTAGCCCGTCCAGGAACGCAGGATCGCACAGCCCAGATTGTGCCAGTGTACTCTCATGTTCCTTTTAACCCAGTGCACCTAGCTGCCTTTAAGGCAGAAGCAGGGGAATTCTCCACGAATCCAAGCAAGTTTATTTCAATCTTTAAAGGGTGTCTAGCTAGCCATAAGGCTGACTGGAATGATTGCAATACACTTATGAGAACCTTGTTGTCTGAGGTGGAGTGGAATCAGGTTATAGCTAAGGCTAGAAAGGAGGCACAGAAAAGGCATAATAAGGACAAAGAAGGCAAGCCCCTGCCTGAGGTCGCTGTCCCCATAGCAGACCCCCAGTGGAATCTGAATGAGGAGGGGGATTTGAGGATGCTTAACTCCTATAAGGAACTGCTTATGTATGGCCTCCGGCACTCGGCTGTCAGATATAACAATTGGGCAAAGCTTTATAAGCTAATCCAGGAATTAAGAGAGAGTCCGGTGGCTTTCCTACAGCGCATTCGGGACACCATCCGGCAGAGTACTTGCGCAGACTCAGACAATTAGGCAACTAAGGCAATTATAAAAGGTATCTTTACCAGCTGTGCGGCCCCTAATATTAAAAAAAAAAACTGCAAAAAAAAAAGTAATAAAAATGTCTATGGCTCAAATTTTAAAAACTGCAAATAGAGCTTATACCCTAAAAAAAAAAAAAAGGCAAGTAAAAATAATGGTAGCAGCGGTGCAGGCTGGCGGCAAAAAAAAGTCACAAAAAGGTGAAAGGGGCCGGGGAATGAGAGGCCATGGTCGTGGGCGCCCCGGTTCCCAGGAAAGGCACCTGGGTCACAACCAGTGTGCCATATGCCAAAAGAAGGAACATTGGAAAAATGAGTGCCCTAAAAGAAAAGGTTTCCTATGATGGCAGCGGAGAATCAAGACTATGGGTGTCAGGGGAGATGGACTATCCTGCCCCTGGAACCCCGAGTAAAAATGAGGGTGAAAAATTCAGAAATAGACTTTTTAGTAGACTCTAGAGCAGCACAGATCTCTGTAAATCAACCCCTTCAGCTGCCCGTGGCAGATTCCCTCACAGTGGTGGGTGCCACAAGAAAAGAAACTAAGTGCCCAGTATATGCCCCAGCAGAATGTGCTTTGGGAAACAAAACTGTATCTCACAAGCTGGTTTACCTCCCCAATTGTCCAACGCCACTACTAGGATGGGATCTGCTTTGTCGCTTGGGTGCCACCCTGCATTTCACTCAAAATGATACAAATCTCACCTTACCCCCTGAGAATGCTTGGATAATGACCCTTGCAGTTGAACCCTCAGCCATGCAAGTCCCAGAGTGAAACCAGTGGAAGGACCAGGTGTATCCCCTTGTCTGGGCATCAGGGGTCCCAGGGAAGGCAACCCATCAAACCCCTGTTCATATTCAGCTTCTTCCAGGAAAAAGCCCAGTGCAAATCAAACAGTATCCAATTAAAAGGGAAGCCAGAGAGGAACCGCAAGAGACTATAGATTGGTTCCTAGAGTACGGTGTACTACAAAATGCCAGTCAGCTTGGAACACCCCCATTCTGCCCGTACAAAAGCCCAATGGCACGTATCGGCTGGTACAGAACTTAAGGGCAGTCAATGAGTGGGTTAAAACTCTGCACCCCCTTGTTCCAAATCTGTATACACTGTTGGCCTCTATAGGGGGGCAGTATACCCATTTCTCGGTCCTAGATTTAAAAGACGCTTTTTTCACAATTCCAGTCAACACCCAATCTCAGGAGATATTCTCCTTTGAGTGGGAGGACAACAAAAGGGTTAAAAAGCAGCTTTGCTGAACAGTATTGTCCCAGGGATTTAAAAATTCCCCCACTCTTTTCGGCCAGGCACTGGCCAAAGACTTAAAGAAGTGGAATAATTCAGACAGAGTCCTCCTCCTGCAATACATAGATGACTTGCTAATTGCTGCTGTGGGTCTGATCCCTTGTCTCAAAGCCACTGTGAGCCTCCTGAACTTTGTTGGACTCCAAGAATACCGGGTAGCTCGGAGCAAGGCTCAAATTGCTCTCTCAGAAGTACAGTATCTGGGTTTTCACATACGGCAGGGAGAGAGACAGCTCTCAAACCAAAGAAAGGAGGCTATCTGCCAAGTTCCTATCCCAAGCAACCGTAAACGGCTCAGGGCATTTCTGAGCATGGCAGGCTTTTGTAAAATATGGATCCCAGAGTTTGGACTGTGGGCTAAACCTCTGTATAAATGTGTTAAGGGAGCGAATCATGACCCTTTTCACTGGTCCCCAGAAGCGGACAGGGCATTTAAAATCTTAAAAAGAAAGCTGATGGAAGCCCCAGCCCTGGGTCTGCCGAATCGCTCTAAGCCATTCCAACTGTATGTGCATGAAAGGAAAGGGATAGCCCTGGGAGTGCTCACTCAGTTATTAGGCACCTGGAAACGTCCTGTGGCATATTTCTCTAAACAACTGGGTCAAGTTGCAAAGGGGTGGCCAGCATGCTTGCGGGCGGTTGCAGCCACTGCCCTAGTGCTTGGGGAAATTGAAAAACTGACACTGGGAGGAACTGTGCAAGTGTATATTCCCCATGTAATATGTAACCCTTCTGCCCATCTAAGTTGGCAGCAACAAGGGCCGGGTTCTGTATCTAGGGGTTCCGTTTCAATAACACAATGCAAAACCGGCTCGAGCCCCCACCCAGTGACCTGGCACAATTACATACCACCCCCTGGGCGCCTCTAAGAGGCAATACTTCCCCTCTCGCAAGCACGGAGTCTGAGTGTAACAGAAAATGTTTAATAACATGAGGTAAACAACATCAGCATTAAATTGGAAAAACACCACAACTAGAGTTCTTAGACCAAACCATGAACCACCCCAGCAAATTGGTCCGTGTCCTCTCCCGTTGGTTCTTGAAACCAGCGACCCAAGAATCACCAAAGTCCCAAAAGTCCACCAATCCCAAAGTCTCTTGGGTCCAGCAACCCAAGAATCACAAAAGTCCCAAAAGTCCGACAACCCCCCAAAGTCTCTGTCCATGATCAGTGCAGCCCCAGAGTTCAAAGGGGGGGGAGTGAGCAGGGTGTTAAGGGGCAGCTTACGTGATCCGAGGCCAACCGGCTGCTTCTCCGTGGAGTTCCACCGCAGCCTTCACCACGAACTGCTCCACTCCACCCGCAGTCCCACTCCTGCCGTCCCACAAACTGCTCTGGCAGCTGCTCCGCTCCGCTCACCAACCTGTGAGCCGCTCCGCTCACCCCCGCTAAGCTAAGTTAGCTTAGCAATATAGCTTCAGGCTCCCCCACTAGTTAACACAGCCTCAGTGATCTCAGCTCTTAAATAGCTTTAGCTCTTAGTGATTTCAGCTCTTAGTGATTTCAGCTAGTAGAAGGGGAGCCCCAGTGCTGGCCCAAAGTAAACTCAGCTCAGCAGTCTGTAACTAGACTCCTAATGGAATCAAAGTTAGCTCTGACATTCAACAGTGGAGAGAGGAGGTAGTGCAATTGGTGTTTCAAACCCTCAAAGAGGGCCCATACCACCAGGTATAAATACCTGTCCCCATCCTCTCTCAATTCACTGGGTTTTGTAACCCAGGCCCCTTGACAAGCAAATGCTACTTAGTCACTCAGTCCTTCTGTCATACAACAGTTCCACTGGCCTTGATTCACAGAATCAGGGTAACAAAACTTTATTCTTCCTGCCCCAATAACAGAGAAACTGGGGATCCCACACCAGCCAAAGTAACCACTTTGAGTTGCTGTGGTTTCATGCCAGGCGAGTGGGTGTGCCTATGCAAACAAGATCAGCCCCTGGAGTTCTTTTCCACACTCGCCATAATTCACCACCAGATGTCAGGGTAGAGCTCATCCTGACTCTGCTTACACCCATATAGTCCAAGCCCTGCTGGACACTAAGAGTGGTCTCTGGCTCACCCAGGCTCGGGTTGCTCAGTACTAGGCAAAACTGTTAGAGAACCCTGAAGTTACCCTGCAAACCTGTTCCTCCCTTAATCCTGCTACCAGAGACAGAAAAGCAAAAACATAACTGTCTGAAAATCATAGCTGCCCAATACTCCAGCCGCCCAAATTTAAAAAATCAACCGCTCCCAAATGCTGACTTGGAATGGTATACGGATGTCAGTAGTGCCGTTGTGGATGGGCAAAGGAGGGCGGGTTATGCTATTTTGACCCTTCATGATACCGTGGAAGCTGAGAGTTTACCTGCTGGGACATCTGCCCAGTTTGCTGAACTAGTGGCCCTGACTCGTGCACTCGAGCTGGCAAAAAACAAACGGGTTAATATCTTTACTGACTCAAAGTATGCTTTTGGGGTATTGCATGTTCACGCTGGTTTGTGGAAGCAAAGGGGAATGCTAACAGCCCAAGGTTCTCCGGTTAAGCATGGGTCTCAAATTCTCCAGCTGTTAGAAGCGGTACAACTCCCCTCAGCAGTAGCAGTGATACATTGCAAAGCCCATCAAAGGGAAAATCAAGATGTAACCAAGGGCAATGCCAGAGCAAACAGGGAAGCCAAGCGCGCTGCTACCCTGAAATCACCAACAGAGGAGAATGCCCAAATGCATGCCCTCATCCCATCAGTAGGTGAGCTTGCAGCTCCTCAGTACTCCCATGAGGACAGAAACCTGGCTGACAGGCTCGATCTCCAGGAAAAGGAGGGATGGCTTTATTCCACAAAGAAAAAAATCCTCCTGCCCAAGGGCCTGATTTGACCAGTGTTGCAAAAACTGCATCAAACCACCCACGCAGGCAGAGAGGCTCTTACCCAGCTTATGAATAAATATTTTCTAACCTCTGGACTTAAACCCCTAGCATCACAGGTACAGGCTGAATGTTTAATCTGCCAAAAGAACAACCCTCGACCAGGAGTAGCAGTGTTGCCAGCCACTCTGGAACCTACCCCAGGCCCAGGATTGGTGTGGCAAATAGACTTTACTGAGTTTCCCAGGACCCAAGGATACAGATACCTCCTTGTCTTGGTGGATCGATTCAGTGGATGGCCCGAAGCCTTCCCATGTCGTAACAACACTGCCAAAACAGTGGCTCTTAAGTTTGTCAAGGAGATCATTCCCCGCTTTGGACTTCCCCAGTAAATAAAATCTAATAACAGAACACACTTCACATCTCAAGTTGCTCAAAAAATATCAAGTGCCTTGCAAATCCCCTGGAAGCGCCACACACCATGGTGACCACAAGCCTGTGAAGTAGTGGAACGCACAAATTAGACACTCAAGCGACACCTCTCAAAGGTCTGTCAGGAGGCCTCTCTTAGGTGGCTTGATGCTTTGCCCCTTGTGTTACTCCGCATTCGTGCTCTCCCCAAGGGCAGGTTAGGGCTTAGTTCCTTCGGAATTATGTTTAAAAGGTCATGGCCTCTAAACGGTACACCGGTTCTGGCAGGAGAGTGGGAAATGGGGTGTGGTTTCTTGTCTCAGTACATGTGCTCTCTGTCTGCTGTTCTTTCTTCCCTTCACAAATACACCAAAAATTCACAGCCTCTTCTGCTGAATGCCCCGGTCCACTCCTTGCAGCCAGGTGACTCCATTCTCGTTCGGACCTGGAAAAACGAGCCTCTTCAAGAAAAGTGGAAGGAACCTCACACCGTCCTGCTGGTCTCCCACACAGCAGCAAAGGTCAAAGAACACAAGAACTGGATTCATCACTCTCGACTGAAAGCAGTACCCGCTCCTGAACAGTGGAATGTCCAGCCTGCAAAAAAGACTGCCAGCAACAATTTGGGACTTAAGCTGTTATTCAAAAGACAGTAAGGGTCACTGGGAATGCCTGGTAATCTTTCTGAACAGCCACAGCACGCTCCCCGCGAAAACCCTAAGCATTGGTTCTATCTATTCACAGAAGGCCGACCTAGCCTATGGTCCTGGTCCTTTTATTTTTTATTTGTTTGTTGTCACTAATTTTTATCTTCTGGGCATTTAAGTTGTTGTAATCACAATATGGGTTCAGGTTTAGGGTCTCTTACAACATTCCTTTTTGTCACAAAAGCAATCCTTCTGTTACCTACTGTTTCACCCACATCGCATGCAGGATGGGGAGCCATCCCTGAAAATATGGCTACCAATACCTATAAGGCCCTAAAAATTGCCTTTGCCCATGAGTTCAATCTCTCCCACTGTTAAATATGTGCCCAGACTCCCCACCATTCAGCTGGATTGCCCTGAAAAGTAGTTCCCCAAAATTGGTCAAACTTTTGTCAAAGGTGAATGGTTACCAGCAGCAGCACCTCTGACAATTTAAGTTTGCAATGCAACTGTACCGTGGAAGTTCCTTATGGCCTACACAATGGCTCTTGGAATTCCCACTATAGTAGCACTCTTAAGCCCCAGCCCATTCGTTTACGCTCTCCACCCATTGGTCTCATATGTTTTCAGCAAGCCAGTACAAGTAATCATACCTGGTTTGCCGGCATTAGTACATGTAAATTTTATATTGGTCCTGGTATAAGTCTCACTATCCCTGTACTAAATGCCACCGGTTAGCAAGCCGGCACTGCATTTTTTGTCCTTTCCCCACAAGCCACCCTACGGGACCTACAAGGTAACAATAAAAAGGTTAGTTATGGTAAAGCATTCTGGGTTTGTGGTAATAGTGCCTACAAATGGCTTCCTCATGGATAGCATGGTAGCTGTTATAAAGGCTATCTCGCTCCTCCCCTCCGTGTTCTAACCCAGGCTCCCTCAGGTCGCCCCAGGTACTATCGGTCCTTAAAAGCTACCATTAAACCCATCCAAAAAAAAAAAAAACAGGTTTAAAATAATATTCATCCCTACTTATGGGGTGGGACAGCTAACCCAACTCTACAGAAAACTTTCTAAATTTCTCACCCAGTTTGCCAATAATACCCTGGCCATAAAAAAAAGCATAAGCTCCGAACTGTACCAGCTTCAATTGCTGGCCCTGCAAAACCGCCAGGCCCTAAATTATGTGTTAGCCTCACGGGGCGGGGTCTGTGCCCTTATTAAAAAAAAAAATGTTGTACCTATGTCCCAGAGTTTTCACAAAATATTAACAAGCACATCTTGTAAGCCAAACAGGCCTTGAACCAGTGGAAGGCCCAGAAAGGGGAACCCACTATTTTTGATTCCCTTTGGGGTTGGTTACCTGGTCTAGGGAAACTAGGGGAAGGCACTGTTCGCCTCCTGCTCACAGGTGTTGTAATATGTTTTGTTTTTTTTCTTTTGCTCGCTTGCTGTAAAGTGCTCATACATAAAATTTGTATCTCCCATTCCCCAGACGTTCCTTTATACCCTCTCATTAATGATCCCAATTGCATAAAGCTTAATCGCATTTTGTCTTTAAAATATAAAAAAACTCTGCCAAAGGTTTAAGTGTTCTCAAAAAAGCAAATTGTTGATGTCACTAGGCATAGCTACCAGGTAACTCGGGGGTGGGAGGGGGTGGTGGAAGGCCATAAGTGCCGATGAAACCCCCCTGCTCTGGGTCTAAGTGAGCTAAAGCAACTTTATTTTGTGAACTTTAACCAGCCTCAATGCTAACCAGCCTAAAAGCAAAATATGTAACTGTCAGCTTTTTTATCAGACAGCTGCAGTTTTGCTCACACTAGCAAAAGCAGTAATAAATTAAAAAAAAAAAAAAAGTCTACTACGTAAAGGCCTACAAGGCCAAAAATAAATATGCAGACAAGAACTTTTGTAACACACCACAATGTAATGCCTGCTATAACTGCTATCTAAATAAATAAATAAATAAAAAACAGAACAAAAGTTTACACAAACAGCTTAAAATATAAAATAAAAAACTTGCTTGTATTTGTTGCACTTCTAATTTAAAACATGCTGGTCTCCTAAGTGCCTTTTCAAAATCTCAAATACATTTGGTTTGCTTCTCCACCCTGGTGTGTCTATTGGTGCAACGCACACCGGGCAACAAACCCCTGTTGCCCCCTCGGGCCCTCTGGGCCAGCAACAAAACTATCCCTTCTGTTCAATAAGGGATTACCAATATGTCAGAGCTTGGGCCACCCAGCTTAAAACACAAGTTGGCAACAGATTGTGCCTAGAAGGGTCCCAGTGTTCTTTCCCATCCTCCCACAACTTGTCTTTATGATTAGGCTTGGAAAGATTAGATTTTTGTCGGTAAATGTCAATTTCACCAAATACACACAAACCAACAAAAATATATTTCCATCTATGATAATCAAAAATTGCATGACAAAGTAAGAAAAATGTTGCTTGAGAACTTAGTAGAGTTTAACTGAAGGATATTTACATTGTATATTTTGATATGTGATGCTGACAATTTGTTTTTTAATGGTTATCAAGCTTTAACTTTTTGAATCTTAATGGCTACTGTCATTACATAATTATTGTCTGACCCCCCCCATGATTTTCCACAACTGACAATTTAAATAGATAAAAATAAAATAGCTTAAAAATAAACATGGATATTATCCATCAAAATGATAAAAACATAAACATTGAATTCTGCCAAGCCTATTTATGATGGAGACTCTGCTGCTGCATTGAAAGGAGTTTGATTAGTATACAAGATCTTCCGGCTGCCAATGGAGCCCTAGAAGATTATCCCTGAAGACTGAATTCTGCAGAGCATCAGGATCCGAAGAGGCTGTCTGCAAGATTTGTCCTTTCTCCCTTAGGAAAATAAGTCCAGTTTGCAATTACAGAGCCTAGTTTCAGAACCCCCCTCTCATTTGTATACAATCTTTGGTATTAAATAAAAGACAGAAGGGGAGTGTTAGTGACTCTTATAGTTAAGGTTGCATGAGTGTTTCCATTATTCTTAATCCCTTTTTGAGTTTCTCACAGTTTTCCAAAATGTTCACTTATCAGGGAGAAGTTTCCTAAATTTGGCGTTTGCCTACAAGGATATTTTTTAAAGTTTGCATAACAAGTAGTTCAGCTGCTTGAGAACAAGGAGCGTGGTAAGTAACTGCCATTATAGATAAAAAAAAAATCTTGATACCTTCTCTCCCCCCAACAAAGCTCTCCTTGAGGAATGCCCCTTTGAGTTTTTGGGTGACAATTTGGCTTTGATCTGGTGTGCCAGGTGAAAGTGTTTATAAACACTACTGTATATCTGAATATTAATGTATGCTTGATGTGCCTTGCACTGTGCCACAACTTTCAATAAAATCAAATGTCTAAATCTTCATTCAGTGCAATTAGCTTGCATACTTGGTGTTGGTGGGAGTAGATACCAAGATAGCTACTTTCCCCATAGATACCGTACTCTAGTGCCGTGGCTCTCAACCTTTTTTTACACATGATCCACACTCTCTACCCTTGGTTTCTTTCCAGACCTCACCCCAAATCCCTCTATGCATAGGTGTTCTATGAACATGCCATAGGGCAGCTTCTGCCCCAAAGAGTTTGAAGTCTAAAAGGACCCAAGGAGAAAAACAAATGAAAGGATTAGGATACAACGTACATAAAAATAGTTAGCATTGTGATAGGCACATGTCTTGGAAGTTTCATTTTTTTGAAGAGAGAAGCTACAAAGGAAAGCTGCAGGGAGAGTTATCACAATACATTTTAACCCCCTTCTTCCGCAATTACACCTATTAACCCTATCAGTTGGCCAGTTCCTCATAGGCAGTGAGGGATCACTGGGTCTCTAGAAGGGATCTGAAGGAGGGAAGCACAGAGATTTTTGCAGTCCAGTTTGGGGAAGAGGGTTCCATGCTTAATGGTGGCATGAAAGTGAGTGCAGAGTGAAAGAGATGACTGGTCATTCAAAGCTGGCACAGCATCATTACTGGTGGAGGAAGTAGTTATAATCTACCGTGACTTGGAAACCAACAATTTCAAAGCTCCTTGCTCCCTCTTCACCTCGTAGATGAAGTTGTGTCCTGGAGAATGCTCTTGCTGGCTGTCTTCAGGAATGAACTACTTAAGAGGGTGAGTGACAGGTATTCTTGGTGAAGGTTCCATGGTTCTGGAATTCATGCTGTGTGGCCCACCCAGATGAGAATTTGGTGATTTTTAGGATGCAGTTGAATTTGTTTGCCCTGGATTTTATTTAATTTGGGCTGCCAGCCAAGAGACACTTAAATGGTAGAGGCTAGATTGATTTCTGCTAATTGCGGGTTGTAGCTTGTTTGAATTTTTGTGATATGTGCTCACAATATAAATAAATGTGACTCTCCGTCGCCCGGAAAGCTTTGTGTCAACCATGAAATTCAGAGATCTTATTGACTATTAATTAGGTGCCTGGTATGTATAGAATGCTGCATGTTGCTAGGAGAACGCACTTAGGGACGGATGATTATTCCCGTATGATCCAATTTCCAGTAGGTTTAGGTACTATAAACAAGGTAAAGGCAATTTTCCAAGTGTCTGAACGAAAAGATTGTTCACTGAATCATTTCCCCCACAGGAAGATGAAAGCATGAGAGGATGCTCAGACAATTGTTCAGCTCTCATTGTTAGTAGGGTAAAACAGACCATCACATCTCTGAAAGGCTGGCCAAGATTTCAATGATCACAATTGCATATAGGGTGTGTTTTCAGCATTAGGTTGCAGTGAAGGGAAACACTTGAAGGAAGACAAAAAGGCTTGTGTGTTTAAACCCCTAGTTGTGGTGAGAGGGGAAACAACAGTCCTAAATCCTATAAATGTTTGATCAATGAATTGCCACTAGTCAAAGCTGTAGGTAGCTAGAGGGGTTTTCAAGATTCCTGCTCCACCCTTACAGTTCTTCACTTCCACTAACAGCTGTAATGAGGACTTAAATTTCCACTTCCTGCCATGTCAGAATGAGCCCTCCTAAGTGTAGTACAAAACCTGGAGACTTTCCTCAGGATCTGCCATTCAGTGAAGGGGAGCAAACTCATTTTTGGGTTCATCCCTGTTGTAAAAACACTACAGTACCTATCCCAGGGTTGTGGAAACCAGTACCTCACCTGCTGCAGGCTCCATACGGTTGTTCTTTCCTCCCCAACTAAAAACTGCTGGAGAGTTGGTTCTGATATTCTGTTTCATGCTCCTGCTCTCTTCAGAGTGTTCTGTAAGGAAGCATTTTATCCATGCTGAGCTTAGTCACTTTCACTCATAGCAGCCCTAAAGCACCTCCTTGCAGAATTGCAATGCTGCTGGTCCTCGCCAGTAGCCAGCTTGAAAGAAGAGCAAATACAACAAAGAAGAAAAGGAAATCAGGAAATGCTATATATTGGGTCACACCATTGTGTATCAAGTCTTGTATATGCTGCTTCAAAAAAACTGAGTTCACAGCCTGGCCCAAATATAATGCATCTGGTCAACTTTACAATGTTGTATATAGTGGAGAAAGTTCTTTCTGGTCCCATCCATGTGATCAGCTTACACCCTGTAGTATGAGATATGATTGCCATTGTCTTCACTAACTACAAGTGCACGTGTATGTTTGTGTATAAAATTTCAATATAAACTTCCATATTCTCATAAAATTATCCAGCCCTTTTTATAGACAGCTGAAGTGGTCATATTCCAAACCTTGATGTTTCTAACACTCAAAAGTCCATGCTGATTAAGGGCACATTTATTTGGAGACCAGTATCTAGCAGTGTAGAAGATCAATGCTACCAGGTTCCATCTTTTCAGTCTCCAGGAGTGAGATTCTATTCTTATCCTTTAAGAACAGCAGGTAAGTAATTTTCTCCTAATAGATCCCCACTCTGTGCCTTCTGCTGTGTCTAACCATCAGTTCCATTTCTGAATCAAAGGTAGGAAGCACAAAAGAATGGAGCTATTAAGGGTCACCGTACTATTTCAGCAGAGTCAGGCTTGCGCCACCCACTGGTGAGGCAAATTAATGAATGTAGGGCTATTAAACTCCAAGTGTTCTCACTGAAATCTAATGGGGTGTGATTTAGGAGTGAGATTATATTCTATATTTGATGATTTACTTAAATTACAGGTAATTTCCCTGTCTCTTCCAATTAAACAAGTTAATTACAGGTATGTCTGTTGCAAAGAACAAAGCATAAATATTCTTGCACTTTCTATTTCTGTGTGTATTCCTTTATAAAGTGCATTATGGATCTTTACCAGGAACCCTACAGGTTTTCTATCCCAGCTAATGTGTAATCAATATGTCACAGGAATGTAAAATGAATAAATACAATCAGCTGATTATTGAGCATTGCACATTTTTACAGTGCAGCATTTAGCAGAAGGCACTGTAGGACGTACAATGGGAAAACTGAATTATTTAATGGCTCTAAAATTCACCTTTTCTCCCATCCATGTGATACATACAGTTGCTCTATAAAAACAACTCCATAAAAACCAACCAACCAAACAAAAAGCCCGAGCTGGTTCAAGATATATTAAAGATTGCGTTCTTATGCTGCCTGTACTGCTTTAATCATTTAGATGGATTCCTTGGTTTCTACATTAGGGAGCACATTTTAAAAAGGTGAAAAAATGCCAAAGAATGGGTTGCTTCTTTGATAAAGGTTTATAAAGTCCCTGCTGATCCATTACTTCAGAAGTGCTAGCATGCTGGCGTTTTTAATGAAAGATCGGTCATGTTAATTGTTCCTAGGATTCAACTTAATTGCATACAGGGGATTAGAAACTTTGTTATAGTGACCTAATAAAGTGAAAGGGGTGGCAATTTTAAACTGAAACCTGCCACTGAATAATAAAAATGATGGTAGGTTTCAGTTACATCTTTATATGAAACACCTCTAGGTCTCCCATGGAAGAAAAGGAACATGTTTTTTTTAAACTATGCTACTGATCAACTTTAGGTTAAGTCTCTGTCAGCATTTATATTATAAAAACTCAGATTAATGGGTTTTGTAGCTGTAGTGTGTTTCTTAATGAAAAATTGCTGTACCCTGAAACTTGGCATATGGTGGCCACATTTAAATAAATCACTTGGCTAGATATATAAGTATATAAACAAAAAAAGAGGAGGTTTATCAGAATGACACTTGTCAATTGTATTGAATGGAAAAGCTTCGACTTAAAATAACTGAAGCAGTTAAGGATTTTAAACCCTAATCTGTTCTAGGGAAATATCCAGTGAATTGTGAAGTTTGTTTTTCATTTTATTTTTAATTCATCATACTGTAACTGAGAATAAAGCACCTCCAGCTCTGCCACCATTTTTGTGTGGGATGGAAATGATATATGTGTTCCTGCTACTATCTTCACAAGTGCTTCTGACTAGTAAACAGTTTTGGGGTCTGTGCATGTTCCCATTGACACAACTGCACAAATGATGAAATAAACCTAGCGGAGCTGTGCTGACTGACTTTGGCTCCATTCAGGAACCAGGGGGAAAGAAGGCGGATAATACAGACAGTGCTTAATGTGTAATGAAAGAGGTGCGGGGGCTCAAGCAATGTTTTTACATTCATAACTGATGCAGCAAACCTAGAGGTGCTGGGGCTATGAACTGCCACACCTAGAGGTCTGGGGCTCATCCCTGGCTCAAATTAAGCACTGGAGATAGACCTCATAACTTACAACACAGTGGTTTTTCCCCACTCCATGTTGGAAACTTGGGACTTTTACACAGTTGTTGGTTTCAGTCTTTCCAAATTGCAGACATTATCACAGAGTCAGCAGAAGGCAAGGAGACTGAACTGCCCACTCAGCCCTAGACATGAGTCCTTCATTACTAGGGCCCTACCAAATTCATGGTCCATTTTGGTCAATGTCATGGTCATAGCATTTTAAAAATAATAAATTTCATGATTTTGGCTATTTAAATCTGAAATTTCATGGTGTTGTAATTGAAGGGGTCCTGACCCAAAAAGGAGTTGTGTGTGCGCGGGGGGTGGGGAGTGGTCACAAGGTTATTGTAGGGGTGTTGTGGTACTACTACCCTTACTTCTGTGCTGCTGCTGGCAACGACGTGGCCTTCAGAGCTGGGCACTTGGAAAGCGGCGGCTGCTGGCCAGGAGCCCAGATCTGAAGGCAGCAGCGCCGCCGCCAGCAGCAGCACAGAAGTAAGGATGGCGTGGTATGGTATTGCCACCCTTGCTTCTGTGCTGCTGCTTTCAGAGCTGGGCCCTCAGTCAGCAGCCACCACTATTCAGCCACCTAACTCTGATAGCAGCAGCGCAGAAGTAAGGGTGGCATGGTATGGTATTGCCACCCTTACTTCTGCGCTGCTGATGGTGGGGCGCTGCCTTCAGAGCTGGGCGCCCAGCCCACAGCCGCCACTCTCCGGTTGCCCAGCTCAGAAGGCAATGCAGAAGTAAGGATGGCAATACTGTGACTTCCCCCCCCCCACCCCCCAAATAACCTTGAATCCCTCCCCTGCAACTCCTTTTTGGATCAGGACCCCCAATTTAAGAAACACTGGTCTCCCCAGTGAAATGTGTATAGTATATGGTAAAAGCACTGTAACGATGTGGTTCTGGCGGGATCCAACTGAGAGTGCCAATTCAGGACAAATAGTTTAAAACAAGGCAGTTACAGCCCTAGGCTGGGGTTTTTCTACTTCTAAGGCAAACCAAACCAGCCAGACAAAGAGGACTTTGGTCTCACCCCACTGGCTAACCACAAGTCACACAAGCAATTCCCTTAGACACTCCAGTTTCCCAGTATCACCACCAGTGCCACTTGTTATGGGGACAAATGGTTATGAAAACCAATACCCCATTAAAAGGGGAAAAAAAGGTTCTCCTGATCCCAAACGATCAAGCCCCAAACCCAGGTCAATATACAAATCAGATCTTACTCACAAATCATGCTGTTGCCAATCCTTTAGAATCTAAAATCTAAAGGTTTATTCATAAAAGGAAAAGATATAGATGAGAGCTAGAATTGGTTAAATGGAATCAATTACATACAGTAATGGCAAAGTTCTTGGTTCAGGCTTGTAGCAGTGATGAAATAAACTGCAGGTTCAAAATCAAGTCTCTGAAATACATCCCCAGCTGGGATGGGTCATCAGTCCTTTGTTAGGAGATTCAGTTTGTAGCAAAGTTCTTCCAGAGGTATGAAGCAGAATTGAAGACAAGATGGAGGAGAGGAATCAGTCTTTTATAGTCTTTTCCAGGTGTAAGAACACCTCTTTGTCCTTACTGTAGAAAATTACAGCAAAATGGAGTCTGGAGTCACATGGGCCAGTCCCTGCATACTTTGCTGAGTTACAAGGCATATCTGCCTTCTCTCAATGGGTCAATTGTATAGCTGATGGTCCTTAATGGGCCATCAAGCAGGCTAGGCAGAGCTAACATCAATTTGTCTGGGATGTCTCCCAGAAGCATAGCATAAGTTTGAAATACAGACAGTATAGAGCCAATATTCAGAACTTCAACTACAAAATTGTTACACACATATAGACAGCATAATCATAACCTTGTCTTAGACACCTCATTTGACCCCTTTTATACAAGATTTGATGCCACTACAGGACCTTGGTTGCAACCATGTTCTATATGGTCCCAGATTATATCAATAAAGTCACAAGCACACAAAAGACCAGATTTAATGGTCCGTGATGTGTTTTTCATGGCCGTGGATTTGGTAGGGCCCTATTCATAACAGAGAATGGATAGATTATTTGGGAAAGTTGGCTTCATCCACAGCACCTGTTCTGTGAATTGGGGACTAGACCCTTCAGTGCTGTCAATCTGACACATTGGCTCAGCATTACTGTCAGTTTGAAAAAAGAATGAACTATTGTACATAAGAAGTAAAGAAACATTATCACTATAGGGAGCTTTTGTGCTAACAAAACACTGTATCATGCTACTTTTCATTACATTTTCCCCTAGCAAATCAACAAACTAATTCTATCAGGACTTCATTAATTAGCTTCAGAAGCCTCATGCTTAGTTCTTTCACCATCCTTCTCAAATGTGAATGTTATAAAACCTCCACTACTTCTCTCCCCACTCCTGCAATTAGATCCATGCAGGCAGATTCTCCCCATGTGGATAAAATTGGAGGACTGATGCCTTAGATTGTAAGCTCTATGGGGGAAGGACCATAATTTCATATACTATATGTTTGTATGGAGGCTTGGGCTGTGGAGCCCTGATCTGGATTTGGGTTTTTGGGTGCAACTGTGATTTTCATAAATAACAACAACATAGGAATAAGAAGATTGTTCTCTCAGTGCCCCGCCTTAAATAAATTAGAGTGCATTGCATGAACGTTCCCTGTTATTTATCAGCATTTCTTGTGAGATTTAGCTTTATTCTTGTTTTGATCCCTGAGTTTTGAGTTTGATCTCTGACTTCTTGTGTGACAGAGGGGGACAAGTTGGATACTTTCTTTATCACTTGAGTTGGGGACAAGTAAAGCAGCATTGTTACCACTACGGGGGGTTCTTTTATCAACAAGAGCACTTATTAGTTTGGCACCAGGACCAAAATAATTGCAAAAGGCCAAATTATTGGCAAGGTCAGAAATGTTGTTCAAACTTTGCAGCCTAATGGAATGAACATAGGGCTGGGGACAGGAATTCCTGCACTCTAAGCCTGGGAGCATTGCTGACTTGCCTCAGCAAGGTCACTTAGGGCAAAATTTTCAACTTTATTTTCTTCAGCGCCTACTTTTTTGAGTGTCCACTTGAGATGCCTGGGCCTGCACAGCGCCTCTGAAAATCCAGGTCCATGATGTCTCAAATTGAGCTCCCAAAATCGGAGGCTACTTTAGAAAACTGTGGCCTTAAACTTTTTGTGTGTTAAAACAGGTATCCTGATACATCTACCTGCCTCACAGGAGTGTTGTGAAGTTTAATTAGTTAATGTCAGTATAATGTTCAAGAATTGTAAAATGGTAGCTAAGTGCTAAGTATTATGATTGTTACGATTCAAGTTATAATCACTGCCAACAATTCCTTCTGCAGATGAAGTTCAGCACTGGGTTAGTCCATAATATTATCTAAAGCAGCAGCACTCAGCTATTGACAGCCAGAAAGTCACTCTGTCATCAGTTGGAGCCCCAGAGAGCCACAGAATTAATCACATTCGATTTTTTTTAAATGTACATAACACATTTATTATGGAATAAATGTGACACTTAGGCTATGTCTACACTACAGGCTAGGAATGTGATTCCCCTGCTCGTGGAGACATCCTCTCATTGAGCAAGCATGAGTATAAGTAGCAGTGGGTGCGTACTCAGCCCAGCTAAGCCATGCTGCTGCTGCCCCTACTCATGCTACCCCAACTCTGCTGTTATTTATACTCGTCCTTGCTCAGTCAGAGCTGGCGCAATGAGCAGAGGACTCACACCCCTAGCTCAGAGTGTAGACATAGCCTATAAGGGACAGCAACGTAAGCTCACTTCCATCTGAAAATGGAGCCTATTGTTACAAGTAACAGCAAACATTACTGTAACTGAAGAGATTAGAGTGTATATTTTTTCTGATTTCTTTATTTAGCACACTGGCCAGGATCTGCAGTTCTTTACTCAGCACTTTGTGTACAAATGGTGTCAGGGTTCCCTCCCCACTCAGAACTTTGGGGTACTGATGTGGGGACCTGCATGAAAGATCCCCTAAGCTTATTTCTACCAGCTTAGGTTAAAAATTTCCCCAAGGCACAAATTCTTTCCTTGTCCTTGGACAGTATTGCTGTCACCACCAAATGATTTAGACAAAAATTTAGGAAACGGGTCACTTGGAGTCCCTAGTTCTCCAAAATATTCCCCCAAGCTCCTTCACCCCCTTTCCTGGGGAGGCTTGAACATAATGTGAGTACCAACCAGACCCTTTGTCTCTAGGACACTGAAAATCAATCAGATTCTTAAAGGAAGAACTTTATTTTTTAAAAAGGTAAAAGAATCACACATGCAAAAATCAGGATGGAAGGTAACTTTACAGGGTAATAAAAAGATTTAAAACACAGAGGATTCCTCTCTAGGCTCAGCTTCAAAGTTACAAAAAACAGGAATAAAACTCCTTCTTAGCATAGGGAAAATTCACAAGCTAAAACAAAAGATAATCTAACGTATTTTCCTTTCGTATTGCCCTTACTTAAAATTTTTGTAATCTCAGATGGATCATTTTAGATATGTTTTCAGGAGACGTTTTTCCTGCCTGGTCTCTCTCTCTCCAGCTAGAGAGGGAACAACAAAAAGAGTACAACCAAAAGTCCTCCTCCCCACCCAGATTTGAAAGTATCTTTTTTCCATATTGGTTCTTTTGGTCAGGTTATTTGAGCTTCTTAACCCCTTACAAGTAAGGCAATTCAGTACTGCTACTCTGGAGGGATTTTAGGCTACCCTTAGCTGTATGTTTATGACGCCCCCCCCCCCCCAAATCATAGATGGTACTGGACAGCCTGTTTCACACTGGCTATGATATTTTCCTGGAGCTCTAGGAGAAAACAGAGTTAATAAGCCACATGCACCTCTATATATACTACTGATTATATAAAAACTAACAATATTTCCCACATTTTAAGGACAATTTTAACCAGTTGATTCTGGGAAATTTTTACAGAAGAGTGCATCAGCTGCTTTGTTAGAAGCTCCTTAAATGTGTTGTATTTCAAAATCAAAATCTTGGAGAGCTAAACTCCACCAAAGAAGTTTTTTGTTATTTTCCTTGATGGTATGAAGCCACTTTAGCGCAACATGGCCAGTTTGCAGGTGGAAACGCTGTCCCCAAACAGATGGGCGTAGCTTTTTCAGAGAGTACACAATGGTGTAACATTCCTTTTCAGTGATTGACCAGTGGCTTTCTCTCTCAGACATCAGAGGGGTAGCCGTGTTAGTCTGAATCTGTAAAAAGCAACAGAGGGTCCTGTGGCACCTTTAAGACTAACAGAAGTATTGGAGCATAAGCTTTCGTGGGTGAATGCCCATTTCATCAGATGCCTGATGAAGTGGGCATTCACCCACAAAAGCTTATGCTCCAATACTTCTGTTAGTCTTAAAGGTGCCACAGGACCCTCTGTTGCCTCTCAGACAGTTTTTTGCTGAGAAACATGACAGGATGGAATTCTTGATCTGGTCCTTCCTGCATTAAAACTGCTCCCACACCACGCTCGGATGCGTTTGTGGTTACTAGGAAAGGTTTGTCAAAGTCTGGGATCCTTAGCACAGGGTCAGACATGAGTGTTGCTTTGAGCTGGTTAAAGGCCTTCTGATACTCTTCAGTCCATTGAACTGCATTTGGCTGTTTCTTTTTGGTTAGGTCTGTCAGTGGGGCAGCGATTTGGCTGTAGTGCGGTACAAATTGCCTGTACTATCCGGCCAAGCCTAAGAAGGATTGGACCTGTTTCTTTGACTTTGGGACAGGCCACTTTTGGATAGCATTCACTTTGGCCTGTAGGGGGTTGATAGTTCCTTGACTCACCTGGTGTCCAAGGTACGTCACTGTTTACGCCTATTTGACACTTTTTAGACTTAACAGTTAGTCCTGTCTCCCTTATGCACTCAAAGACTTTTTGTAGATGCTCCAGGTGTTCAGCCCATGAATCAGAAAGTATAGCCACATCATCAAGGTAGGTGACTGCAGATTCTCACAATCCCACTAGAAGACTATCTATAAGTTTTTGGAAGGTGGCGGGTGCATTTTGCAGCCCGAAAGGGAGCACATTAAATTCATACAGCCCCTCATGGGTGATGAAGGCTGACCTTTCCTTGGCAGATTCATCTAGCAGTACTTGCCAATACCCCTTGGTTAAGTCTAAGGTAGAGATGAACTGGACATGTCCCAGTTTCTCCAATAGCTCATCTGTGCGAGGCATTGGATAGCTGTCTGGGCAAGTTACAGCATTTAGCTTACGGAAGTCCACACAAAAGCGTATTTCCCCATCTGGTTTGGGAACTAGAACCACTGGACGTGCCCATGAACTTTCAGAGGGGTGGCTTACACCTATCTGTAGCATATCCTGGATCTCCCATTTTATAGCAGTTTTGGCTTGAGGAGCCACCTGGTAAGGTTGGGCTCCAATTGGGCGAGCATTACCTGTGTCAATAGAGTGGTATGTCTGTTCGGTCCATCCTGGGGTGGCTGAGAACATTGGTGTGAAGCTAGCGCACAGCTCCTTGATCTGCTGTCGCTGCATACATCCGAGGGTCATGGAGAAGTTCACCTCTTCCATGCCACCGTCACTTTTTCCTTCATAGTTGACACCTTCAGGCCACTCAGCGTCATCTTCTCCCTGGGCTGTAAACTGAAGAACCTTTAACTTTCTGGAATAGAAGGGCTTTAGAGAATTAACATGGTACACTTTAGGCTTTAGGTTTGAGGTTGGGGACGCTATGAGATAGTTAACAGCTCCCAGGCGCTCTTGGACCGTAAATGGCCCTTCCCACGACGCTTCCATCTTATGGGCCTGGAGCGCCTTCAAGACCATGACCTGGTCCCCTACTTCGAAGGAACACTCTCTGGCATGTTCATCGTACCAGGCCTTTTGCTCTTCCTGAGTATCTTTTAGGTTTTCTTTAGCAAGGGCTAAAGAGTCTCTGAGGGAGTTTTGTAGGTTGTTTACGAAGTCCAAAATGTTAGTTCCTGGAGAAGGCATAAACCCCTCCCATTGCTGCTTCACCAACTGTAATGGCCCCTTAACCTCATGTCCATACACAATTTCAAATGGTGAAAGGCCCAAACTGGGATGTAGTACAGCCCTGTAGGCAAAGAGCAACTGCTGCAACACTAGGACCCAATCATTGGAGTGCTCATTTATGAATTTACGTATCATGGCCTTCAAAGTTCCATTAAACTTCTCCACCAGCCCATTTGTTTGATGGTGGTAAGGGGTGGCAACCAAGTGGTTCACCCCATGAGCTTCCCAAAGGCTTTTCATGGTCCCTGCCAGGAAATTAGTTCCCAAACCTGTAAGGATGTCGGAGGGCCAACCTACCCTGGCAAAAATGTCTGTTAATGCCTAGTACGCACTTTTAGCCCTGGTGTTGCTTAGAGCTACTGCTTCCGGCCATCGGGTGTCAAAATCCATGAAAGTCAGTATGTACTGCTTTCCTCTGGGTGTCTTTTTCGGGAAAGGACCCAGAATATTTACAGCTACTCGCTGAAATGGAACCTCTATTATGGGGAGTGGCTGGAGAGGGGCTTTGACCTGGTCTTGGGGTTTTCCCACTCGTTGGCACACCTCACAAGACCGGACATAGGTAGAAATATCCGTGCCCATTCCCTCCCTCAGTGGAATGACCTCCCCAAATGGTCTTTGGTCCTGTTCACCCCAGCATGGCCACTAGGATGATCGTGGGCTAAGCTTAAGAGCTTTACCCAGTACTTAGTTGGAACTAGCAACTGTCTTTGAGGATGCCAGTGCTCCTGGTGCCCACCAGAAAAAGTTTCCTTGTATAAAAATCCTCTTTCTACAACAAACGGGGATCAATTAGAAGAGCTCAGAGGCGGTGGGTTGCTTCATGCCACCGTCTAAGCTTTTTGGAGGCTTTCAGCTCTGCCTGGAACTGTTCCCTTGATGCTGGACACATCCAGCAGTTCCTCACTGGATTGTGGACTTGGGCTTGGTCCCTATGGAAGTGATGTAGGCGAGGGGATTGTTTCTGTTGTCTGTGAACCACTTTCCACTAGTGCACTAGGTTGTGTTTCAGGCTCTGGCTGAGCCTTTTGTGCAGGTTTAGCTGCTGCTGCCAGTGCAGGCTCGGTGGTGCCCTCTGGCGTTGGAGTTGCAGATGGGGTTGCAAGCACTGGATTCAGTGTGGCAATGGTTCAGGTGCTGGTTGCTCTGCCAGTTCCGGCTTTGGGACTGGTTCTGGCTGGGTCTCTGGGTCTGGATCCACTACTGCTGTTGCAGACATTGGCATGGAGTCCGGTTCCATCACCTCAGTCTGGGTCGCTCGTAACACAGACTGGGCCCTTGTAGAAGGCGCAGGAACAGAGCTAGGTGTGAAGGCTTGCTTAGCCTGGCCGTGGGTGACCATTCCCACCCTCTTGTCTAGCTTCACATGGGAATGGGATAAACATCATAGACTGCAAAAGTCCACATTCCTGACCAGCCCTTGTACTGGACAGCAACTTGGCTATAGGCAAGTCAAAAGAGTTTGACTTGAAGGGTTGAATCATCACGTGGGCCTCTGGGTTGATGAATTCGGGGTCCACTAAAGATTGGTGGATAGCTGACATCTGTGCTCCAGTGTCCCTCCACACGCTAACCTTCTTCCTGCCCACACTCACAGCTTTCCTTTGCTATGAGAATATCTGGGAGGCATCTGGGCCTGAGGACCTTTGCTGTGACCCTGGTGCAATGAACTGCAATCTGTTGGGGTTCTTGGGGCCTTTACATGCCCCAGCTCGTTACATTTAAAACATCACCCCGCTGACTGGTCACTGGGGTGAGGTGGGTTGCTGGAGAATGGTGTGGTAGGACGATAAGGTGTCTGGGGTTTCCTAGGGGTGTAGGTGGTGCCTTGGGCACCTGGTAGCATGGTGTGGTCTCGGGCTGTCCCTTCTGGTATCTGCCCAAACTGCAAACAGGGTTGTTCCTCTCTGCTACCTCCACCTGTTGTGTTCCGATTTGCTCCGCCTCTCTGACGGTCTGGGACTGCTCATATTGATCAGCATAAGAAGCAAGACTTTCTGCTGAGTCCATTTTTTTATCCCATAAACACTGTTTTACATCATCATTGGTCATAGTTAGGAACTGCTCCTGTACAACCAAATCACACATCCCTTCAAAGCTAGTTACACCTCTTCCTTGACCCATTTATCTAACAGATCCTTCATCTGGTTTAAGTAAGCCATATTACTTAGTCCAGACTCTCTCTTAAGGGCTCTAAATTTTACTCTGTAAGTTTCAGGTGTAATTTGAAATTGTTTCAAAACCAAATCCTTAAATTTACCATAGTCAGAAGCAACTTCAGTAAGCATCTTGTTGAATATGTCCAGAGCTCTTCCAGTCAATTTTGCTACCAATGTGGTCATCTTTTGATTTTCAGGAATTGCATGGAGGGTGCACAGTCTCTCAAAGGTGGATTCATCATACTGTGGACATAGCCGCTCCCATTTATGGATTTTTGGGGAAGTGGAGCCAGCTGCTGAAGGGTTCAATTTTCTCCACTCCATCACCGCCAGTTCATGCTGCCTCTCTCTTTCCCTCTCCTCCTTAGCAGTTTTTTCTCTGGCCACTTGTGCATCAGTCTCCATTTGTTTGAATTCCATTTGTCTTTCATGTTCTTTCTTTTCCTGTTCAGCTTCCAATCTGGCTAATTCCAGTTTTTTCTGGATCTCACTTTCTGTCATATTTGCTAACCTTCATGCCCTTACTGCAGCCTAGCCCGAGAGCTAGAAAAAACAAAAAACAGCTTGTGAATTCCCTTGCTGTAGCTTAACTCCTCTGCCTTCAGGCAAAGGGGGGAGAGAGGGGGGGAAGTGTCCTTTAAAAAAAAATCCCTCCCTGGTTTTCAAGCAGCCAAAAGGAAAATATGTGTCCTTTTAAAATCCTGAGGTCTTACAGGTAAAGATTCAGTACAGCTGCTCAGGAGGGATTTCATGTTACCCTTAGCTGTATGTTTATGACAAATGGTTTCAGTACAGTCACTAGGAAATGAATCCGTTTCCTCCTGTTTGTGTAGGCCTATAGCAGGCTGCAGCCTAGAGCTGGCTTTAAATAAACTGACAGTTAAACAAAACTGAAATAAAACTGGTGAAGGGTATTTCTCCCAACTCTCCTCTGCAGCCTGCAGTCCAGGCTGCTCTCATTCTCCCTACACCAAGGAAAGGCTAGCAGCTCCTTCTCTTCCTACCACTATCTCTCCTACTCTGAAGGTAGAGGCAGATTATAAGATACACTTCTTCCCAGAGCTTGGCTTGGTCTGCTGAGAGACAGGGGAGCCCTGCTCTACCCTATATTATGAGGCTCCTGATTCCAGGCCCTAAAGGGTATGTCTACACTACAACTGGGAGGTGTGATTCCCAGCATAAACAGACTCATGGTTAAAATAGCAATGTGGTATGGCAGCTGCTGAGGCTAGCAACCCAAGTCTAAATCTGCCTGACCCCCTGGTCCAAATAGGAACCTGGGTTTTTCCCAGATACCACCTGTTTTCCCAGAACTTTCTCTTTCTTAGTGTCTGCTTCTGCCATCCTTTAGGTCTACATCTACTGCAGAGCTCTTGTAACAGGATAGCCTGGCCTCATGAGACTTCCTCCACTGGCTCTTGAGGACCAGCATACCAATGAGAAACTCTTACACAACATGGGAGAAAAACATCAATTTTGCTTTAAAAAATTGGGAGATGGGGGATAGACACAGGCAAGTTAACGTACCTAAAAGACTTAATTTTGGTGAAATTGATTAGTTTCAAGTTGAGTGTCTCATTAATACATTTATAAAATTGACGAAATAAAGGTTGAAATATTAGACATTTTCACTTGTTAGTTTGATATTGGCAGAAATAATGATTGAATCACCTGTCCCTCTATACCTGTTGTTTTAGGAGTTGATCCTGTAAAGATCCTAATTAGCCTAACTTCAATTCTAGGCAAATTGGTTGAAACTACAGTAAAAAACAGAATTATCAGATACATAGATGAACACGATTTGTTGGGGAAAGAGTCAACACGGCTTTTGTAAAGGGAAATCATGTATCACTAATCTATTAGAATTCTTTGAGGATGTCAACAAACATGTGGACAAGGGTGATCCAATGGATGTAATGTACTTAGACTTTCAGAAAGCCTTTGACAAGGTCCCTCATCAAATCTCTTAAGCAAAGTAAGCAGTCATAGGATGAGAGGGAAGTTCTCTCATAGATCAGTAACTGGTTAAAAGACAGAAAACAAAGGGTACCTTCAATATAGTGTGCAGTTCTGGTCACCCCATCTCAAACAAGAGATATGAGAATTGGAAAAGGTACAGAGAAGGGCAACAAAAATGATTAGTGGTATGGAACAGCTTCTGCATGAGGCGAGATTAAAAATGAGATGTTTCATCTTGGAAAAGAGATGACTAAAGGGGGATATGATAGAGGTCTATAAAATTATAAATAGTGTGGATAAAGTGAGTAAGGAAGTGTTACTTATTCCTTTATGAAACACAAGAACCAGGGGTCACCCAATGAAATTAATAGGCAGAAGATTTAAAACAAACAAAAGGAAGTACTTATTTACACAATGCATAGTCAACGTGTGAAACTCATTGCCAGGGGATGTTCTGAAGGCCAAAACTATAAAGAGTTCAGAAAAGAACTACATAAGTTCATGGTCAGGGATGCAAACCTGTGCACGGGGTGTCTCTAGCCTCTGTTTGCCAGAAGCTGGGAGTGGATGACGGGGATGGATCACTCAATGATTATCTGTTCTGTTCATTCCCTCTGAAGCACCTGGCATTAGCCACTGTCGGAAAACAGGATACTGGGCTAGATGGACCATTGGTCTGACCTAGTATGGCCATTCTTATGTTCTTAGAGACATCCTGATGATACTGATTGTGTGGTTATAGACTCATAGACTTTAAGGTCAGAAGGGACCAATATGATCATCTAGTCTGACCTCCCGCAAGATGCAGGCCACAAAAGCTGACCCACCCCGTTTCCCTTGACTCAGCTGTTGAAGTCCCCAAATCCTGTGATTTAAGGACTTCAAGTCGCAGAGAATCTTCCAGCTAGCGACCCCCGCCCCATGCTGCGGAGGAAGGCGAAAAACCTCCAGGGCCTCTGCCAATCTACCCTGGAGGAAAATTCCTTCCCGACCCCAAATATGGCGATCAGTAGAACCCCGAGCATGCAGGCAAGATTCTCCAGCCAGACCCTCATTGACCATTGATACTATTTACTAGCGATGGCACGCAGTTGATTGATTGACTAAAATCACGTTATCCCATCAAACCATTCCCTCCATAAACTTATCAAGCTTAATCTTAAAGCCAGAGAGGTCTTTCGCCCCCACTGTTTCCCTCGGAAGGCTATTCCAAAATTTCACCCCTCTGATGGTTAGAAACCTTCGTCTAATTTCAAGCCTAAACTTCCCCACCGCTAGTTTATATGCCTTAGGAAAAGATGATTAGTTGTGATCGTTCAAAGACATATGCACATATTTAACTTTACTGGCTTGACTCCTGTGGTTACTTACAATGCATAAGTCTTTGCAGGACGGGGGCCATACGTTGCCATATTCCTGAGGCAACCACTGCATCATCCTTCTGAGGATGTCTAATCTTATCAAACCTCAGCAGAGACCTGTATGCATATGGTTCAAGTGATACATAAGCAATAGTGTTTGTGTTCTAGAAAACAAATCTCATAGATAGGTGACGTTTAAAATGTGACTGCTGGCTGGTGCATTAATCATCTTTATATGTATAAGAATTAATTTTTAACTTGTAACATTGAGAGCTTGAGTATGCTCTTCAGTGGTGCACATTACTAAACATCTTGTAAAATCAGCCCTTTTCCCAAAATATAGGATGATATGTGCTCCACATTGTTAGTATTTATTTATACAGTACCTGAAGGCATGCTAGGCACACAAAGGCAGAGGTCCCTGTCCTGAAGAGCATGCAACCTAAGGTCCAAGTGAAGTGATTGCAGGATGAGGGCCTAATTTTAGACATGACACAAGCAGTGAGTGTAATGAAGGGGATGGAATACGAAAAGACAAGGTTTACACTGATAAAATCATGTGGTTGCTCATTTATGCTACGGGCACGTCATGTTTGTTCCATTAGACTTATTTATTAAAGGTAAATTAACTCACTTCTTGTAGGCCGAAGGCAATACAGGATTGATTTTTTGTTTTAGGGGGGATTCGTATGAGGAGAGGATGTGAAACAGGGATGAGGGGCATCACATATAGGGGTGCACCCTGTATCTGAAGAATCTGGTCTGTATATACCTTTCAATTATCTAATGCATATTTATACCATAGATCACAATGCCTCCATGAGAAATATTTTTCTTAAACTTACAAGAGAGTAAATTAAATGCATAAAACCATGAAAACTAGCGTTCTCTCTTACATGGAGAAAAGCAAGGTTAGGCAGAGTTTGTGTCCTCCCCCATTGTCTCTCTTGAATCTAGGATGTTTTGTCATAGAAGTGCTAAGTTTTATTTATTATTATTAATGTAGCATGTTTGGTATGCAAAAGTCTCTGCAATCCCTAAACAATGGAGGTGATCAAGTATGAATTCCAGCCTTAACTTTCAGCTGTTGGGTTTGCCAATAGTGTAGCCAGATGCTACACTATTTTAACATTTAGGGCTAGATTTTATATTCTTACATTGACTAGTACCTTACTCCATCAGTGGTTTCATTGGAGTTAATAAACTACTCTTGGGGCAAAGCATTACTAAACCCCAAAAAGGTATCAGGATAGGGTTAGTGGTCAATGCTTTCCAAATACATTTAAGAAATGCATGAGAATTTTTGTTTTAAAACTGGAATGCTGAAGTGAGAAAACAAAGTCCAGTTTCCACTGTTGTGTGTTGTATTAGGACTAATTCATGGCAAATATGACTCTAGCCATGATGGGGGAAATACTTTATCCATGTAACTGACCCAAATCTTTGTCATTTCTATGCAGAAAGGGAGGAGGGGGATTACTAGGAGGGAAGAAAAGGGAAAAAGGAGGAAGGGGGCTAAAGCGTTCCTGGCCAAGCGGTTGCAGACGCTGTAACTTTTTCATGTATGTGCTTCCGATCAGCTCCTGCAGCGCAAAAGGCGCCCTGCAAACCCAGCGCGCTGGGAAACGCTGTAGGTGTGTTGCAAGGAAGGAGCTCCTCTTCTCCCCCATCCCCTGGAGCCAGAAACCCAGGGGCGCCGTTTCCACCCAGAGAGGCCAGTTTCACAACCCGGCGCGGGTCCCCGGAGGGGGAGCACGGAGCGGCCATTAACTCTTGCAGGGCCTGACTTGCGGCGCCTGCGCTGGTGCTGCTGGGTGTGAGCAGCGGCGCGAGCGGGCTGTCCCGGGGCGCAGCGCCGAGCCGAGCCGAGCCGAGCCATGGTGAAGATCAGCTTCCCGCAGCCGGCGGCCGGGCTCAAGCCGGAGAAGGCGGCAGAGGGCGATGGGGCCAATTCGGAAATTCTTCTGCCTCCGTGCGGGGTGAGTCGGGGCGCGGGCTCCAGCGGGCGCCCCTTGTTCTCCGCCCCGGGCTGGGGGAGCAGCAGGGTGCAGTGTGCCTCCAGCCGCCGCGGTGCCAGGGGAGCCGGGGTGGCCGCTTTGCGGGCGGCCCGGCCTTGGGGTATGGGGCTCCCCCGTGCACGGTGAGCCTGGCGCTGGGGCTCCAGACAGGGCAGCGCCTCCACACTACTGACCCCCACCCCCATGCACGGTGAGCCTGGCGCTGGGGGCTCTAGACAGGCAGCCCCCATTATCTCCCCCCTGCCATGAGCTGGGTGTGTGTGTGTCCAGATATGTTATCCCATCCCCTACCCAGTTCCCAACCCACTGAGTCCTGTGTTTGTTTTTATTGGGGGGGGGGGCCGCTATCGAATGTATCTGTGCTTGCTTCTTCAGTGTATTGTGAATCTGGGGAGCCCTGAGCCTCTTCGCCCCCCCCCCATTGTGCTTTGCTAGTCTGGGTGGCCAAGGGGGCCTGTGGGTCACTTTAGGCCCCAGAGCTGGAGAGACAGAGCAGGGAGCTGGGGCACAGAGAGTGCATGCTGGCTGGGTAAAAAATGTGCAGTGCCTCATACTCTGGTTTGTAAGTCTCTTATTTTGCTACAGAGGTTTTTAAAGTGCAATCCTGCTTGCAAAGGCGGTTTCTCTCTTCCATCCCCTGGGCAGTAGTGCCCTGGTGGTGTCGAGGAGCCAAGAAATGATGTTCGCGATGGCTCTGGTGCCTGCTTTTGCTTAGTTTTAGGCTTCCTCAGTATCACCCCACTCCTTTGCTGCAGTCCTGCCGCGTTCTTCTTGTTGTTGATCTTTCGCCTGCACGTTTTCCCTCCTACCTAGAAGGAATGGCTGTCATTTCCCTTGGAGATTTAAATAGCCCCGACTCCAAAGCCTACCTGGAACATAAATAAAACAGCCAGATTTGGGCAAGCAGAGCCCCGTTTACCATTTGGGCTTTTTCTGTTAGTTTGTTTCTATATAGCTGAGTCTGTATGGGGAGATCTCTTCCTCCTTCAACCACCCCAAACCCATCTCCAGATAGCCTGTGTCCCTGGGCTGGGCATGTCTTCGTCCCTGTTATTTAGGAAACTGTCATTGACTCTTGTGAGCTGCAGCCCCCTTTGTCTGGACGGTAGATTGACTTGGAATTAAAAAGACATCAGCAGATCTTGGCACACTGTTGACTTGTTACTGGGACATCTGGATTCGTTTACCTGACACGTGTTCTTCCCCACCCCCAGAGCTGGCTTCACTTAGGTTTGCTGTTAAAGAGCTGCCTATTGAAACAAGGGCCCATTCTTTCCTACCTGTTCCTGAAGTCATATAATGTTGAATTTGTGACATCAGCCAGTTCCAGGGCAATAGATTGTGATGACATAGGTACAAGATTATAATTGTACTGCTCAATCAGGGAGAAGCTGGGATGTGAGAGGGGGAGACATCAGGTATTCGCTTGATGGTAGCAAAAGAAAAACAGAAGCATTGGGCAGCTTTTAATATTAATTATACCCATTTTTCTCCTCCCTGCCCACACCAAGTTAGACCTGATGTGAATTCTCTGTAAGCTTTTTTTTTTTGCAGGGGCGGAGGAATGGGAGGGCTCAGTGTAGCTAATGCTTGTCATTTTCTTGCATGAACAGACACCCTAAAAGAACAAAGCTGTATGGCATTGTGGACATTGGTTTGTCCTAGGGTGAAAAATGGGCATGTTGAGAGGCAGCTGGGCATACTGTTGTAGGGAGTGGTCCTGCTTGGGCAATAAAAATACAAGATGAGACGAATAAATACAAACATTGCAGCAAATAACGCCTTTTGGCCCTAGGCATTCACTTGGGTGGAGGTGATCTGGGGCTAATTGTTCCAGGATGATGATCAAATGAGAACGTCTTTTGATTGAAGTTCTTCATTAGTGTGGAGAAGAGAGTGGGAGAAATGAAAATCTGGGGCCTTGAGGAAATTCTGGGGTCTTGGCAAGATTAGGAACAAGGGGGAGGAAGTGGTGATAAAGTGTAACTAAGAGCATGGCACAATTGTGTTCAGATTATTCACTTTTTCCAAGATAGGAGTTGATGTTCCCAACTTGAATTTATTTTGCTGGCTTTGATTTGCTTTCGGTGATGGATGATTGAGAAAGGAAAGGTCTTGCACAGAGGCGACTAGTGGGAGGGATACAAAGGGAGGCATCAGCTGAGGGTGGGGGGAGCCCTGTGTAGATTGGGATCCTGCCAGGTACAGAGTGTTTTGGGGGTATTATTACCTCTTGGGAGTACTAGGTTGTTCTTGGGATCCTGGGATCTAATTGACGCTGATGTGTCCCAACCAAGGAATGCGATAATTGGCCGTGCTTATTGCATGCTAGTGGCTGTGTATATAGTACCCCTCAATTGGAATGAAGAGGTCAGTATTGTCACATATGGATGGGAATCTTTAAGTGCTCCTCTAATCACATGAACTGTTACGGGCTCATCCTGCAAGGTGTTCTTTGGGGGTGGAAGTTAATGAAGGTCCATGCAGGTGTGCATGTGGAGGGTCTGCCTGAACTGAACAACTTACAGGATCAGGGCCAGCCTAACTGACAACACCATCTGATTTAAAATGCTTGTGAAACAGATGGTGTCATTTAAGCAACATTTTATACCCCTCCCTGAAAGTGTGTGCAAAGTCTGATTATTTATTACATCCTGATATCCCACTGTGTTGAGAAAAATTGTAATGTATCCATGCTGCTGATACCAAGCTGGGTGTTCTGAAGTGCATTCTGGCTCTGGAAAGTGTCTGCCAGAACAGGATTGTGGAATTCTCTATGAAGGTTCCATTTATAAAGGATTAATAATAGGTGGTTTAATAAATTGTTTAATTTTTAGAGTCCAGTAGGTCAATAGGTTGATCAAAACCATGATCTTCTCTAACACCCCCTACTGATACAACAAGGAGTTTGGTGGCACCTTAAAGACTAACAGATTTATTTGGGCATAAGCTTTCGTGGGTAAAAACCTCACTTCTTCGGATGCATAGAGTGAAAGTTACAGATGCCACCGGCTACCCCCTGATACTTGACCCTCTACTGATGTGCTTATAACTGTACATAAAACATATTGCTAGTGTGTGTGTAACAGACTTATAACATTTATTAATCATTAACCCTTTATAAGCTATTTATAAATGGAACCTTAATATAAAGTATGACCATTTATGGTCTCTCCCTGGTTTTCGGATCCAATTTGCTCAGTTCACAAATAAGAGTTATTTCTCTTTCTCTTACTCCTTCTCCCTCGAACTTTCAACCCTGAAAACTCAACCTAGAATTGGAAAATCAAGCGGGTCTCTTTTGGCTCGCATGTCATCTATAATAAAGATTTCTACAACTGGAACTTAGTTAATAATTTTGCTGATGTTGCATGAGTCAGAATAGGATCCATCTTCCCTTCCTCTGGTCTTTGAAAACAGGAGTTTAAAAGTAGCAAAAGCTTACTTCAATCAGCAGTGTTACCAACGCCAAGCATTCAACAATCATGAGGTTGGCTTAAATCACAAGCTTTAAAACAAAAACAAAAACGAATATTGGGTCATTTTTCTTTGCCTTTTGGTTTCTGAGTTTTAGGATGCACTTGGGTCATGTTTTCAAGCTTTATTTTTTTCCTCCAGCCCCAAAGAAATATACTGTTTTTTTAAAATGAAAGCTGGGACTCTTGAGCAGTCTCTGGAGTCCAGCAGTTGGGGATTTAAGAAAAACACCAAATATTGCAAGATTTGTGATCAAATTGAAAGTTAGCAGCACCAAGTCCGTGACAATGAATGCACATAGGGAGCATGTGAGAGAGTGGTATTTTTCTGTCACTTTCCAGACTAGAACCACACTTTAAAGGATTAGATATTGATTGATATTATCTTGTGTGTGTGTGTGTAACTCATGCTAACTAGACCAAAAGGAGGACATATTTCTTTGTGTGAGTAAGTTGTATAACGGAACAACTTTTACTTACTCAGTGGGGTTTATCATTCAATAGGGGAAGGAGTAAGGGGGCCGTGGTATTGCTACCCTTTCTTCTGCACTGCTGCTTTCGGCGATGCTGCCTTCAGAGCTGGGCACTGGGCCAATAACCACCACTGTCCACTCTGTTTTCAGATCTGGGTGGCTGGTTACTAGATTTCCTGAGGGAGACTAGATTTCATAGTTTGTGATGCAATTTTCACGGCTATGAATTTGGGAGACCCCTAATTATAAAAAGTTAGTAAATGAGGAGTCTGACAGCAAGCCCAAGTGATGCAGCATTGTACTTCCCTGCTGCACGGTTGAGGTGATTGGTTTCATTTGGAGAGACATTGGCATTCAAACTCAATCAGAAAATCCACATAATTTTGAGGCAATCACAATATTTGAAGATTGTTTTCACTACAAAATCTACTTGTCATTAACACAACCTGGAAGACTCTTAACAGCCTTGCTGAGTGTGGAAACACTTTGGGGGTTATGTAGTCAGCGGAATGACTTATATTATCTTTTATTAAAATGTATTTCAAGATACTTAACTGCTTTCAGTGTAAGTTTTAATCAGACTACAAGATTGATTTTGAAGTGGAAAAGTACAGTTATATATGCAGATATTTTCAAATACACTGATGACAAAACCGCTTATTGTCTTTTGTTTGTGTATGATCATGACACACATGTGAAGTCAAAAGATTTGTCTAGACAGCCTTTAAAAAGGCACTCAAGATTAACAGACCTAAACTGTGATGGCCTCAGCTCTCCACCCCAGTAGTAATGGGTAACTATCCTACAAGGATGGTGCAAGATCTGGAGTAAGGGGTTTCTTAAAAATCTCTTATGGGAAAGTGGGATAAGGGGGTTTGGAAGATAGGGTTGCCAACTTTCAACTCACACAAAACCGAACACTCTTGCCCTGTTCCCCCCCCCCCCCCGCTCACTCCATCCCTCTCTCACTCGCTCTCCCCACCCTCCCTCACTTGCTCATATTCACCGGGCTGGCTCAGGGGGTTGGGGTGCAGAGCGGATGAGGGCTCCGGCTCCAGCTCCGGGTGTGGGAGGGGGCTGGAGGGTGGAGCCGAGGGATTCGGTGTATGGAAGGGGACTCTGGGCTGAGGCTTTGGGGTTGGGCTGGGGTTGAGTGGTTTGGGGTGTAGGAGGGTGCTCCAGGCTGGGATCGAGGGGTTCAGAGGGTGGGAGGGGGATCAGGGCTGGGGCAGGAGGTTGGGGTGCCAGGAGTGAGGGCTGGGGGTGTGGGCTCTGAGGTGGGGCTGGGGATGAGGGGTTGGGGGTGCAGGAGGGTGCTCCGGGCTCAGATCAAGGGATTTATGGTTAAGGGATCAGGGCTGGGGCAGGGGTTTGGAGGGGGTGAGGGGTGCAGACTCTGGGCAGCGCTTACCTCAAGCAGCTCCTGGAAGCAGCGGCATGTCCCCCCTCCAGCTCCTATGCAGAGGCATGGCCAGGCGGCTCTGTGTGCTGCCCCATTTGCAGGCGCTGCCCTTGCAGCTCCCATTGGCTGGGAATAGCAGCCAATGGGAGCTGCACCCGGCACTTGGGGTGGGGGGTAGCGCACGGAGCCCCCTGACTGCCCGTACATGTAGGAGCCAGAGGGGGAACATGCTGCTGCTTCTAGGAGCCGCATGGAGCCACAGCATGCAGGGAGCCTGCTGTAGTCCTGCTGTGCCGCCGACCAGACTTTTAACAGCCCGGTTAGCGGTGCTGACCGGAGCCACCAGGATCCCTTTTCAACTGGGCATTCCGGTTGGAAACCAGACACCTGGCAACCCTATTGGAAGAAGGTATTCCTAATTTCCAGCCCTCTTTTTGCCTGGTTGCAGTTCAGTTGCCTTTGGTCAGAAACTGTGGCTGAGCTCCTCACTCTGAGTGTGAAGCAAAATGCCACTTCTAGCAAATGTAGTGTTGGGTGTCAGCAAGCAGGACGGCAATAGTGCTCAGTATGGCTCTGGTAAGACTGCACTTGGAATATATGTTCAGCTGTGGGCTTTTAATTTCTTAGGGAGATAGATGCCAATTGAAGGGAATGCAGAAATGAGTCATAAAATGATCAGGAGCTTGAGGGATTGATTTAAAATGAAAGTTTGAAAAGCATTGTTAATGATTAGATTGGTGAATATCTCTCAGATCTAATCAACACTTTTCAAATATTTGTAAACACAGAGAGGGAGCAGAAATACTTAGCATGGCCCGAGGGACCTGGGGATGTAGGAGGGGGGATACAGCTGGAAGTAATGGGATGAAATTAAAGAAGGGGAAATTTTTAAATGTTTAAAAAAAAAAAATCTTCCTGACACAAAATGGGCAATGTGTTAACTTGGTGTGGGTGTAGGAAATTATCCAGCATTGGAAGAACTAGCAGCCTTATCCCTTTCCTATTGAAATCAAATGGAAATTTTGCCATTGATTTAATCGGAGCAGGATTGGGACCTAAAATTTTGAATTCCTATTCATGCTTTTCATCTTGAGCCTGGTCCAAAGTCCATTGAAGTCAATGGGAATCTTTCTGTTTTCTTCCATGGGCTTTGAGTCATGGCTATTCTGTTCATCACTGTGTGATGCTGGACGTGCATATTGTGCGTCCATGTCTGCTGCCCTGTGATCATCCTGCACCCCTTGATGGAGCCTAAATCCTTTCCTTCTTTTTGTGTGGCCTCCCTCATATCAGATGGACCTTCCTTTTGTGGCATCCTGATTTTCTCCCTGCAGAGTTGCTAGCATCCACTAAAAGAACAGGAGTATTTGTGGCACCTTAGAGACTAACAAATTTATTAGAGCATAAGCTTTCGTGGACTACAGCCCACTTCTTCGGATGCGGATACAGACTAACACGGCTGCTACTTTGAAACCTAGCATCCACTGTAACAGCTCTGATAATGATTACAACCAGCACAAGAAGAATAGGTCTGGCTGTTGGAGTAACAGGGAGTACTTACTGTGAGCATGAGTTACCTGGCTCTGAAGGAGTTAACAGTGTAAAAAGGCCTAAATTCCTTTTCTGGCAATTATGGGGCCTTGGGGATTTTCTTCCTGGGTGCACTGTATTTCTTTGCTCCCACAATAATGACCCTCCCCCACTTCAGTGACTGCCATAATCAAATTTCCCAATAAAAAGCAAAAGGTCACTTTGAAATGCGGAAGGTTAGGTCCTCTGTGCCACAGTGTGAGGTGAGCATTGTCTCCTGTTGCGGAGACTGAACATCAAGCCACCACATCAACTCTGATTTCTTCTCCTTTCTGTTTTTCCCTCATGCTCCAGACAGGGAGAGTTGGATGTGGCTCTGCCCCTGAACTTACCAGTGACAAATTGCAACTATTTGTCATTGAGTTTACCTGAACAAAGTTGTACTGTAAAAAGTATGTAAAAATTCTTAAGATGTTTCAATAACCTAAATAACAAATGTTGATAGGAGAAGGTACAAAAGGGAGATAAAATAACGGTATTAGTCAAAACAAAAAGGCCAAGTTGATATGATTCAAGGATTGTTGAAATTATGCTTGTTAAAAACAAGAGATGTGGAGCTGTAAATTAATGAGCCAAAACTGGTATGTCAGAATTAGAATCATAGAAGTGTAGGACTGGAAGGGACCTTGAAAGGTCATTGAGTCCAGTCCCCTGCCTTCACAGCAGGACCAAGTACCATCCCTGACAGATTTTTCCCCCAGATCCCTAAATGGCCCCCTCAAGGATGGAGCTCATAACCCTGGGTTTAGCAGGCCAATGCTCAAACCACTGAGCTATCCCTCCTAACTAATGGACAGAATAATGAGGGGATAGATTGTTCCACCCATCACTCCCTTTGTGGTTTCTTAAAAGGAAGAGATTTTGTGAGAAAAACGTAAGGAAAAAAACCCAGAATGAAAAAACAGACAGAGGCTACTGGAGCAAGCTTCACCATCATGCACGCCATCCCCCATGTCTCCTGCAACCCTGAGCCTTTTTGTCAGCCTGATCTTGAGAGGTATCTTCATGAGACCAGGCCAGAGAGAGGGATCCAGATGACATTGCCACCCTTACTGGCTCTAGCTGACTCATAATTACTACCAGAGATAAAACGGGATTGGATTTTAACAGCAGCAGCTGCATCAGCTGTAGTCCATCTCAACTGATTTCTTCGCTTACCTAGTTATTACCATCTTTAATGCCATCTAAGATACTGTCAAACAAGGGTTTGTTTTCCTTCTGAAATGCTCTACAGCTGAAGGGAAAGGGAACAAGAAATGTTGTTAAAATGCCTTACTTAATCCTTTTCATTTCAAATGCTTTAACTGTTTTTCCTTCTTTTCTGTATCTTTAATAAAAGGTTAACGGGAATTTTAATGGTGTGTTTTCCATGGTATTACACAGGCTGAGGTCTCTGCCTAGACCTTGTTTAAGACCAAATGCTAGACCTTGTTTAATACTGTTTTAATGTTCAACAGTAACTGGGTTATGTTAACACCTTTAGCTCATATTTTCCATCTAAATTAATACAACATTTTCTGTGGTGATGAGCACAAGATAAAAACCTAGATGGCTACATGGGAATGGACTGTGCTTTTCCTGATTGTAAAAGCTGCTCAACACCAGGTCTAAACTAGCTGTTACACAGTGTTTAGCCAAAGTCATTCTGCTAGTATGGTTCCAGCCCTCATATAGTGAGAGTCAGGCTCTGGTGTGTGACTTCCATGCAGGATGGCTTGTGGAACAACAGTGCTGGGTTAAAGAATTTGGGGGCCCTGTGCACTACAGAAATTTCCCTCCCCCAGTTCCTCCACCTCTTCACTCAAATTTGGCCTGGCACCCACCTGCCATGATGCAGGTGCAGCCAAGCCAAATCTTAACAACACTCTGACCCCGTATGCCAGGTCACGATCGCACTCACTGAAATTTGGCCTGTCTGCCGCACCATCATGGCAGAGGGGTGGCCAGGCCAAACCTGAGCAGCGCTGTGACCCTGTATGCCAGGTCGCAATGCTGCCCACTCAGACTGAGTTGTCAGGGGGCCCTCTGAGATTGAACCCAGTGCAAGTGTACTGAGTGCACATCTTAGTCCCAACCTGGGGAACAAAGAAGAGGGGATGTAAATAAACGTCATATGATAGTAGAGACAGTAACACAAGCATGTGACATCTAAGTAGGTTTATTTTGAATATGTTCATCTAATTTTGTTTACAAGCAATAGAGTCGAGAGTTCAAGCTTCTGAAGTTGTTTGTACTTAAATTAAATTAGATGTTGCTTTGAAGATATGTTTGGTTTTATTTTTTTCTCTATCCCCAAGTCTTACATATCCATCAGGGCTGAAAGAACTTTCTCTTCATTTTGCTGCATTGGTCATGAGACCAGAATCTGACATTTTAAAAGAATCATGGTCTCTGGTTATCAGCTTTCCAGTGTATTGGGGTGGGGGGGAAGGGCAGAGGTGGGAGGATTGGGAAGGCACTGTTTGGGATTGGGAAGGCAACTATTTCCTGCGGGGTCCACTCTTATGGAATGATATGATCTTAATTGGATTTCAGATCTTGTTGCTGGATATTCTAATCAAGGATAATATAGGCTGCTGCTAAAACTGGAGGACAAAAAAGTTGGTAAAATAGCTATTTCTAACAGAAGTGCTAAATAATACTGGGGTTAGAAACGTGGGAATCTCTTTCTGCAAATGAGATGTAGGCTGAGGTGTTAGGGGCTTTCTGAGCCTGTGAATTTTGGTTTCTTAAAAGTGAACCCTCAATCTTAGTAGACGTTTTAAAAACTGAACAGGATTCCAAGTCAATACAAAATTGTAAATAGGTGTGTTTCTAGCATGAAAACGGATCTTTCATTAACCTCCCTTCCTCACTGTACCTTTCCCCTTGAAAAGTTAGTAGTACAATAAGCATTGTGGCAAAGCATGGGGATCTAGTTGAGTGTCTCAGAAAGGGATAGTAATTTTAATAGGCATGAGTGGAATGAATGTGAGAAAGAGGCAGTAAGCTTATCTCTATGTGGAACATAGTGATCCAGCTGCCTCCCCCCCGCCTCCCAGGGCACTTGAGAGTGATTTTTTTTCTTTTTAAAGTTTGAGACATTCCTTTTGAGATGCAGTAAGCTCTTTGCCAGTCTGTCTGAAGACAGTATTTCATAAGAACATAAGAATGTTCATACTGGGTCAAACCATTGGTCCATTTAGTTCAGTATCCTGTCTTCCGACAGTGGCTGGTGCAAGATGCTTCAGAGGAAATGAAGAGAGCAGGGCAGTTTTCAAGTGAGCCATTCTCTGTCATCCAGTTCCAGCTTCTAGCAGTCAGAGATTTAGCAACACCCAGTGCATTTGGTTGCGTCCCTGACCATCTTGGCTAACAGCATATCATAGATTTATATAGTGGCATTATGATATTTTCTGTCTTATTACCTATCCATTTTCTAATGGTTCATAACATTGTCTTAATTATTTTTGACTGCAGCTGCACATTGAGTGGATGTTTGCAAAGAATTATCCACAGTGACTCCCAAGGTCTTTCTTGAGTGGCAACAGCTAATTCAGACTCCGGATTATGTTTTCCAATGTGTATTACTTTGCATTTATCAACATTGAATTTCATCTGCCATTTTATTTTGTTTTCATCTGCCAGTCACTCGATGTTGTGAGATCCCTTTGTAACTCTTCACCGTCTGCTTTAGATTTAACTGTCTTGAGTAATTTGGTATCATCTGCCAACTTTGCTCCTCACTGTTTACTCCCTTTTCCAGATCATTTATGAATATGTTGAACAGCACAGGTACCAGTATAGATCCTTGGGGGACACTGATGTTTACTTCTCTCAAATGTAAAAAATTTTTAATCCTACCCTTTCCCCCTATCTTTTAACCAGTCCATTAAAGGACCTTCTTTTTTATCTCTTGACAGCTTATTTTGCTTAAGAGCCTTTGGTGAGGGACCTTGTCAAAGGCTTTCTGACAGTACACTATATCCACTGGATCACCCTTGTCCATATTTGTTTGACCCCCTCAGAGAATTCTAATCGATTGGAGAGGCATGATTTTCCTTTACAAAAGTCATGTTGAAAGTGTTCCACAACAGATCATGCTCATCTATGTGCCTGATAATTCTGTTCTTTATTATAGTTTCAGCCGGATTGTCTGGTACTGAAGTGAAGTTTACCAGGCTGTAATTGCCAGGATCGCCTCTGGAGCCTTTTAAAAAAAATGGGTGTAGCATTAGTTATCCTCCACCCATCTCATACAGAGGCTGATTTTAGCTATAGTGATACCACAGTTAGTGGTTCTGCAATTTCATATGTGAGTTCCTTCAGATCTCTTGTATGAATACCATCTAGTCTTGGTGACTGTGACCGGGTGGACTAGCCCTGAGGTCCTGCCACATCCCGCCCCAGAAAAGGGCAGTAGAGAGGTCCTCCAAGATGCCTAAAGCAGCTGTGTGTGAAGCAGCCAATCAGGGCCCAGCAGGTTAGTATAAGAAAAGCTGCAGGGCCAGAGCGAGTTCAGTTCCTTGCTAGAGCTGGAGGAGAGTGGATGGTGCTCCAGGCTGGCTGCTGGGACTCCACAAGGACAAGGCCCTGAGGTAAGGGTGAAGAATGTTTGGGAACCGTGGGGCAGTGGCCCAGGGAATTATAGCAGTAACGCAATTTATTTAAAGGGCCATTGCGGACAGCTGCTATCTATAGGGTTCTGGGCTGGAACTGGAGTAGAAGGTGGGACTGGGTCCCCTCCCCCACCATCACCAACCACTAGGAAACTGGCCTAGAATTTGAGACAGCCCAGAAGGGGAACTGTAGTGGCCCAGCTGAAGAGCTGGAGCCAGAAAGGCCCTGAGAGGGTGAAGACACTGATTCCAGGGAAGGAGCTCTGGGGCACTGCTTTATTCTGGAGCAGGGACAAACTGAGAGAGACATCACAGAGGGCACTGAGAGAGGCCCCTGTTGGACTTGTTGCTTTTAGCTGTCAGGCAGACTGTGTATGACTTGGCCGGAGGGCTGAGTCACTGAAGACCCACCACAAACAGAGAGTGTGCAGGCACATGCACTCGGCCAGGGGGCGCCCGCGAGAGGTGAGTGTGACCCACACAGTGACTTATTACTGTTTAATTTATCAGTTTGTTCCAAAACCATCTCTATTGACATCTCAATCTATGACAATTCCTCAGATTTGTCATCTAAAAAGAATCACACAGGTGTGGGAATCTCCCTCACGTACTGTGCAGAGAAGACCGAGGCAAAAAATTTATTTAGCTTCTCTGCAATGGCCCTGTCTTCCTTGAGTGCTCCTTTAGTACCTCAGTCATCTAATGGCCTCACTGGTTGTTTGGCAGGCTTCCTGCTTCTGATGTACTTTTAAAAAAAGAAAATTGCTGTTAGTTTTGAGTCTTTTGCTAGTTGCTCTTCAAATTTGTTGGACTGCCTAATTATACTTTTACACTTGACTTGCCAGAGTTTATGCTCTCTTCTAGTTTCCTCAGTTTGATTTGCCTTCCAAAGTTTAAAGGATGCTTTTTTGTCTCTGCCTGTTTTACTCTGTTGCTTAGCCATAGTGGTGTTTTTTGGGTACTCTTACTGTTGTTATTGTTTTGTTTTGGGTATACATATAGTTTGTCTATTGTGATGTTTTTAAAAAGTTTCCATGCAGCTGGCAGGCATTTCGCTCTTGTGACTCTTCCTTTTAATTTCCATTTAACTAGGCTCCTCTTTTTGAACTTGAATGCTGCTGTGGTGGGTTTCTTTGGTATTTTCCACCCTACAAAGATTTCTAAGTACTCTATCAGAGAGTAGTCTCTGCTGGTATAAAAGTCCTGTGGTTCTCTAAGCCTATGTTATAAACTATAATCAAAATACATCTATCATGTTATATCTTGTTGAAACCTCTCTCTGTCATTATGTTTCTCTGACCATTACATTCATGACCGTGCATTATTACAGCTGGAGTAAGTAGCTGAGATAGAAATGCTTATTAGAGATTTCGATCTCTGTACTTATATGGCTCCTGTCATTGTGGTATTTGAATGCTTCCCAAGTATTTAGAAATAACAGCACTCTCTCCTTTCCCTACCTGTAGGCAAAATAGCTTGACAAGTTTAGTAGTTGGATTTTTTTTAGTGGTTTGTGTGAGTGGGGTGTGTGTCTGTCTACATGTTTGAGAAGAAACTGTTGCAGGAAAGCTAAGTGGAAGAGATGAGCTTTGTATATTTTCTGAACACAGTGAGGTTAATGGTTATTCAGTTATCTCATCTGGACATGAATTCCCTCCTTTGGCTGGGACCAGTTCCCATGACATTTCTGTCTCTTGCATTCCTGAGCCACCCACTAGTGACCAATGTTATTTTGGTTCTAGTAGAACACGGCTGTTGTGATTGTCCATGCCCACTGAAGAGGAAGCCATCTCTCAAAAGGGACATGTAGAATAGTGAATCTCACACTGTGATCAACCCAAAGTCAAATTAAGCCTTTTGTTTTCAATCCCATAAAGGTGTTAATTGGATCACCACCTCTCCATGAGGTCTGGGAGCCATATAATAGCAACACTGCTATTGCTGCTCCCCCCCCATTTGTTTAAAAGTTTCTTTTTCCTCTGTCATAGAAAGATAGGTATATACTGTATATTTTTATCTATCCATATGTCAATGACTTCTTCAGGAGTCAGTTGTTTTGATTATAATAATATATTGCTGCTCAAGTGAGGGCAGTTTTTCTATTCAAGAAAATACTAATTGTAGATCAGAAAAAAAAATCTAACTGAGTCCTTTCTAAGGAAGATTCATTTTTGCAAGTGATCTGTTTTTGTGCTTGCTGTTTGTTTGCACATGCATGAGGTTAGAGGGAAGATTTATTTTCCTTTGAGAGACTGGTATTTTTTTTCTAATGCCATACATTCTAGCTCACAGAGTCATCAGTTTTGGCAAATACTGTTCTAACTTAAAAAAAAGAAAAAAAACTCCCTGATTTTATTTCCTAGATCATTAGTGAGCTATCACCTAATCTCCTAACTCCCAAGACTCTTTTAATAACAAACCTGAGAAGACTGAGTTTGTCTCACTGGGTTTTTAAAAACCGAAAACAATTCCTGTGTGCGGTAAACTTTTTAGTGCAAGACTTATTTTGCCAAGATTTTTCAGATCCTGTTGCAGTCAGTGTAACTTACGCAGAGAATTACAAAAAGGGTCTTTCACAGGGTGGCTGGCCCTTGTAACTGAAGCACGTCCAACTCCTCTGTGACAGAACAAATGCTCCCAGTTCGGCCAATTAAGAGGGCAGGGCAGCACCTGGGGGCTGTGAAAGGTCAGGGAGAGTCCCAGTGAGTTGGAGAGTCCTGGTGAGAGTCAGGGCATGTCTACACTGCAGCCCTAAGTCGACCTAACATAGTGTGGCTGATGTCCACACTAGCCTCCTTCTGTCGATGTGGTGCGTCCGCATCCTCACCAGGAGCATTTCCACTGAATGAAAAGTGGCAGTGTAGGGGTCTGAGAGCTAGGGCTCTCTGCTCCATGCAGATTCCTGCCAGGAGTTCAACTGCCCCCCAGGCTTCCCACTCTCAGCCAGTGTGGCGGGGTAGCCGCCTGGGCTTTTCAGCTCCCCGAATGGGGGGCCTCTGGGCAGCATCCCAGCTGGGAGTGGGAAGCTGGGGGCAGTTGGGCTTCAACTGCCTGGCTTGGAGCCATGAAATTGACAAGAATGACAGCTAACAGCCCATGTAAGTAATGCAGTATCTACACAGACACTGCGTCATCCTAAGTACAGTGATATAAACCCTACGCCTCTCGTGGAGGTGGAGTTATGTCTGTGTAGTAGGGCACTTACATCTGCGGGACAAGGCTGTAGTGTGTACACTGACATAGTTAGGTCGACGTAAGCTGCCTTATCCTGACCTAACTGTGTAGTGTAGACCAGGGTTCAGTCAGGAGATTGGAGCAGAGAGCTCCCCAGGGAGGGCCTGCAGAAAGCTCTCTGCAGGCCCTCCCTGGGAGGGAGGAATTGGATAGGAGACTCTATGTTTGGGACTTGAGAGAAGGCTGAAGTCAGGAAAGCAGTGAGAGTGGTTTGCTGGCTGGCGTCCTTAAGCCAGGGAGCCTGAAGGCAGGAGCAGCAGCAGAGGGATTTGCCTGCTGGCTCTGAGCTCAAGCTAGGGGCTGGAGAGGGCAGAAGAGTCGCAATGGAGGAGCTTACCCACTGACATCTTCAGGGCCAGAGAGCTGGACCCAGAGGAACCATGAGAGGGTCAGGGGGAGTGAAGGATGCTTCCCTGGCAAGATGCTCCCAGCAGAGAGACTGCAGGGAAGAGTGGGGTTTCACTCCAGTCAGAAGTGCTGGAGTGCATGTCCTGGTACAAGGACTGTGCTGGAGAACTGGGGTGTGCCTGGTGGTGGACGCTGGGGTTGCACCGGAGAGCTGGGTAAGGTGGGAAATGCCAAGGCATGGTTGGGGGACACTGGGGCTAGATTTAATGTGTTGGAACAATGGAGTTGGGAGGAGTTGTGTGCACAAGGGCGGGGGGGCTTTCTTTGGTAATAAATTAACCCAACCAGAGCTAAGGGCACTAAGAAACTGGACTGTTTCAGGGGACTCTGAAAAGGGAACCTGAGGCAGGCATGCTGGTCGTACTGCGGCTTGCCGCAGGAACGTGATCCAAGTGGCATGGCCCTATAACAGGGTCATGGCCAAGATTTCTGGAAGTGAGTAATGGTTTTTCGTGTCCAACTGAAGACATCTTAAAGGGTTCCGATTTTCATAAAGCACTGAGCACACTAGAATCTGAAAATCTGGTTCCATTTATTATTTGTATGACCCTATCTCCTAGGAGCCCTAGTCATGGACCAGGACCCCATTTGCTGGCACTGTACAAATTGCAGAACAGAAGGATGGTCGCTGCCCCGAAGAGTTTACAGTCTAATTAGACAAGACAGACTGGGGCAGGGCGGAGAAACACACAAGCAGAGTGAACAGTGTGACGGCAGGAATTGTCATGCTCCATAATTTTGTGGGGTTTTTTTGGATGGATTTCGTTAGGAGGGGATCAGTTAAGAGAAGGGAGATGGGGCATTGAAGGATGGGGGTGGAGGGGCACAGGGAAGAGGAGAAGATGGTAAGAGGAGTAACACTGAGGTGAAGAGACTGTGAGTGGGGGGAGAGGGATGGTTGGAGCAAACAGCCAGTCAGCACAGGGCACAGAAATCCAGTCAAAACTGTAGTACATTCTCCACGGCCCTGTTTATGCTGCATTGTAAACCTGCTTGTGGACTCGGTGTTTCAAGGCCTGTGCCTGATCATCCATTCTGTGTTATAAACCTGGGCTTACAATTGGTGGACCCAGGTGTCTCAACCGTGCTAATGCATCCACACTGCACTACGCAGACCTTCTGTTTCGGGTCTGTGCCTTGACCTGTGTTCACGCTGCAAACTGAGAGGGTTTGGACTGGGACTTGGACTCTGACCTACCCTCCTAACAGGATCCTAGGGTCAGGGTCCTGGCTCCTTGCTAACCTGAGTCATACTCTTGGGGGAATTCTGTGCCAAAACATTTAAAATTATTTGCCCAAAAAAGTAAAATTCTGCACACAATATTTTAACATTCTGCAAATTTTATTTGTCAAAATAATAATAATCAAATATTTTGGTAATAGATTTCAAAATACCTGTCAGCAAATATGGCTGTAACAATACAGACACACACAAAAACACTCACACCTCTTCCTCCCCAGAGCCCAGCCATCACTCACTTTCACCGGGCTGGGGTATGGGATTGGGGTGCGGGAGGTGGCGAGGGCTCCAGCTATAGATGTGGGCTCTGGGGTGGGGCAAGAAATGAGGGGTTCAGGGTGCGAGAGGGGACTCCAGGCTGGAGCAGGGAGTTGGGGTGTGGGAGGGGGTGTGGAGTGCAGGCTCTGGGAGGGAGTTTGCATGTGGGAGAGGGGGCTCAGGGCTGGGGTGTGGGCTTGGGGGTGGGGCTGGGTATGAGGAGCTTGGGGTACAGGAGGAGGCTCAGGGCTGGGGCAGGGGGTTGGGGTGCGGGAGGCGGTTTGGGGTGCGGGCTCCAGCCTGGTGGCACTTATCTCAGGCGGCTCTCGGTTGGCCAAGCAGTGGGGCTAAGGCAGGCTCCCTGGCTGCCCTGCCTCCCTGCAGCTCATGGAAGTTGCCGGCATGTCTAACTCCTAGGTGCAGGGGCCAGAGGGCTCTGCGCACTGCCCACACCCGCAGGCACCGCCTCTGCAGCTCCCCTTGGCCATGGTTCCCAGCCAATTGGAGCTGTGGGGCCAGCATGTGGTGCCTCCCCTGTGCCTAGGAGTTGGACATGCCGGCCACTTCTGGGAGCCGTGCGGAAACAGGGCAGGCAGGGAGCCTGCCTTAGCCCTCCTATGCTGCTGACTGGACTTTTAACTGCCCGATTAGTGGTGCTGACTGGAGCCGCCAGAGTCCCTTTTCGACCGGGCATTCCAGTCGAAAACTGGATGCCTGGCAGCCCTAACCCCAAAGGACCAGAGGCCTCTGCTTTGGCCACTTCTTCCTTTAGCAGCTGGAGCCTCTGGCTGGCTCTGCTTTGCAGCTTTCTTCTAAACCCACATGGTGGGGAGGAGGGGAGATGCCCCGAGTTCTACTGCCCCCACATTGTACTTGGGGGAGGGTCTCCATTGCAATGTTGGGGGTAGGAGTGGCCCCAGCTGGGCCCCTTTTTAGTGTGTCTCAGTTTGAATGTTGAAAAACAGAGACATCCAAAATCATTAATCATTTTTGCAAATCTCAGCCTATATCTTTACAGAAGTTCAAAAAGTTGGTATTGTTCTTAAATTGTACATTTATTTGGACCTGAAGCATGAACTAATGGGACTTGGAGTCTAAGGGAAAAACATTACTAACTTCATTGATACAACAAAACAATGAAATGCCCTATTGCTAATGTACAAAATAAAAAATTCCCTCAGGATTCAAAAACACTAGTAGAGATGAATAACTTCAGAGGAAATGCAAAATCTTTTGGTGGTGGGAGGTTTTTTTGGAATGTTGTCTGTTCCAAAACAAGACTGCAGAGCCTTTTCTTCTTTTGTAAAATTCATTAGCCCATCATAATAAGTCAATAACCTACGTGGCTTTTGTTTTGGCATTACTTGTACAGCCAGACAAAAAAAGGCTGGTATTCTCTGGGTTTGTCTATGCTGGAAAATTAGGTTGCCCTAGCTACGTTGCTCAGGAGTGTGAAAAATCCAGTGACGTAGATAGTGTCTACACTGAAGCACTACTACAGCTGTGCTGCTGTAGCATTTTAAATGTGGACAAGCCCTCTGTCTGAGTTTTACATGATCCATTGTGGCATTTGTATTTGAAAGGAGATTAGCAGGCTGTCTCAGTGGAAGGTCTCTGCAAATAGCTGCCTGATCTGTATTTATTTTTGTTTTTGTGGCATTGAATAGTTTTGATTCCTTGTTTACATGTACTAGATAAGGGTTTTTTCACATTTTTTAAAGGACAAATTTCTCAAACCTGGGTGCGCAAAGTCATGCTCATAAATCCATACCTAAGGATCTAAAAAAAAAAACAAAAAAAAAACTGGCCTGATTTTTCAGAGTTGTTGTGTGCCTGCAGTTCCTGTTGATTTATGAAAATCAGGCCACTTTTATTTGAATGCTTTAATATGGCCTTAGGAGCCTTATTGTAAGCACTTAGGTTTGAAAATTTGTGCCTAGGTCTTCACCACAACCATCTGTTCTCTTCTGTCTTCACTTCTAGTTTACTTGGGCTTGGAAATCTAGCTAAGAGTCTTACCAGAATAGGCTTTGTTAGTGTTGCTAATGCCTTACATGGTTTTCCTCCTGGGAAACCATGGGGGCAGTTGGAAGAACTTCAGTTGAAAGCTATTATGCATCTGCCAAAGATATATATTTATATAAATTAAACAAGTATCCCCTACCCTTCACTAAGGGGGAAAATGGAAGAGTCTCTTGGTCCCCTGAATCTTTGAAGGAAGAACAGGTTAGGGGAAAGAGGGTTGAATACCCCTTTTTACTGATTGGAGAGAATGAAAACATGATCACAGAACTCTAAATGCTCACACACATTAAGCTGCATATTTAACATCCTTCTGTTTTTGTCATCTAGCAGCAAAGCTGTGTTTTAATTCATTAGCAGTTAATGTTGATATTCTAATTCACATTGCTGCAAAAAGACTAGAAACAGGCAGTTAAAATTTGTTTCTAGTCACATGGGATTTTATTGTTTAAAGATGTGATTAGATTAATTGTGACCTTTTTGCCTTTAAATGTGATAGTCTGTTAATTATAGCAGTTTCTTTTTGTCTCCTACACCTCTGAGTCAAAAAGCTACTGTTTGTGTTCTCAGTGGAAATGCTGCTTTTGGGGCCCTGTACAAACACCCTGTATAAATGCTTTGCACAGGAAGAACTGGTTGCCTTGGAAACCATGATGCAGTATTTTTTCATTTCTAAATCAGAGCATTAAAAACGCTTCCCAGTCCATAAGATGTCCGGATTCTTGGCCTTGGCTACACTCGCGGATTCACAGCGCTGCCGCGGCAGTGCTGTGAAGCGCGAGTGTAGTCGCGCTGCCAGTGCTGCGAGAGCTCTCTCGCAGCGCTGCAAGTACTCCATCTCTCCGAGCGGAATAGCTTGCAGCGCTGTGAGCGAGCGTGCAGCGCTGCAGGCGCTGATTACACTGGCGCTTTACAGCGCTGCACTCGCTGCGCTCGGGAGGTGTTTTTTCACACCCTGAGCGCAGCAAGTGCAGCGCTGTGAATTGCCAGTGTAGAAAAGGCCTCTGTTTTGCTACAGGAAACGATGTTCGTGGACCCTTCATAATATTGCTGCAGTATGGCACCTCTGATTCGCACCCCGGCCATATTCAAGACACTGTCTCCTGCTTATATGTCACTTCCCATTTCTGTTTATTTCACTGGCCTCTCCTACCTGCTTACAACCAATTCTGATGATAAAAAGCAGGAGCACTTATCCCAATATACCAGGAAATCTTTTTATCGTGGAAAATTGTTGAAGTGGTTCAGAAGAAATTTCACCTACTATAGATCTTAGCCTTCTTAAATTTGCCTTTAAAAAATATTTACCTCTCCTCCCCCATTAATTCATCAGCTCATTCCTTATCTGCATTCCACTAGATTTTCTTCGTTAAGATCCCTGTATGTAATCTGCTGCCCCTCTCTGACACCGAACCTTGGATGCAGGGCTTTGGAGCGGAGCCTGGAGATGGAGGGTGGAGCAGCTTCAGCGCAGTGGAGCTGCAGGTTTTTGCCTGGAGCTGGAGTGGAGCTGGGGCACAGTTCCAAAGCCCTGCTTGGATGACTATTCCACTGTTAGCTGTTACCTTCCCCCCAGAAAAAAGAAGAACAGGAGTACTTGTGGCACCTTAGAGACTAACAAATTTATTAGAGCATAAGCTTTCGTGGACTACAGCCCACTTCTTCGGATGCTACTCTGAAACCTTCCCCCCCAGAGGTACTTGGTTTGAGCTCCTATGGTGTAGATGACTCCTTGGTACTTCCCTGAACTCTGTAATGCCTCTAAATATGGAAAGCACTGATACTGAATGCACAGTCACATTGCCAGAGTCTCATGGTATGAAGGCAATGGACTGGAGGATTGGTGGAAGGGAAGTATGCTTTGATATTAGAAAGAAGGTGCGGGGTGCATTTTGACGTGGAGATTGGGACATTTTTTTCCTTAGGAAAATGATCTAAAAGATTTTTGTAAGTATGCTAGAGCTTTTCTGAACCTTTTTTGAGGTCTGACCATCACTACTATATGCACTACACCATGGCTAGAAGACTCACAAGAAATTAAGTATATTTTATTTCTTCCCAAAGTCGTCAAAGGTGCTTTTCATACAGACCTTTTAAAATTCCATTAAGTGGTTGCTAATGTTGGAGAAATTGGACACATAATGATGATTGCAAATCCTGGATACAGGAAGCTTGACCCTTTTATCTCTTCCCATAATTGACACTGACCTTTGTTGCCAGAATTAGAAAATTGCACCATTGTGTAAATCTGTATTTGTTTCCAGAATTTTATTTTGCTGTGTGCTCTCAAGGTTTGCAGTCTGCTTGTGGTGTTTATAGTTCTGTTACCATACCTTACACTTCCAGAATACAGACAGTTCTTTTAAAACAACAAACAGCTCTCTGAAGATAGCCAGCATTGTTGTAGATGCTGTTCTGCGGTTCAGATTATCTATTGACTGTAGAGTTTCCTCTTAAAGCTGCATCCCACTTCAAGCTGCTTCTCCTAAGTTGCTACTCCTTACCTTCAATTCAGTTTAGAATGTCAAAATAACTTCTATTATTTTTAATCCCCCAAATGTGCCCGACTTTTGGGATGCATATTTAGAACATTGTCAGGCAGTCTCTCTTACCCATTAAACCCTGATAAATCTAGGACAAAGGATTCCAAATCTGAAGAGCACACAAATGTATAAAAGCAAAGAAAAGAGTTGGTATAGATATAGACAAGTCCATTAAACAGCTGACTACATACAAGCGTGTTTGACCTTAGCTAATTTTAGTATTGCATTATCAACAGGAATATGTGTTTATTTTAAAGTAATTGCAGATCACACCAAAATGAAAGGGGAATGAATGTCTTGAATCCCACGCAGAAGATTTCAGGAGAAAGTGATAAATAATAATTCGTCTATGTAATTAAATGCCATTCTGGTGGAAATAGAGTGCTGTACTAAAAAGCAATAAGCTTTGAAGGTCTGAATGCCCTTAACACTTTTCTGGGGACATTGTTACAGTCTCATGTTTTGATCTCTTGGCAGCAGCTGACAAAATAAGGCAGACAGAACTATTTTAAAAGCCAAAGAGACAGGTACAAGAAAAGGGCAGGAGTTAAATCCATCTCAGCTAGAGGACTCAGGTGGGGTATGATTTATGAGAGGTGTAAAGTGTGACATGACACAACTTCCGTTCCTTCACTTTCATTTATCATCCCCATCACACGGTCATTAGGAAGGAGAGATCAGACCTGATATCTTTTTTTCATAATCCTGATGCAGTATTCATAAGCAAAGCTAAAGACCAGGCTAAATGGTTGCCATTACTGTGCTTTGTTAATAATACTCTAGTTTTCTAGGCCAAAGATTCCAAAGCATGCTACACACATTTAGGGGGAGATGTTCAAAGGCACAAAGGACACCTAAGTGTACAATTCCCATGGAAAGTCAGTAGGAGTTGGGTTCCTAACTGCCCTTTGTGCTTTTGAAAATCTCCTCTTTCATTAAACTTCTCCACCCTCCTGAGATATAGGTGTTATCAAATGGGGGAAACTGAGGCACAGAAAGGTTAAGGACATGCACAGGGTCACTCGTAAACTCACTGGCAGAGCCAGTAATAGAATCTAAGGCTCCTGACTCTGTCCTGTGCCTTTTGTACAAATCCATCTTTCTGACCCTACCACCTCTCTTTTTTTTCCACAAGGACATCTGAGCTTTGACAAGCTTCCTCTCTTGGTTCTGCTTTTTCTCACTTCAACCTCAGTCCCCAAAATTGCCTTCATAAAGCCCAATTTTCGCTCCATCATTCTCCCACCCAAGGAGGATTGAGTCATGTTAGAGTCCTTCTACATCAGGCATCGGAAACCTAGAGTGCATGGTTGCCTTGTAATGTGAGTTGATGAATGTTCTGTCTCTGCAATACTCTGCTGATCCCCTGTTAGCAGAAACCTGTGTTGGATTTTGTATTCTGTTTCTCCTTTCCCTTTATGCATCCTTCCCTATTCTTTCTGTATTGCCAGATGTCCTTTCCTTCCGCAGCCTTATGTGTGGTGCAAATGTACAGGAAACGTGCAAGCCCTCCGAGCTCTGTGATGCAAACAGCCACTCACTTGGAAGCATGCCTAACGAGAAGGGGTAGTACAGATTTGCTGCATGCCCTCTCTTGGGGCTCAGCGGGGAAGCATGTATGACTGCTTGATGCACTTGTAAGGAAATGGATATTATTTCCCTTCCTGCAACTTGCCAGCTATTCCTGTGTTGCTGGGGAGCTTCATCCCCATTTTCAGTTTCTATTTCAAGCACACAGATTAGTGCACGCTGTGAGTGTGGCATGTGTGTATTAGTATTGTTATGACTATTTATTGGCATTGTGGTAGTGCCTAGCAGGCCAGTCATGGAGCAGGATCCCATTGTGCTAGGTGCTGTACAAACACAGAACAAAAGGACAGTCTCTGCCCCAAAGAGCTTATTATTTTAAAAATCATTGTAGCTAGATATTTATTTGTTGGGCCAGGCACATGCTGCACTTGCCGCCGTAGCTTGTACCCAGGACTTTCCCCTCTCAAATAGCCTGGCAACACCCCTCACCTTAAAGAACTCGATAAGGTCCAACCCCTCCCAGTTGCAGGAAGCCTCCCTATCCAGCTGATTCTCTCTGCTCCTCCTCTTTTCCCTTCAGTAATAGGAAGCACCCTGACCCCACTCTTCCAAGTGCTGCAAACCCAGCCTATTCAGCTGTCTAACCCTCCCATCCCAGATGTGTGCTGCGGTTTATGGAAGTCTACCTGAGGCCCTGCATGTTGTATCAGGCCCTACAAAACCTAGCACCTGATCTACTTGATTGTTTCCCCATTTTGATATTCTTTAGACCTTGGATTTGTAACTCACTATGTTCACAGATTCTGTCCAACACCTAGCACAACTGAGCCCTGACCTGTTTGGCCCATAGGTGCAACTGCTATATGTGTTTGTAAATAGTTAAACAGGACACTGTCGATTTTGATCTTTTCTCCCTTAAGCCTGCTGTCTGTTTGTTTAAAATTAAAAGAAAAACCCCAAACAAAGAGAGAGGGTTTTTGTATCTGCCTTAATTTTAAGTACATTCTGCCAATCAGCCTGTAACGTGACTTCATGTCCATGGAACTGCCCTGCCAGTACGTCAGAGATGCTCAGGATGTCGGACATTCTGTACACGCATGCTGCTCCTCTGCTCTGCTCTTGTGAGCAGACAGAGCACTGAACCATACCAAAGAGCCTGTTTGATCAGAAAACAGGAATTCTTGTATATTTCAGTGCCCTGTCTGCTGGCAGGGACTGCATGCATGCCTGCAGATCAAACCAAATTCAGCGAGGTTGATTATTCAGGCCCGCTAGCTTAGATTGCCTCTCTCTATCCCTGTGCTGTGCAGCCTGTTCACTAGAATACTTGGGTAAAAGCCAAGGGACACAAGCTCCCTTGTTTAGTAATGGACGGTTCCCTACCCCCACATGGGAAAATGTGCTTGTGATCCTCTCTGCTCCAGACAATGAGCAGTGTGAGTTTACTGCTAAATCCATGATGCAGACGTATCCCAGATTAACTGGTTCTTTTTTCAGTAAGGCTGTCTGCTCTGCTGTGTTTAAATATTCTTTGTCAGTACCAAATGTGTGGTTTGCTCACTACAGTGACCTTCATTGTACTACTAGATTATGTGCCTTGTGTTACAATGTTAAATTAGCATTATCAGCATGTAGTGAAATCCCAGGGACATTGGGGACAATGATGTAATGTCACACACCAGATGCTTCTCATGTGATTTACTGTCAGTGGTTAGAGCCCTCGTACCATACACTCTGGGGGCTTGGCTACACTTGTGAGTTAGAGTGCATTAAAGCAGCCCTGGGTGCCCTAGCTCACTCCCTGTCCACACTGGCAAGGCACATAGAGTGCTCTGACTACAGGGCTAGAGTGCTGGTACTCCACCTCGGCGAGAAGATTAACGCTTGGTCCGCCTTGGCTGAAACGCCCGGGCATCAGTGTGAATGAGGTGTTGCATTACTGTGCTCTGATCAGCCTCCGGAAACCTCCCATAATCCCCGTAAGTCAAGTGGCCACTCTTGTCATTGATTTGTAATCACTGCAGGAATGCGGATATGCCCTTTGAAAGCTCTGTTTCAGACAGCCAGCATGCTTATCTGCTCTGAGACAAAGCAACCATTACTGTGGAGTGCTCTGTGTGTGTGTGTGTGGGTGAGAGAGAGAGAGAGAGGCGGGGAGAGGGGGAGATAGGGAGTCTGCTGCAGTCTGAACTTACAAGACAGCATGCTAGCATGCTGACATGCTCTCAGCCCCCCCCCCAAACCCACTCTCTCTCCCCCCACATACACATAACACACTCCCTGTTACACTCCACTTGCCGTCCCCATTTGAAAAGCACGTTGCAGTCACTTGCATGCTGGGATAGCTACCACAATGCACTGCTCTCTGTGGCTGTTGCAAGAGCTGCTAATGTGGCCATGCCAGTGCGCTTGCAGCTGTCAGTGTGGACAGATTGCAGTGCTTTCCCTATTGCACTCTTGAGTTAGCCAGCTTTCATAAGCGCTCTACATCTGCAGGTGTAGCCAGGGGCGACTCTAGGCACCAGCTAAACAAGCAGGTGCCTGGGGCGGCAAAATGCTGGGGCCTCACCTCAAGCAGCATCCTGGGCTGGATCCTGTTCTGCTGCCGGGTGCGACGGGGCATGGAGCCGGCTAAGTGGGGAGCGTGTCCCCGCCACTCTCCCGTGGGCAGCGGCCACCCCCCCCTCCCCAGGCGGGAGCTGGTAGCGCGGCCCTGCCCTGGCTGCAGAGGACAGACAGCTCCTCCTCGGCTTGTCCTCGCCGCTGCAAGCCGAGGAGCAGCCCATCCTCCGCAGCTGGGGCAGGGCCGCGC
>NC_048306.1:61490406-61531888 GCF_013100865.1 Trachemys scripta elegans | reverse complement strand
CCCCAGCTACTCACAGCACTCCAGTGCCTGGAGTCTCCTTCTGCCTCCTCTCTTACAGGGGGCGAGCGACCTGGCAGAGAGGGGCAGCATCTCTTCCTTGGCTCCTCCAGCCACAGAGCTCTCTCCATTGCATGCCCCTCGGGCTTCCAGCTGGGCGCCAGTAGGGCTGGGTCCAGTGTGTATCCAAGCTCGTGGGGAGCTCTCTCGCCCCAATGACTAGTGCCTTACCTACTGCAAGTACAGTAGTGCAATAGGAGTGTGACGTGAAAAATATCATGTCACGTTGTGACACGGTCACTCAAATCACGATTACGTGTGTGTACTGTGCTGCCCTATCAACGCCATTCTCGCTAATTTCCATTTCGCATCAGTGCCGGTGGTTATAGGGCTAAAATGCCGGGACACAAACGAAAACGACTTTCTGGTGCTGCCTACCGGCAACAAAGAGAAACGGCAAAAAGAATTAGAAAAACTATCTCGTACTTCAAAAAAGTATTTTAAAAAAGTCTACAATCAAGGAGAAAACTCTAAGCAATGCATTGAAGGTGATTATTCATCAACTGATGAAGACCGATCGATCCAAAGATTATCTTTATCAACTGATAAAGATGAACAACAATCTGACCAAAGATTATCTTCACTAACTCATAAAGATGAACAATCGCAATCCATCCAAAGATTTACTACTTCAGCTGAAGAGTCCAGAAATGAAGAACTGTTATCCAAATCTAAAATTGAAGAACAATTATTGGAAGGTGGAGAGACTGACATAGGATTGGATCCAAGTACATGGCCGACAATAATTGCTGATACATTGCGAATTATTATTGTGAAAAAACTAGATTCTACATTTGAATATCCATTTAATGAGTCGAATCGTCGATTTATGCCATCCAGTATGAAGAAAAAAACAAAAAATGGGGAACAAATTAATAGATCGTGGTTAGTGTATTCACAGACCAAAGATGTAGTTTTTTGTTTTTGCTGCAAACTGTTCTGTAACTTGGACATTTTTCTGGCAACTGCAGGTTTTAATGACTGGCGAAATTTGCATCAGCATTTAAAAGAACATGAAACATCAAAAAATTATTTACGCTCATTGACAAATTGGATTGAGCTGTCAAACAGATTACGTACCGGTACAGCAATCGATGCGGTACAGCAACGTCAACTAAATTCAGAAATTCTACGTTGGCAAGCAGTGTTGGAACGTTTACTGGCAATCATTAATTTCCTAGCCAAACAGTGCCTCGCATTCCATGGATCCTCGGATATTTTATATGAGAATAACAATGGAAATTTCTTAAAATTGGTTGAGTTATTGGCAAAATTTGATAATGTTATGGCTGAGCATGTACGAAGAGTGAAAGATGGAAAGATCCACACCCATTATTTGGGTAAAAATACACAAAATGAGATAATAGAATTAATTTCTAATGGAGTGCGTAATGAAATTTTATCAAATTTGAAACATGCCAAATATTACTCAATTATAGTTGATTGTACTCAAGATCTGAGCAAAACCGAGCAAATGTCAATAGTTTTAAGATTTCTGAAAATTGATGAAAATGCAGAAGTGAAAATTTGTGAACACTTTCTAGAATTTATACCAGTGAATGAAACTACTGGGAAAGCCCTCACAGATATAATTCTACAGAGATTGGAACACTATTGAATACCTTTAGAAAATATGCGCGGCCAAGGATACGATAACGGCTCAAACGTGCGAGGATGACATGCAGGTGTACAGCAAAGAATATTGAATTTAAACAATCGAGCTTTTTTCATTCCTTGCCATGCGCATTCACTCAATCTGGTTGTCAGTGATGCCGTCAAATCATCTAAAGATGCCGTTTCATATTTTACCACAGTGCAAGCAATTTACAACTTTTTTAGTGCTTCCACACTCCGTTGGGCAGTCTTGAAGAAGCATCTTGAACAAAAACTCACACTTAAACCTCTGAGTCAAACTAGATGGGAAAGCAGAATAGAAGCTATTAGACCATTCCGATATTCATCAGGAGAGATTTACAATGCACTATTCGAAATAAGCCAGGACTTGTCATATGATCCTTCATTTCGACACGAAGCTGAAACATTGGCTCAGAAAATGATGCAGTTTCAGTTTTCATGTTGCATGGTTATTTGGCACAATATTCTAAATCAAATTAATTTGACCAGCAAAGTTATGTAGAACATAACCATAGACATATCCGAGGCAAAGATGATTTTAAATATTCCCGCGTTTTATTAAAAAAAAAACGTTCAGATGAAGGATTTGAAGAAACCCTCAAAGAGGCAACAATAGCAGAGGATCTTGATTTTGAACCAACCTTTGCACTTCAAAAATTAATTCGTCCTCTGGAAAAAACAAGACAGTTTTGTTATGAGGGTCATGATGATCCTATTCTCGATCCAAACAAAAGGTTTAAAGTTGAATGTTTCTGTTGTATTTTGGATGTAGCTATAACTTCCATTGAAGAAAGATTTTGTCAGTTGCATGGTCATTGTGAAAATTTCGAATTTGTATACTATATTGGAAATATTAAAAATCAGTTTTCCAAAGAAGACCTCATGAAGCAGTGCCAAGACCTACATTTAGCGCTCAGTACTGATAATGCTGCTGACATTGATGCAGTAGAATTGTATGATGAATTAATAGCTTTATCTGAGCTAATAAGTCCTAAAACTTCTCCTCTAAAAGTATTAGAATTTATAGCAAGAAATGATTTATTCACTCCAAACACTGCTATAGCATTACACATTCTTTTAACATTACCAGTATCAGTGGCTTCTGGTGAGCGCAGTTTCTCAAAACTGAAATTACTAAAAAATTATTTGAGGTCCACCATGTCTCAAAATCGTATGTCAGGACTGGCATTAATTTCAATTGAAAGTACTATTGCAAAAAATTTAGATTTCACTGACTTATTAAAAGACTATGCAAGTATAAAAACCAAAAAAATTCAGTTCATATACATTTTTTTTTAATTTATGAGGAACTGGAAGACACTAACGTTTTTCATTACAGTGTATAGTTGAACTCAAATTGTTTGTAATTGTGTTTTTGTTAAAATTTAAATGTTAAAATTACACTACTAGGAAATTGTTTTATTTCACTAACTACAACTTCTCTGTTTTCATTTTTTTAAAATTGTAAACAGTCAAAACAAAACTGCAAAGTGCAAACATGTAAAAGCCAAAAATTTTTTTGCTTGGGGCAGCAAAAAACCTAGAGCCGGCCCTGAGTGTAGCCATGTTCTGGGTTAGTGTCCAACTCTTGTCCCCTTCCTGTGGTTTGCCTTTCCATTAAGCTGACTCTCAGTCTCAGCTTTCTCCTGAGCTTGGCTTGTTCGGAAGCTTTCTCCCTCAAGGCCCTTCTCTTGCTGCCCCTAGGTCACACTTTCCCCTCAGACTGCTCTTGGGCTTGAGCTAATGAGCAGCATCTGGTCTGATGTCCTACATGATTCAGCAAAATAGATCTTGATGAACAGAAATTTGCACACAAAATATTGAGACACATTTTTAACCTTGTCGAGTTATAATATTGACCTCCCAAGAGCGTGGTTCTTTTTCTGGAAGACCTTTTTATATTTTATTTAAAAAAATGCTTCCCAATGCTAGAACTATGAAAGGTGGGGAGGATGCTAGCCCTGCAAAACTTCAGTAAAGAATACTGTGAGTATGATGTTACTGGGCTTCCCAATGGTGTACTGGTTCCCTTTGAGATATGTGCTGTGTCTAATTCTGAGATGGACTGATTTTCTTATTAAGATTAGTTAAGGAAAAACTGCTTCCATGTTAGGGTGTCAAACATTCTCAGGGCAAGAAGCTGTTAATGAATCAACTGCGATGAATTTGTTTAAAGAGTCTAATGGGCAATTTTCGTTTGTAATACGGGAAGTAGCGATGTTACTGAGAACATACATACCTTGTGACTCTAGTAGTGTGACAGCCCAATAGCAGATGTGGATGCTTTTTCTAAAGTTTAAAAATGTGGTTAAAGCAGGTTGTACACCAGTTTTTCCAAGAGCTTCCATTCTGTGTGTCTTAGGGTAGGTCTATACTTACCGCCGGGTCCGGCGGTAAGCAATCGATCTTCTGGGATCGATTTATCACGTCTTGTCTAGACGCAATAAATCGATCTCGGATCAATCCCGGAAGTGCTCGCCGTCAACGCCGGTACTCCTGCTCCGCGAGAGGAGTATGCGGAGTTGATGGGGGAGCCTGCCTGCCACATCTGGACCCGCGGTAAGTTCGAACTAAGGTACTTTGACTTCAGCTACGTTATTCACGTAGCTGAAGTTACGTATCTTAGTTCGAAGTGGGGGGTTAGTGTGGACCAGGCCTTATAAGTGACTCTGCCTCTGGCCCAGAGGCTCAAATGCAGATTGTAATTTAAAAGCAAATAAGTGTCAGTTTGTTCATGGTGACAAATGCTACTTCTCACCTTGCAAGTTTTTAATCTGCTGGGCTGAGGTGATCGGTCGGGCAAGTGATCTTTAAAATGTATTTTGTCATGGTTAATAGTTCTCCTGCACTTGAAAGGCAGCATCTTTAACTTTGCTGACTGAGCCTTGCTCCACTAGAACATGACTGCTGGTGAGTCAGTTTCTTTCCTCGCGTACCCTTAACTTTCTTCATTTACTCTCTGGCTTTACTCTTTCATGGGTTCTTTGCTTTTCCTGACTCAAGCTAGTTTTTTTTGTTTTTGTTTTTTCCCCTTCTGCAAAATTCCAAGCATTTTTATCTTGCCACAGGGATACTTTGCAGAGATCAGAATTCCATTTTGTGTTGTGTGCTAGAGCGGGGTGGGCAAACTTTTTGGTCCGAGGGCCACACTGGGGTTGCAAAACTGGATGGAGAGCCGTGTAGGGAAGGCTGTGCTTCCCCAAACAGCCTGGCCCCCGCCCCCTATCCACCCCCTCCCACTTCCCACTCCCTGACTGCCCCCCTCAAAACTCCCGACCCATCCAACCCCCCCTGCTCCTTGTTCCCGAACTGCCCCCTCCCGGGATCCCTGCCCCTATCCAACCCCCCTGCTCCCAGTCCCCTGACTGCCCATACCCCACCCACACCCCCGTCCCCTGACAGGCCCCCTGGGACTCCACCCCCTATCCAACCCCCCTGTTCCCCGTCCCCTGACCCCCCGCCCCGAACCACCGTCTCATTCAACCGCTGACTGCCCCTTGGGACCCCTGCCCCTTATACAACCCCCCAGCCCACTTACCACGCCGAGCAAAGCCTGCAGAGCAGCATGTCTGGTTGCCGTGCCGGTTGTGCAGGAGCACGCAGTTCCACTGCCCAGAGCGCTGCCCACGTGGTGGCATGGCTCTGCGGGGGAGGGGCCAGGGGCTAGCCTCCCCGGTCGGGAGCTCAGGGGTTGGGCAGGACGATTCCGCGAGCCGTAGTTTGCCCACCTCTGTGCTAGAGAGAGCAGCCTGCTATACTGTTCCTCTCATGGAACAAGTCTATTTTCGCTGCACTATGAAAAGGCAAATGAGGGGAATTTGCCCAGTTCAATTGTTTTTCACGTGAAAACACTCTTTAAGTTAAAGTTTTATGTGCTTTGATATTTCTGAATCCTCTCCAAATGCTCACATCCCAGCTCATCCTCTCCATGCAGTGTTAGCATCCACATGAGGCAACTTGCTGAGAAAGCTGTGGATGCATTATCTCTTACAGGAACCTGGCACTCGTTTCAAGTAATTCACTCATAAGTGTTAACATTTTTCTTGGCTGTTGTTGCTCGAGTTTTAGTAGCAGGACCACCATTTTTTTTTAATCCACCCTCAATCTCTCTGCATCATGTCTGTGAGCACTAATATTCAGCAAAGTCTGTTTTTTCAAGGCCGTTGCCATGTAGCATGATTTTCCCACCTCAGCATTGCTGGTAGAGATCCCTTAACTTCCTTTATAAATGTGATTGGTTTTGAATAGTCACTGCTTTGAACTGCTCATTTTGTGATGGGAGAGAGCTTAAATTTTCTTCAACTTCTTTACTCTTTTGATGAAGAATCAGTGAAGAATTGATTATACACTAATCCCACAGCTTTGGGAGTTGGCAATGTATTGCGAAGTTATATGTGTTGTGCAAGCAAGTGGGGAAAACAAATTTAGGTTAGCTTCTCCTGGAGGTGGTTGGGGTTTGCAGTTCTTCTGATGCCCCTCACATTCTTGTCTTTGCAGATATACCTGTCTGAATAATAATAATAAAAAAGTAGAAAATCTGTCTGATCCGTGTCAGCTGGGAATTAATCATGCAGTGAAGTTGTATAAAAATGAGGTTAACAGTGTAGGGTCAGATTATTTGCTGACTGGCATGGTAGAGGTGGGACTGTCAGAGCCGATGACAGTTCCCTAATTCTCTGGCCAGATGTTTTCCTGGAGACAAGTTAGTGCAGCCTAGAGGCTACTCTAACATACACCAGATAGTAACTGTCCTCCTTTTCTTCCTGACCTGCCCCTCTGCACTGAAGGTTGTGGGGAGGATGGTGTAGGAACTGGCAACACTGTCTCTACATCTCATTTGGCCTATGCTATACCAAGAGAATTTTCAGCTAGGAACGGGCAGCCTGCCTGAGCAGAACAAAGGGAACAGAGTGAGCCAGAGAATCTGCCCCACTGACTTCAACTAAGATAGAGGGCTGCTATCCAGGCCTATAAAGGTTTTGCCCAGGAAGACCACTTTTGCCTTTGGGGAAGGAAGATCTATGGGTTCAAGGCTTGGGATCATTCTACTGCAGTTCAGTAGTGGAGGAAGGGGAGGGGGTAGGTCTCAAGTCAAAGTCAAAATGCTTTTTATTTCTCTGGTGGGGAAGAAGGGAACTTGGACAGCTCTTACCGGTGGCTTTTTTAGTCCAATCTGCTTTCCAAGCCACCTTCTGATCATAGCCTGATTGCATGAGGCTAAGTGAATGTTCCCAGAAAGACTTGCAGAACTTAAGGCTTGGAAAGCAGATTGGGCTAAACAAGACTTTAAAAATAAGCACCTTGTGCTGGATCCCACATAGAAGGTTCCTGGGTTTGACCTTCCGCAGACATCTTGTTCATCTCTGCAATAAATTCTGCTACTCCTGATGTAGCCATCTAGCTTAATCAACTGCAGATGAAATTGTAGTTGGTGCTCTACATGAGCCATACAAAAGAAGAAGCAACTCCTCTGTTTGCATGGCTAATCATCCCTCTAATTACTGTTTGGTAAATCTCACCTTTTTCCTTTGGATTTGTAATGGATCTTGAAGTTAACATGACACTGTGCATAAAACAAGATTGTAAACAACGTGTGAGCGAATATAAAATGCTGGCACATACTTGTCAATAGGATTTTGGTCATTCTTCTGCACAACCAGCCCTGGAGCACGGAGCATAATTTATTTTGTCTAGGTTCTAGATACAAAAAGGGGCTAGATTTTTATTAAAAAAAAAAGATATCTCGAGTATTGCCCTGTAAGTTGTAACACTCTTCAGGCCAACCAAAGTCGGTCCTTTTTTAAGTGCTTGGGATCAGTTATTATTTCTGTTGAGAGATTCCATCCTTCCTTCTCACAAATAAAGCGTGTGCGCAGTTCCAATCTGCATTATCTGCTTGTTTTGCTGGAATGTAGCTTTACATTCCTCCTTTTGGAAATCTGAGCACCTCTAAACCTGCCTGTCAATTTTCATCCACCTGTGCCAGGATCCTAGAGTGTCCTTATGTCCCCAATCTTAATGTTCTAGAGATTATTTTTTTGGCGGGGGTGAGAGGTCATAAAAGATCAGAACATTGGTCCATCAGGTCAAATATCCTGTGTCCAACAGTGGCCAGAGCCAGCTGCTTCACAGGAAAGTGCTAAAGTCCCTGAAGTGGGAAATTATTGAATAATCTATACTTAGGGAAAGTTTATTCCGACCTCTGTCAGAGATTGACTAATGCCCTGAAACATGAGTTTATTTCCCTTCCAAACTCTTTTCTCTTTTGTTCCAAGCCCCATGTACCTTGAGTGTGTGTTAAAGGTGTGTTGGAATATGATACATGGGAGCTAGGGTAATGTTTTGAACACAGATGGTTGATAAAATCATTGCACCCCTATCATTAGGCAGCTCTTTAAAACAAGCGTATCCCTGTCCTCTATTTTATTTACTCCAAGGACTGTCCTTGAAAAATTCAGCTCTTCTGTTGATATTCATATTTTTTAAAAGGAATTTGTGCACAGATATGGGAGAAATGCATTTATATTTATCAGGCATTTTATTTCATAACTTCTAGTTATATAATTTTCCTGTTTGCTTTGTTGTTGAGACTTATCAGAAATAAAAAAAAAAAGGTGAATCTCTGGAATCTGGCCAGCTTGCTGAGAGTAGTGTGTGTGTGTGTGTGTATGTATGTATGTATGTATATATATATATATATATATATATATATATATATATAATATAATATAATGAAAAGGTATGAAATGTGTCCTTGTCATCCCTACTGGAATGATATTGTCACATAAGGTTCCCAGGATACCCATGTGAGATTACCTTGAAAGACCCCGATATGCATTTATTAGCTGTGCTTCATATTACCATGAGTGGGCTTTAAACAACATGTTGTTGCTCTTCCGATCTCCTCCTACCGCATCTGACTAATGTTTTTGTTCTTTTTTTTTTCCACAGGAGGAGGAGGAGCAGCCTCTCCCAATGCAAACAAGGAGGTCGTCTCTCAGTGGGTTATGCTACTTGACTATGGGCCTCATTGTTTTGCTCCTGGGCCTTGTGTTTGCATCCATGTATGTCTACAGATATTTCTTCATTACCCAGGTACTATACAATCTGAAAATTCCAGTTCTCCTGCCTCCCCCCTTCCTCCCCCCCAAATAAATTTAAGCAGCCACAACACCTGCCTCATTTATTTAAAAAACAAACAAACCTTTTTTATTGTAGCACCTACCTGTCCCAGCCTAGATCAGGGCCCCATTTTGCACTAGGCACTGCACAGATACACAATAAGAGACAGTCCCTGCTCTGAAGAGTACATGAAAACTTTCCAAAACCAACAACTTTTTCTTGCAGCATAAAACATTAGGACAATTTCTCTTTGATTTTTCTATACTATGTCACAATGTAACTGGCTTTGCTTAAGCTATCCATATCCCTGTCTTGTGATTAGCAGTTACATTTGATATAGCCCATTGCATCATTCAGTACACACAAAGCAGGAGCAGTACATGTCTTTTATACATGAAGTTGCTTTAAGATTACTTTCAAAATTGAGACTGATTTCCAGCAAGTAGATTCACGTGCATTTGTCTGCATGTGATTGTGCATGTGCAAAGTAGATGCATAGGCAAATATATGAAGCTAGTCTGGGCTTATATGCAAATGCACATGGCTTTTGCCGATTCCTGTTGGGCTGTGTGTGCGTCCACACCTACAAATGCACTGACTTGGGTGGACACAAAATGAATATGGCTCTATACAATCTGACCTGTATATGGAATAGCAGGAATACACAGTCCAGAAGCCTTTTGTTTTTCCAGGGTATATGTAAATGTCCTGTCACTCCTATGTCACAAACATAACTTTACTGGTCTTAGTCATAAACTATTTTTAAAGAGTGTTTTGCCAGGAGGGAGCAGAAGTGGTTGGAAAGAACACAGAGCTTAAGAGACTGTTTCTTTGTGATCTGTTTTTTTAGTATCTAGCACAATGGGACTCGGGTTTCTGGCCCTACTGCAGTACACATAGTAAATATACTACTAAAGCACAATGGGAAATGCTATTGGAAAATCAGTGTGGGTTTTCCATGAAGCCTGCAGGAGTTAGGTGCCCAAGTCTAGTTGAATTAGGTGCCTTCTGTTAGGTGCCTCCTTCTTAGTCTAAGTACGCAGCAGTTAAACAGCAGCTGTTCAATACACTTCAAAGAATATACACGTGAGGGCCCCTTTAAAAATGCATCCGGGGGGGGGGGGGGGAATTGTTTTCTGTTATGTGGGTCAGATTGCCCTCAACTCTAGAAAGAGATTGGTGTATTATTTATATTACACTAATGCCTAAGGGCCCTATTGTGCCATGCACTTTATAGATATGTAGTGAGAGAGACAGTGCCTGCCTCAAAGAGCTTAAATCTAAATAGACAAGGGAACCAGGCATAGACATGTGAAATGACCTGGTCAGGGTCTTTCAGCAGTGTAGTGACAGAACTTGGATTAGAACTCAGACCTCCGGAGTCTCAGTTGAGTGCTCTAACCATTTGGCCACACTGCTTCCCAATATAATGCTATTTAATATGAAAGCTGGGATCTTTCTGAAACTTCTTGACTGTTCAGCTCTTCTATATTGTGGCAGAGGTAATTTAAACTAAACCCTTCTATTCAATTAGTGTTATCTAATGATTCCCTAGAAATGTTTGAGGATGACGAATTAATCATATTCTTTTGTTGAAAATATAACTTGTAAAATATAACTTTTGGTGACTTTTAGGATCTGTGTGCTGGGTGGGCCAACTAGAATTCAGTTGCTTTGGGGAAGGAGGGAATGTAGCTTATTTATAGTCACAGTTCTAGGGCAAAACCTGCCAGCTGTTTCGATCTTGACTTGAAAATTTCTACCCCATTGGTGGCCAGTTGCTGCTGCTTGTGGTAGTGCCCTGATGTACAAAGTACTTTCCAAATATACAAGAAGGGATGGCCCCTGCCCTGAGGAGTCACAGTTAATGACAAGTAAAGGGAAGTCAAGGAAGAGGAACAACAAAGGGATTTTTCTGTACAAATCATCTAGTCATTGTAGGCAGCATATTCATAGTGGGATTTTGAGAAAGAGATCTTAAAAGCTGAGGGGGCAGAGCCTTGTGGATAACTCAGGTGGGTCAGACCACACATAAGAAGTGGCATGGAAGAAAGGACAGAGGTGATGGCTCAAGAGACTGAGCAATGGCTGGATAAGGGTGAGAAGCTCAACAAGGGAGGGTGAGGGGAAGTTGCAGTAGATTAGAGACCCAGACCCCGGTTCAGATCCCCACTCGAGTCACAATCTAAGTTGTCCATATAAAATAAGAAGCCAGATCTGTGTGTGATTGATGATTTCTGCTCAAAGGAGACTCCAGACTGAAGTGCATTGATGGAGCTCTTGTGGGGAATTCTGTACATTCTGTGCTTGTGCTGAAGCAGAAAGGAGGATTTCCCCTCCCCCAACTATTTTCATAAGCACTGAATTTACATACTTTGTTTAAAAAAGAAAAACCCTTGCCCTCATTTTAAGAGGCAGACTGCATAGCTTTCTTGCTAGCTGAATTTTTAGCCAAAAATACACCCAGTCATAGCTGTATAAGGGCTTTATGGTGAGGACTGCTGTCTATTGAACAGCTGTTACCAAATTAATTCTCTGAGGACTGCAGGATCTGTGTGTCCAGCTTTTATCCACTCAGCAATTTAGTCTTCTATATGCCCCCTTGCTCAATAAATTTCTTTGCTGCAAAATTAATTTCTAATCTGCATTTTCAGGTATACAAATAAGTTATCTCCACCTGTCTTTATAAATGAGCTTTAAACCCTGTGACAATTTTCTGGCCATTTTTTCACATCTTACCCATAGATGCAGTTGCTGGGGTTATTTTTACATCAGGATTGGTTTACAAAAAGCCTGTTGTCACATAACATTTAAGCTGACTATTGACTGGGTGGAGGACAACATCCAGTATCGCTGCTATCAGAACAAAAGGAGGTGATCTGAATAGCACTAAGTGCAAGATGATTCATTCAAGGCTTTACATTGGACATCTTCATTGTGTGCTGCATGCAAGAGCAAAGGATAGTTTATATCCAATAACAGAGAGAAGACCATTAAACATTGACAGTGGTGCTTCCTGGCATCAAAGCTGTGTGTGCAAGGTCTCAGGTGGTTACAATATGCCTATCTGGTCACGGTGATCAGACTCCATCCTTTTATCCTCCTCTTGTTTTTGTATGCCGTGGGTTAATGAACAAACGGGGTCCAGTGGTGCCTGCTTGTAATGAATTTAGGTAGAGTGAAACCACGTCTACAGTGAAGTAGAAAATTCCTAATGGTTTCGGTGCCTTGCAGTGTGCAAACTGCAAGTCCAGTTACAATGAACCTCTCTGCTTATGGCAACTGTAACTGTTCTATGGAGGAAGATAACACTGCTGTAAACTGTGCTCCATTTGGGTTAGTATGGTGGGTGGGAGGGCTCTGGTGCATCTATAGGACTAGAAAACAGCTACTAATGAGGGGTGTTTTTGCACTGCAGTGACCTGACTAATAAAACACGTTGACAGACTTGTTCCTAAATGCTCTCAGGTATATGTTCTGTGAAACAAGCTTAGTGGCATTGCTTTGTGCCCTCCTTCAGTGCCATGCAAAGCGTTGTTTCTTGATGAGATTTGTAACGGGGTGTGTGTGTGTGTGTATGTTCCATCTCCACTTTGTTCTAGTTTCCACAGCTTCCCCGGGAGAGCGTGTTCCACTGTGGGGTCCTCTTCGAAGACTCTCTCTACTCGCCATTTAAGGGGCAGTTGGAGTTGCATGAGGATGTGAAGATTTACATTGAGGAGAACTATGAGCAGATCAACATCCCAGTTCCCCAGTTTGGGGGGAGTGACCCTGCAGATATAATCCACGATTTCCAGCGGGTGAGGAATTTCTGTAGGCAATGGTTTTTCGTTATTATAGTTAAAACGTAAGAGCTGCCATGCCAATGCTGACTAATCATCCACCAGAATCCTTCCCCTGACTGTGGGAAATAACAGGAGTTTAGAGGAAGGCACAGAAAGTTTTAATCACCTAATTGTGTAGTTCTAAAACATGCAGGAAACTTGTTCCTGATCATTGATGTTCCTAATCATCTGCTGGTAATCATGTTATGCCCTGAAGAATGAGAAGTGATATTGTTCCCACATATGACCTTATGTGAAATGTCCCAACCTGTTTGCCTCAATATCCTGAGCACTGAGTTCCACAGACTAATTTGGTGCTCAAAGTAATGTATTACCTGTCATATTTTTACTTTTGATGTTATGAGTTTGAGTGCATAACTCAGCTTTGGTTTCTGAGTGCACCTTTAAGACTTAAGTATAGCATCGAGACCATAGTCGTAAGAGCTGCATACTCTGGATTCTTGTTTAAGTGCCTCCCGGTTCTGTTGGCGTTCTAAGAACCCCCAATATTTCCATTGCTTTACCTGCTGAAGGTACTGTTACAACCACCATCTTTTCAGCTGAGTGTTACTGGGCAGGAATCCTTCAAGTCTGTTGGCATCAGTTCATAATTGACCAGAGATTTCTGTCAAGTGTTGGATTGCATAACCTCTTTCTTGAGGTTTAAGTGAGTTGCTTCTGCTTTACTCCCACCCCCAGCAGCACAGATAGCACATAACTGGACATTGAATCTGTATCTCACATAAGGCCGTGCATAGCCACTGCTGTTAAATGAGTCAGATGACTAGACTATACAGATGGGATCTCTTTAAATCCCATAAATTCAGTAATGATCCAGTTCACTATCCTCCCACATACAGTTATAAGGCTAACTCTTTGAAAGTGTTTGGTTCAGCGGTGCCCGCTTGAGTGTGTAGATCAAACCACAGTGCAGAGAGAGACCAAATAAAGAAGTGTTCTGTGGAGTAATGGGAGAAGTCAGGCTTAGGAATGCTCTGAGACCAATGAGTCCCTCTGATATTCATGTTTTTATGTAAGTACTGCTCAAATAGCTAATGCATCAGGTGGTACGGTACCTGCACAAGCAGTGATGTCAAATATCTGAAGTTTAATGACTTGGTGTAAACCCAGGCTGCTCACACACTCACCTGCATTCCACTAATGTGTGTAATAGCATAACGGACCACAAGGACATGCTGAGTTTTCTTCACAGAATTCCTAGTTTTGCAGGGTTCAAAATAACCTTTTTACAGTAACACATCCTCAATTCCCCTTTGCCATCCTTTCCTCGTATTGTATCTTCAGCTTCCTTCTGGTGACTGTTACAATGAGAGGGACTGTTGCCCTTCCTAAAACTCACATTGTTACTGTTTTCGTGGCTGAGCTATTGGCAGAGTGTTGCAAGTTTTGTTTTAATTCCCTTCTACCTAAATGGTGACTTAATCCAAGGAGCAGCTTCCTGAACAACTCAAGGGATAAAGGGACAGATCCTCAGCTGGTGTAAATCACTGTAGGACCATTGATGTTGTTAGAGCTTTGCTTTACAATAGCTTGAGGATCTGGTCCATAAGTGTCCAGAGGACCATAATGACATTGACATCTGTTTTTTTCTACACAACACTTATCTGAGGTTGTGTAGTCCGTAGTATCCTACTGCTACCCACCTCAACCCCCCTCTTCACCCACATATGCATGCACTTAAATTCTGCCTTAAGAAGGAATTGGAAAATTCTTTTCTGCCACATTGGTTTGCTGCACCTTTTGGTGAAGCTTTAAATAAATAGTAACTGCACATGGAGATAAGGCTCTTTTGATGGCATGAAAGATACAGTTTTAGTAAACCCCACAGGAGCTAGTGTTGCCTACCTGGGATACTTTAATATGTTTGTTGTATACCTGAGCCAAGCTTCTGTGCTCTTTATTGGTGAATGCTCAAGTGCATTGCTGAACAGGGGTAGATGTAAGCACGTTTAAAGTTACACATGTGCTTAAGGGCTTAATTGCTGGATGTTATGGAAGGGAAGAGTAGTAAGGAGTTGTCAGGGCTGTGGACAGATAAGATTCTATAGAGAGAGGCAAAAACTTAATGTCTATGTCATAACTATAAAGGGAAGGGTAACAGCTCTCCTGTGTACAGTACTATAAAATCCCTCCTGGCCAGAGACTCCAAAATCCTTTTACCTGTAAAGGGTTAAGAAGCTTAGGTAACCTGGCTGACACCTGACCCAAAGGACCAATAAGGGGACAAGATTCTTTCAAATCTTGGTGGGGGGGAAGGTTTTTGTTTGTGCTCTTTGTTTTGGGGGTTGTTCACTCTTGGGACTAAGAGGGACCAGACATCAATCCATGCTCTCCAAATCTTTCTGAACAAGTGTCTCGTATTTCAAACTTGTAAGTACAGCCAGGCAAGGCGTGATAGTTTTATCTTTGTTTTCTCAACTTGTAAATGTACCTTTTGCTAGGGTGTTTACCCCTGTTTGCTGTAACTTTGAACCTAAGGCTAGAGGGGGGTCCTCTGGGCTCTTTAAGTTTGATTACCCTGTAAAGTTATTTTCCATCCTGCTTTTACAGAGATGATTTTTACCTTTTTCTTTAATTAAAAGCCTTCTTTTTAAGAACCTGATTGATTTTCCTTGTTTTTAGATCCAAGGGGGTTGGATTTTGAAGTTTTCATGCAGCCCCCCACATCTGTACCCTAAAGTTCAGAGTGGGGAAGGAGCCTTGACAGTCTATTTTAAGTAACATTTTTCTAGATAACTTGAATCTGCGGCTTTGCCCCAAAGGGGATTATTGTGGTAAGTGGGTGGTTTTTTGTTTTTGTTTTTAAATAGTATCAATTTAGACTTTAATGGATCCTGTTGGTGGATGATGCCACTACTCCACCCCATTTTGTAGGATTTTATAATTTTTAGTTCACTCTCCCTTTGGACTAATCAGAAAGATCTCTCTGTTTTGGATCTAGGGATTGACTGCCTATCATGACATAGCCCTGGATAAATGCTATGTCATTGAACTGAACACCACTATTGTGATGCCACCTCGCAATCTCTGGGAATTGCTGGTTAATATGAAGGTATGTCTGGATGCTATTTTTTTTAATAGACTTCTGTTGAGATAACTCCTGTGCATCAATTAGAATTTTCCCTTGAAAAGAAACTGCTGTACCTGTGAAAACAGGCATCAGATATGAATATATTTTTGTGTACAGTTAAGGTTCCAGAGTTTAACTGAAACCTTATTTTTTTGCAGACAGTGTGGTAACTCAGGCATGTATAGATTTGTATAAGATTATTTTTATCCCCCCTACTTTGTATCTGTTAAGAGCAGAAAGGAAATGCTCTGATACCTTTTATAGATTATATAATTGTAGCAGGTTTCAAGGACCGTTTAGTTTGTTTCCCTGTTATATTCTCTTTTCACTAAATGTAACCAGTCCCAAGAGTAGAAAAAAACAGAAAAGATAAGCTTATGTATGTTGATAAGAGTCTAAGGAAAAGGAGGACCCAGGATTATTGACTGCATAACAAAACAATAGAGAAACAGAAAAGCTAATATTAAATCCTGTCAACGAAAATGCCAGTTTGTCCTTACTGATAGCTAAATTACAGAGGCAGTAACATACTTTTTCTCACACGGGATTAAAGGTCTGACGTTCAAGATGTGAGTGAAACTATATGCAAATCGGGTATCAGTGTGTAAATGTCTGTTTTAGCTGAATAATCAGTCATTTGCCTGGGTGAATGCTCGACTTGTATGTGCATTTGCACACGTGTATCTTTAAAATGATGCCCTACATGTGTTTTAAGTGTAGACCTAGTTTTGCCCAGCTTTAAACCCTTCCCTTTTGGGTGAGCACCTGTCTTGGTGACCTATTGGATTGATAAATGTTAGAACACCCCCTCCCTTCCAGGAAGCTCACTCTTTTTCAAAATCCTTACTGAGGGAACTGGATGGCTCAGGTTGGTCCTGGACCAGATGGCCTTTTACCTCTGGTCTGCTGATTTGAGTCCAGCCCAAGTCATCATTGACCAAAACTTGTTATCTGATGACTGTTTTGGATCTCTGTGAAACAAGTTTGGGGATCCCAGTCTGGTTCCTAGACTGATGTCTACATGAAAGTCAGTACAACAAAAAGGCACTAATTGGCTTCCTTACAGGATAGGCTAGGATTGAATGGGTAAAGAGATTAAATTATCATTCGATGTCCCCTGTGTTTGTCTCTCCAGGTCATTTTGTGTAGATTAAAAGAGAGAGAGAGAGAGAAATCTAAGAACCCTCATCTAGTTAGAGGAGGGGAACTGAAATGCCTGTGACAAAGCACCCCTGCAGTGATCAATATAGATGAGCCAGCAAAGAACCTGTCAGTCCAAGTGGTTCCATATTGAAAGCTTCAGAATAGCTGCATCTCCTGAGTTTCTATTTTTCCTACAGCGAGATGCTTAAAACTGTGTTTTTGTCTTTTCTCTTATAAGCAGCCCTTTGAAAAGAAATGGGTAACAATGTCATTACCTCATAATTAAGTCCTGGGATTGAGGAACAATGGTGCTCAATTGTTTTTTAGCTCCCACAAATAACAATCTAAAGACTGAAGAAACTAGATTGACTGTCTCTTTCCCACACATTGGGGACAAGAGGAATTCTGCTCTCCATCCTTGTATACTAACGTGATAGTTGTGCCGGTAATTGAACTCGTCATGCAGTCTCTTTCTCTTCCTCTAATGCAGATGGATCAATAACCTAACTTTTATAGAACTGTGGTGTTAGCATATAAGAACTTCCACTAATTGACTGATACTGCAGTATTGCAAGAGAGTTTTATTGATCCAGTAAACTGTGCCAGTCCAGCAGCACAGCACTGTGTTAAGATGGCCTGTTTCCCATTCATTCTCTAAGGACATAACCAGTTTTTTGGCCAGTGGTAATTAAAGGCCTAGGGTCTGAAAACTCGCTATCACTGCTTGATTTTTTTCTGACCACATTTAAATTGGCCTCTATCAGGTTTGTAGAAGTAAGGGTTGATGGTGAGCAGAGGATTTGTTAAGAAGAGTTAATGTAGACTGGATGAAGGACTTAAGTGAAAGGTCACCATGAATGAAAAATGAATCTTCAAATAAAGGCACAGCTAACTTTGAGTCTGTGTTCTAAAGCTCCCAAGCAAATTTTCCTCCGGATCCCTTTTATTGCCAATATAGCTCTGACGCAAATATCTGATCATTCCTCAATATGATATCACGGCTGTCTCTAAAAATATATACAAACACATGTATGATTTTTCTCTATGACTGTTGTGAAGAAAAATTGATAGATGCTAGGTGGAACCTTCTCCTTTCTAGGAGTTTGAAGGTCTACCATTATACTGCAAAGTGCAATTTATAAAGATGGTGTGTATGGGGTGAGCTGTCAGAAATGATTTGAAATGGTCACTATCTAAAGCCATCAGACCTGGAAATAGATACAGTAATCTTGGATATTCTAAAGAAATCAATAAGTGGGAAGAAATATTGAAGGCCAATCAAGCTTTTGAGGTGTGCTCAGTGTCTGAGCAGTGTTTCTTTTTGACCTTTAAAATGAATTTAAAATATGGGCCTTCATCTAGATTGAGGCTTGGGGGCAATTATGCCCCCAATTTTGCTTGAATAATAGCTTAAGATTCTGTATCCTAATATTTTAATGATACCAGTATTTATCATAACGCCCCTCCTGCCCCAACACATGTTTGTTTATAGCCTTCCGTTCATTTTGCACTGCTGATCCTTGTGTATATCCCAAACCATCTGGTTTCTGATGCTTTTGGTCAGTTTCCCAGTGGGAACAACTATTGGATGGATGGGATGTATAAAATCCCAGCAAATGGAGCTTCAGACCTTAAATATTTTGATACATCGATTTAAAAAAAGAGAGCTCTTTCTGATGAGCTATGAGGAGGCAGTTCTGTTTGTTTTCCTGAAAGGGGGTGTAGCTTTATTATATCCTTTCATATGGGTTTGTTGTTTGTTTTATTATAATAGATAATAGATGTATAGCTTTGCATTAGGGTATTTTTGGCAGTAATGCAAGGAACATATATGCTACATGCTGTATGAGCTAAATCAGGTTAGCATACATCCGTTTGTGACCTTTAGCTTAGATAAGTGACCCGCCAATTGCACTTAAGAGGTCCACCACAAAGAATATGGAAATAACCACCAGCAGCCTGGTTCAGGCGAGAAATAACAGATGTGAGAATGAGCTAATTGTCGTTAATACGTATGAATATGCCATTTTATGGATTAAGTGCCCCCCAATATTATGTGGGTGAGGAAATGAAGTTTGGACATGGAAGGGGGGCACAGAGTGCTCATGCTCTATAAGAGGGGCAAGCCACCATGTTGAGTTGTTTTAGGTTAAGTTTTCTTGGGTTTTTCTGTAGCTTTCTAGCTCTTTCACTCCTCCTGAGTTTTTCATCTTCCACTTGAGAATTGAGGAACCTGGACTATCAGACTCTTTTGGCATGCCAGAGACGAGGTTGGTCCTTTTGTCTCTTTCCACCAGGTTATCAAGGAAGGATGTGACTATGTTAATCTTGGAAGTTTATATAATAAATAATACCACATACCTCTAGAACAATACTATTTCCTTTTTCGTTCTGGTTGATTTGTTTTCCATTTGATTACTATTCCATTTATGTCAGTAAAAGTCTTTAAGGCTGTATTTTGTTCTCAGTGTCCTTGCAATACATACTGAGGGTCCTTGCAAAACTCTGTTCTGGGACAAGATCTGATCAGATCAGTTGGCGAGCCCATTATCTTTATTAGATAAACAATAATATTAATCCACTAAAAACCAGGCAGCAGGAACTCAGATTGGATATCAAATTGATTTTATTTAATTTTTGGAAAAAAATGTAATTTCAGAAAGGAACGTACCTGCCTCAGACGTACATAATCCAAGAGGAGATGATCGTTACAGAGCATGTCAATGACATGGAGCAGCTTGGCTCCTTTATCTACCGCCTGTGCAACGGCAAAGAGACTTACAGGCTGAAGCGGAGGACTGCTAGGAGACGTAAGATCCTTGTGGTGCTTGATTGTATTAATCCTGTTTTCCACTGATTCACAACTGCTGACAGTAGCGATTGACTCATGGTGATGAGAGGTACAGACTCTTTGGGAATAGCCGCAAGCTTTTCAAAACTTTCCCACCGTTGCAAACACCAGTGCAGCTCCATCCCTATGAGTGACATTGGAAGCTCCAGTGTAATTGTGTACTGGCTGCTGCAGGAATTTTTACCAGTGTGTGTATTAGCCTAATAGAAAGGTTGATAAAATGCCTGTAAGAGCCAGCTGTCCATTTACATGAGAGCTTCTGGGACTGAACTCGTGTTAGCAATGCAGGGAAATTTTTCAAAAATATCCCTCATATACACACCCACTTCAGTGGTAGCTATTGAGAGCAGATAAAATCTGCAAATAGACTTTAATTGAGCCCTACCGTGGGATTTACACCTCTAATAAAATAGTGAGACTGAAGAAGTGGTGAATAGGGAGCACTAGGCATTGTCTATGTTGGGATTTATTCCAGAATAGGTATTCCTGATAAAACTATTCCACTTTGGAAATGGTTTTAAGCTAATTTGGAATAAGGCATACTGATCACAGAATATACGCATCTGCACACCAAATTAATCAGGAATAGTTAATCTGCTTTAAAGTCACACCGACCTTGTTCTGGATTTATTTTCAGGTGTAGAGAAGCCATTAAACTATTTTAGTCCCTAAGGCGATGTGAAGAAATTCATCTGTGAGTGCCTTGTATTCAAAGCTAATGTAGCCACAAAAGCTTTTTAACCCAGCATTTTTAACGTACTCACTATCCAAAGTCTTTATTCTCCTACAATGTAATATATGTTAGATTGATTGGATCAGATTAGATTTTTGACAGGCAGGGAAAGAGGAGGGTTGCAAGCCTTTTAGCATGTTGGTTAGAATCTCCATAGCTGGAGGCTCCATTTATCCCAGGGAGTCTCAGCTTGGTTCTTCCCGCACCTACCCGTTAAAATATTTATCCTATATCTTCTTTTGGAAAAAAATATACTCCTCACTTCCTGCTTCCTTTCTCTATTAACCTACTGCACCAACAAGGGTAAATGGGTTCTGTGATGATACTATGATTCTAGAAATGCTGATAGGTATAGATACAAAAATAGGTAATCATGTGCTTTGTTGCAGCAGTGTGGAATAGCTGCCATGCAAAGCTATAATGGAAAATAGCTTCTGCAGTGCAGAAAACGGTTAAGGTATTAGGGATGCTGGAGTGTGCAATATTTGTTTTCTGAAGAGATACAGACTTACTCCATGACAGTTGAATAAACGGAAACTTAAACTGGGGTGGCAAGTATTTAAGCACCCATTTGCTTCATTGGGTACCCTGTTGTACTGTCTCTTGAGTCATACTATCTCTTGATTTTTGAGCTAATATTAAGAAGCTGTACACCGAAACCAACTTTTCTACACTACTCCCTATTACTTTCCCCAGCTAGAAACTGGGTAGTAAGGGCTTCACTCTGGTGCAGGGATTAAACTGATAAGAACAGATTTAAAATTTTATTAGAAAATGTTTACAAATAGATGATACAGAGTGTTGAAACTTCAGTTATTAGTCATCGGGGGTAACATACAGAGTATAGGGGGATGTTAATATTTTAATGTTGGATAGCACAGAACACATACAGTCTGCAATATCCCCAATGGGGGGGGGTGTAAGGTGGATGAATGAAGGTACAGTCAGCAAGCAGTGAGGTACATCACTCATACAGGAATTACAGGCAATCATAGGTATAAATAAGCGGGCCGGGTAATGAGGATAAGATAACCCTCATATGGTGGAGTTCAGTTTGGTTCAGTGGGTTCAGGGTTTGGGGATAAGGTCCAACAGAGGAAGTCTTCAGGTCTCTTCCTCATTGTGGGTGCGCAAAGTCACACCGGCTCACTCTCGGTATTGGTGGTGGCCGGTGATGTGCTCTGTATAGATGTCTCGGGACCACCAGATAGTGTCCGAGACCATTAGACGTCGCATGAGCCTCACTACACTTGACCAGAGCTCCAAGGAGCTGAGAAGCAATTCCACGCACTTGGTTCTCATTGCAGGATTGTGGACTGGATATTACATTGTTTTCCGGGGGAAGTGAATTTGCATGGCTTTCCTTTTTGCTATACAGTTATATTTCAGCATGCTAGAGTTGTTTGCATCTCATCTGATTTTTTTTTTTTCCATGCCCCATCCCAGACACACCTACATAATGCAACCATCCTAACTTGGCTTTTGTTTTTGGTCTCTTTTAGGTATCAATCGACGTGAGGCTGGAAACTGTAATCACATTCGCCACTTTGAAAACACTTTTGTGGTTGAAACTGTTATCTGCAAAAAGTCATGAAGCAGCTCTTCAAACGTAACCCTCCTCTGCTTTGCTTGCACAAACGGATCCTCTCCTTAGAAGTGATCATCTGTCTTACTTTTTTACTCTCCCCTGCTTGGGCAGCACTAACTTCTCCGATCCCTTGTGATTATACATTGGACTCTATTGTCTCTGTACTGTATGTACTACTTACTTGGGACTCTTCGTTGGGCTTAAATTTACACAGTAAACCAAAATGCAACTCAGAATAGACTCAGCCATTTGTGAACACAGCAGGACAGGAATCCCATCATGGAGGATACATGCTCTGGGAAGTGTGGGGATGGAAATGAAGGGTAAGAATAGCATGCAGTGTAGAAATGTTTCATCTGCTGGAATCAGTGGGTGGTTTCATGCAGACATAATGGTGGCACAGAAAAGCCAAAGTAAAATAATGCCATTGAAGGGGGGTTACCATTTGGATGTAGTAACTAGCAGAACGCTGTTAGATGCAGTAAGAATACAGGTCTGAGGTTTGCAAATGCTGCATCTAGGGAAGTTCTGCACATAGAGAATTTCTGCCAAACTAAGTAATAACTCTTAGTGTAAATTCTTGTTCCAAGTCATCCAGTGAGCGTGCCTGCTAAGAGCCTATTTCACAAACAACAAATGAAGCCTTTACACACTCCTTGTGCACATTGCTCTGAAATTATCTCACAGTGTACTTTTCTGAGCAAGGACTATCTGATTCTGTACCCATTGACCATTCTGTGCCCCGCAGCTGATCTGCAGGTGGGGGTAGGGTGGGGAGTGGGAGGGTGGATTCTGGAAGGAGTCAAAGGCAAAAAAGTGTGACTAAATTGAATAGAGACTGATTCAAGCTTCATTGCTTCATGACCACAAAGAAGTGAATGGAACACAAGTGTATATTTATATCCCAGCACAAATAATAGGCCCAGCTTTGGGTAACTTTTGATAGCACATTGATATTTTCACCAGGAGGACACTGTTCTTCAGCATTTAGCCCAACATATTGAGCGCAAACATTTATCTTTTTATACTGGGCGGACAGGCCTTCACTTTCCACATATTTTCCTGAAGTAAATAAAGGGGCAGAGCCTCAACTGGTGTAAATTGTCATCGCTCCATTGCAGTCCTTTAAATCAATGGAACTATGAAACTTTACACCGGTTAAGAATCTGCCCCATACAGTTCTAACTACTGCAATCCATATTTTAAAAAAAAAGATTCCATACTTATTTTCTATCTGAATATCTCCACTGGTCTCACATTATCAGAGGCTTGTGGTCCTATCCCATTTCACATATCCCTTCTCTGTCTGACAGTCTGAGCTATGGGGTACTCCCCTTCTCCCTGGGGCCTGGAGGCAGACCAGCTAATTGGTTGTATGCTAGGGGCAAGGAACAGCCCTTCATTGGAATTCGGCAGAGTTCTCTGCCTCCATTTTTATGCAAGTGGTATGTTAAGGGGGTCTGCTTCTTTGGGGACTTTGAAGATCTTAATGTAATAGTTAAGCAGCTTTTTCATTTTTTTTTTTTTTTTAACATTCATTTTCCTTACTTTAACCTGCCAGGATCTTTAATGTGTCCCTGGCCCATCGTGCAAGCGCAAGCAGTGACCCCAGCTTCAGAGCTTGTAGAGGTAGCAGCATCAGTGTGAACAGTCTGTGTTTTTTGAGAGAGTTCTCTTGTATAGTGTGAAACAGTCCTCCTTTTGTAGCATCACAAGCACTTACGTGGGCTATTTTTATGCCAATAAGTATTGTCTAGCCATAGTACAATCTTGCAGAACTAACTGGCATGTTAAAAGAGACCACTCAACACCCATATAGTTTTTTTTAAAAATGCTGAACTACAGATGTGATGGAATCCTTGTATAGACATTGAAACAAGACCAAGATTTGGTTGATCAATATAGTGCATAGAAATAGTGTGAACTGAACTGCATGTCTATTGATCAGCAAAAAAAAAAAAAAAGAAAAGTATTTTTCACTTTGCTCCATAACTATAGTTAAAATTAAGTAGGCCCTTGAAACGCAGGCAGTTTTTTGTTTTTGCTTGTGTGAATGGAGTTAATTTCAAATTGGCACAGTCTTTTTAATTGGTTTCCAGCAAATCTGGACTTGTTCCCCATCTGTTGAAATGAGCTTAATGTTTTAGAAAGAGGAAAGATAAAGTAAAAGCAAGTACAATCATTAACTCAGCAGAACCAAAAAAAAAGAGATGTTTTGTGATAGACAACTTTAAAGTAGTAATGCTGTGAATTAATTATATGAAACCAAAAGCAGAAGTTTTAGGCAAGCATGCAGCACAACGGTAATTTGTCTGTCCTGAGATATTGAGGGTTATTTTTTATATAAACCTATATAAAGAAATTGTTAAATTTTAACCTGTCAGAATGCAGATTTTTTTTTTAGACTTACTCTAATGTTTAAGTTTATGGAAAATGAAAAGTCCTGTACAATTCACACAGCTTAGTAAGGTATGTTTCCCCCAACACCAGTAGGGTATGTGCTTTATGTATAATTAGATTTTTCAAAACACAAAATTCTCTCTTTTGTCCTAACTCTACTTTGCAAAGTGGATCACTAATGTATATTGGGAGTGGGGGAGGGAAATGAGCAAATATCAGTTTGCTTGATGCAAATACAGCAAACTGGTAAATTTAAGCCCTGCATTTATTTTTGCTTTTAGGAATCTCAGCCAACCTGCACTCAGGTGGAAATATAAACTTTTTTCCCTTTTCCTTCTGATTCTGCATGTTTTAACTGGTCATTAAATATGCTAACTATGTGCAATCCATGAACTTAAGAACAAGGCCTTAGTTCTTTAGCGTGAACTAAAGTAATCACAGTTCATAGGATCAAAACAGCAGTTGTCTAGTAACAAAACTTAAAATGCTTTGTATATTTTGTCTGTTAGAGAAATCTGACCTGTTAATAAAATCTTTTACCTCTGATTTCTTAGTTGTTTCTTTATTTAAAGGGTCGGGTTTTTCTGTAACACGGTTGTTTGAGAGGCACCAGATTGTTAGCTGCGGAAACTGAAACCACCTGTTTTGTCCCAGTACAGATCAAGCACAGACAGCAGCAGTGGAAGCTGCTATACCAGTGTGCCATCATCCTTGGTTTGGAGGGATCACCTCTAGGGATGACTGAGAAATGCAGTCACCAGTGGGGTAGGAGCGAAGGTAGGAGCTCAGTTGGCTCTGTCTGACATTTAGGGAGTACCTGACCAAGGATGACAAAGGGTAGCCCAGAAGAGGGGGAGAGAAGAGAAGCTGAATATCCTGGAGTAGCAATCAATTATGTCTCCCTGATATTCTGGCCCAGCCTTAGGGGCTACTCTAACTTGTGCCAGCTGGGGATAGCTAGAACAGAACATTACTCTAGCTCACTTTCCCATCTCCAGCTCCTGGAGGTGCAAGGTGAGTGGCATAGAACTTGGTTGTGCTGGCTCTGTGTACACCTGCTGGGGACTTCTCCATACCATGGGCGGCGAGTTCTATGGGCCCATGGTGCCTGGGCACCAGGAATATTCCTGGCCCGGGGCCCGGCTTCAGCAACGTTTGAGGCCAGGACTCTTTCGGCCCCGCCTGCCACCCCCCGGGCACTCCCCCCATGTGTCCCCCATGTGATTTAAAACTGCCCGGGACCCCCACCCACCACTGGCAGCGCAGCAGAGCTGAGCGGCTTCCTGCCTGCTTGCTCCACGTGGCTGCCACCCCTCCCTGCAGCCGTGGGCGTGGTGGGTCTGTATCCTGCTCCAAGCGCCCCTGCGGCCAATAGGAAGCTGGGGGGCAGTGCCTGGGGGTAGCAGCACATGGAGGAACCCCGGCCCGCCCTGCTTAGGAGCCCCCCAGGTAAACACCGCACCCCACCACCCCCTCCCAGAGTCTGCACCCCCTCCCCTTACTACACCCGCCTCCTGCCCCCAAACTCTGTCCCAGAGCTTGCACCCCTTAGCTCCTACCGCACTGCCTGCCCCAGCCTGGAGCCTGCACCCAGCACCCCCTTCCATCCCAAAACTCCCTCCCAGATCCTGCACCGCCACTCCTTCCCACACACCCCCTCCTACCCCCAAACTCCCTCCCAGAGCCTGCACCCCTCACCCCCTCCTACACCCCTGCCCCAGCTCAGAGCCTACATCCAAACTCCATTCCAGAGCCTGCACCCCTTCCCGTCCCCAAACTCTCTCCCAGAGCCTGCACCCATCACCCCCTCTGGTCAATTTTTGAAGTACTGTAGTTGATTTTTTTTATTCTCTTCCATTTAGATTCTTTTACTGTGCTCCTCACCAGGCTATTCACCACAACTATGAGAGTTCAGTAAAAAAGATGCATCTTGTAACAACTGCAGTCTCCAAAACTGCTGCTCTTCATGACTGACCATGACCAGACATCATCAAAAGCTAAAATGTTATACTTTTACAAAGTTGACTTTCTGGCATTTCTCTGGATGAAGCTTTCTACTGCATTCCTTTGCAGTCAGACGACAGGAAATTCCTGTGGTTCTGAAAAAGAGAACTATTAGTGGAAGTTGAAGTCTGGGCTGTGCATTCTAATGAGAGATTTTACGGCAAATATCAGTTTATTGCCGTAAGGTGAATATTGACTGAGGAGAAGCGGAGGTCAATATTTATCTCTGGGGACAATACATCTCAATATTGACCAAAATAAGAAATCCGTATGTTCTAATTGTTTTCATATCATCTGGAAGTCTCTCCATTTTGGCCATTACTTTCTTAAATCTTATGCCTGGCAGAATAACATTTGAAGGATAAAGGAAGAAATTTTGGAAAATCCTATTACAATGGACTTTTAATGAGTCTGTCAAGAATATGTGAGAGTATATAATTCACAAGACAACTACTTTAACAAATTCAACCAATCATTTTGCTCAAAGAATATCAGCAAGCAAATCCCAATGTCTGAATTTATTCCACAAATGCATTTTTGAATTTAGTTCTCAGTACAAGTTAGGAATGTTGCAAATTTGAATTGTGTTGCTTAGTTGCAATTGGTCAGATGAGTTACATGGTTGCACAGGGTGAGCGTCAATATTCACTCTCATCCGAACATTTGTGTCTGCGAAATGGACCAGAAAACAAACACAGAAGGGTAGAGCGAACATGGCCAAAGGGAATGATCAGATGAATATCCATAGACTTTTAAACAGCTTTGAGTTGTCCCTCTGTGGTCTGGAAGCAGAGATTTTCCCAGGTTCATAACTTTGTGGACATGGTCTGTGCCACTTTCCATACAGGGCAGGGGAAGAGGTGCTCCATTGCTTGAGCCTAAGACCTGTAGGGCCCTGCACAGGATTGCTCCCATCTCATGAAACCATCAAATGTATTTATGGGGAACCCCCTCTTCCCACCAAGTGGTGAGTGGAAAGGTAGGGGAAATCCAGTTGCGGGGAGTCCTGCGGAGCCTGGGAAGGAAAAATCAATTTGATGAGGAGGCTGCCAGGAGAGAGAGAATCAATTTCCAGGGGACTGAGCAGACATGCACAGTGTGGGGGCAGGGAGTCACAGAGGATGGATTGAGTGAGCATTTGGAGGTAGAAAAGGATGGGTTGAGTGGGGACCAGAATATGAATTGATGGGCCTGGAAGGATGGAAGATATGGCGAAGGCCAGAGAAGGGCGGGCGGGGGGGTGGGGGATGTGATTGGAGGTAGTGGTTTGAGATGGAGTAGAGCAGTGGTTCTCAAACTTTTGTACTGGTGACCCCTTTCACACAGCAAGTCTATGAGTATGACCCCCCCCCCTTATAAATTAAAAACTTTTTTTTATATTTAACACTATTATAAATGCTGGAGATGAAGTGGGGTTTGGGGTGGAGGTTGACAGCTAGTGACCCCCCATGTAATAATCTCATGACTCCCTGAGGCATCTTGACCCCCACTTTGAGAACCCCTGGAGTAGAGCATCTGTTGAATGGTTGAGCTGGGGGGCAGGCAAAGAATGTAGGCCAAATCTAGAGGGTGGATTGGAGGCTGAGGTGGAGGACAGGGTAGGGGGTTGCCTCAGGCAGAACTTGATTGGAGGATCTGAGGAGCCTGAGAATTATTCAGATGGATGGGAGGAGGGAACTGAATGATGGGCATAGAGCTGGGACTGGGAAGACTAGAGGGAAAGAAGATGCATTGGAGAGTTGAAGACAAGCTAGATTGTGTACATGTGGCAGGGGGGAAGTGAGTGGAGAGGTTTGTGGAGAAAACAATGGATTTGAGGACAAAATTAGTTGGGGCAGAAGACTGCTGAGGTTGAAAGGACAGAGAATGGATGGAGGACAAGAGGTGGATGGATTGGAGCTGGGGGTCCTGAATGGCCTGGTAGGATTGGAGTTAGGTTAGTGGGGGGAAGGAGAAGGCAAGAGACAGATGAGTGGTAAGGGCAGAAAGTAAGAGATTATGGAAGATAGAGGGGAGAGAAAATATAGGTAGAGAGCAGGACAGACGATGGACCATGGGGCATTGAAAGGCATGAAGTGAAAAGAATGGGGCAGATGGGGTAAGGGGAATTTGGGAAAATGGTGTACTCTGGACTGGGGTCCATGTGTTAAGAGAGCTGGGGGTGATGAAGGCTGTTCTGTGAGAGAGGGAAGGGAAAGAAGCAGGACAGAAAAATGGGAAGGGAGCAAAGAAAAGAGATTTACAAAGCAAATGTAGTGTTACAGTTTGGGTGCCTTAACTGAGCATTTCCCTACCATAACATGTTTTGTTTTAAATGTTACCTTACTCGAGTTTGGGGATCACTAGCATCACTATAATGTGTTACTCACACATGTTCAACCTTAACTCCAGTTTAGAATAGCTGCTTATCTGGGAATGTAAGCAGATGAACGGTAACACACAGGGATTTTGATTGGAGTTACACAGTGGTTATACAGGGAAGCTATCAATGTACATTCCAGAAGCTTTCCCAAAGTGAAAAGTCAGTTGTGGCCAGAGTAGCTTCTTGGGAAATGAGGTCCTAGACTGATCTGTTGAGCATCTGAAATGGTCAAGTAGTTGCTTGGAGGCTCCATTGTCACCCCCAAGGGAATGAATAATAGATCTCACCAAGGGTTTGGACTGTTACTTGAAGGGCGGCTTCTCCAGTTTTTGGGAGGGGGTGAGGGTTGGAACTTCAAAGGCAATTAGGGTTGTGGCTGCCCCCTGCCCCCAACTGTTGGAACATTCCAATACTGCCATCCAAGTGGTACGGCCCAACTGCCTCCAACTCCATTCCGTTACTGTGATGGATAGGAGCTCCCTCTGGCCGTCCCTAGGAGCAGCCACAGCCATTCCCACTTCTCGCTGCTCCCTCCTGAGGATTCCTGCAGCATTTCTAGCCGATTGCTGGTTGCTTGTCAGTTCCCCATGCAAAGCCCCTTTTCCCCTTTGGGGCTGTCTTGCAGGCTATCCTCAGCCAGCTACACTTGGCAGCAACTTCACCTTAGCAGGAACTAGCTGGAGAAGTGTGTCTGCATCACCCTGTGCAGGCTCATGCAGGCTTGATGCTTTTGGACCCCCACCCCATTAAGCTCCCAACCTGTGCTGTGGGGTATTAATGTGTGGTCCTTGCAGAGCTAAGAAAAGCTTCTTTGAACCAGTCTTCCTCTGAGCCTGGGTGTCTAGCATGGGTGTGGGGGGGGAGGGCATTTTCTTGGGGGCAGTGATCCCATCTGGCAGAGTGAGCCAGGGCCTAGTGAAGCCTATATCCAGCTTGACAAGGATAGGTTGAAGATCTGGACTCAGCTGGGATTTATCTCCAAGACAACCCTGTCGACCTGCCAATGTCATCCTGACACCTGCCTCACTGAGGACAAATATACAACTGGAAACGCTTGCTGCCATGCTTTCAATCTCCACAGCTAACACCACAAATTGGCCTGGATCAGCATTTTAACCTTTCACCTGCTAAGGGAACTGACAGTTGGAGACAATGTCAGTTGGACTGTACCCCCCTTCCCCCTCCCCCCCCCACGGGAATGTGCAGGTGCTGGAGGGCATATGGAGAGGAGGTGGTACAGCCCTCCAAACCTACACTCAACATTAAGGGTCCTTGGGGTGGACTAAAGCCCTTAGAAAGTTCACTCCGTTTTTTTGTTTTTTTTTTTTTCATTTTTTCATTTGGCACCAGTTCCCAGAGCAGTGCTGTCGCTGAGATGAGCACGTCTGGATGACTGAAACTGTCCATTACGCAGTGCTGTGAGTTGGTTGCCTTTAAACTCCATGGGCCATCTTGAGTCTCATCTGATCCAAGGAAGAGCATCCTTCCTCAGAGACATTTCAATTGCAGGCTGCCAAGAAGACTGTGCTCCAAAATTGACCAAACTCTGTTTCTTGGATTCAACTTCTAGCAAAGAATTCTCCTTTGGCCTCTCTCTTTCTGAAGTAGATGAGCATAAACTAGCCAACCAACAAAACAAAATATTTTATGTTGACTCCAGCCTTCCTCACACCCAGGGTTGTGCTTGTGCTTACTTTGTTCCTGTAGGAAATCTCACACACCTTACTCTCCAAGAGTGAGAATCCCGGGGTAATGGTATCTCTAAAATAAGGGAAACAACTCCCCTCCCTTCCATTTGGGGGCTCTGCCCTGTGAGGGAGTGTGATGTGTCACAGATATCATGTATTGCCTTGTGTTTATCCTGACTGGGGACATGCTGCTATGCTTACAACTTCTATGGCTAACAACACAGGTTGGCCTTGATCAGCACTTCAACCTTTAACTCAATAAGGGAACTGACCGGTGGAGGCAGTTGGGCCGTTCCACTCACCACTGGAATGGGTATGTGTGTGTGGAGTGGGCATGGTGCAGCCATCTCACTTCAGGCTTTCCTGACAGAAGGCTTGGGACCTGAGAGCGGGAGTCCCGTGAGGATATTGTCCTGAAAGAAACAGTTACATGGGTAAATAGTTTTCCCTTGTCCATTTAAATATGGATGTGCTGATGCAACATAACTTTAATTTGGTGTGTCCTGAATATACTTAAGTGTATCTTCATTTAGTGATTTCTTAGAACATTCAGGCTTGGTTCCCTATTGTGGTAAATAGCCCCTGGCTACTTTTAGATTCTAACTCAATTCTACTTTTTAATTTTTGTCTTTGCCTGATGGAAACTGCTTTATCTGAACTAACAGCAGGAACATGGAAAAGGATAGGAAGCAAATCTACCATGATTGCTTTTGAAGCATTCAACAGGCCAATTTAAACACTTCAAATAAGGGTTAATATGGTCACAGCTAAAACCCAATTTGTTTTACCTTTGATTAATAGATCCATCAGACTACATGTTGCAATAAGAATTGGAGATTGTCACTTTCCCCTGCAGTGCAATGCAAAGTGAGTTTAAAGCTTTGGTTTAAGTTTTGCACTGCAACTAGTATCAGCTTAAAAACTCCAACTTGGTTTGAAAGCCTTTCTGTAGAGCTGCAAAATTAGATAAGTGTTCAACAAGTTTAATGTTAAGACAAAGAAACTTCAGCAGTGTCTCTGTTAAAATGTGAGCTCATAGTGTTTTATTAAGGTCCTTCACTGGTATATTCTATAAATCCTGTCCAGTTCAATACTGATTTAGATTTCATTAACTCTAGTATGTGGTCTCCAATGTCACAGGTTCCACTGCAATATCTCTTTTGATTGTCTAGACATTTATAAAGCACCCAATTACCATCATATAGAAGTGCTACTCAATTCTAAAGAATTTGCATATGAAAAAGGCCTTAATTATGTCAGAAGTCTGATGTACAATGATATCATTGTAGCATTTCTCCATGTATTGGCATGTTTGTTTCCCCCAATTTTGCCATCTGTTTTCAGGGTGAAGGATGTGGGTCCTTCAGGCAGTTTGAAGAATGAACATTTATTGTGTGGCAAATAATTAACCTGTGAAATTGCTGTCCTAATACACATGTGAAAATTGAGTAGTCTGTGATGTTTTACGTTATGAAATTGAAAATCATTCTTCTCTGGAAGTATATAGGACCCATTCAGTTGAAGAGATTATGTAGTGGTGAACTGCAAGACAATTCCCATCATCAGATTTAATATTATCCACTCTACATGAGACACGAATCACCATCTGATATGCCACATCAATGTAAAACTAGTGAAATCCTGTTCTCCACACTATATCTACATTTTGCACATTGAGAGGTCTGAACTGTTCCAATTCATTTCAATGGTTCTGAAGCATAATTATGATATTTTAAATGTCAGTATTGTTAACTATTTCCCTGCTGATCAAAACTCCCAAGAAATAAGAGGGCCAATCATATTCTGAAGATCTATACAAGGTACTGTGAGAAGCATCTCATTTTAGTGGCATGAGTATACAGAGTTAGTGGTATTCTCCCAAGCACTGCCTGCAAACCCATCTTTTTCCCTTTGGACTCCTGTTAGAAATTATACTGATCTATGTGCTGTTTGTGGTGATGGCCTTGATGCCCCAATTGAAATAATGAGTACTTACAATGGGGACTGCTAGGCAGAAGTAAGTTTATCCCCCCTGCTGAGCAGAAAGAGGAGAGAATTGGATGGACACTCAAATGTTTCCATGGATGGTACTGAGACATAACTTGTTGAATTCTTCTCAGCTATTTCACTGGACCCAATTACAGATTGGGCCGAAGGGTCACACTTGTGGTCAAAGCTGTATGTCACCTCTTTTGGTTGACACTGATGCTGGTGCTCGCCTCCCCAGTTCGTGTGAATCAGAGGATTTTTAGCATAGTTGAGTTGTGGCATCCACACAAGGTTAAATCCCAGTCATGTAGTGTAGCTTTTTCCCCTGAAGTTGAATTTCTTTGTCCTTGGACACACAATACAAATAATGATGTGCTGCTTCCCACTTCCCCACCTAGGGAATGAGCAATACTCTTTCCCCGTACCCAAGTATCTATACATGGTTGGATGGGGTGTTGGTGGTGTTGGGGGGGGGGGTGTTTATCTTGGTGTTTTCTGTGGTTTTTACCCACAGGTTTTCTTTGACCTATTGGGAAGCATTATTTATGTTGTTATCCTGATCTGAATCTTGAATCCCCAAATATTTCACATACCTGAGGCTGAAAACTATATTCTGACTATGAATACTTACTGTTTGACCCATATACCTAATGAAATGTATCTTTGCCAAATGACATCCCTAAATACAAGGTAATTAAAATGTACATAGGAATTGTTTAGGGTTGCTCCAGGGGTGTGATTTGATGAATTTAAGGAACAGATAAATTAGGCTGCTGTTCAGGAAATTCTTTAACAGACTTTTCTAAAGGAAGTGATGAAATCTCATTGCTTAAGAGGCAACTAGACTGAACAAGGAACTAGAGAATATACTGTATTGAACAATCCTGTAGTGGCATGAGCAAGGGCTTAATATGTGTTCCCCATCTCTAAATTTGATGATATTCTAATTTATATTAAAAAAATGACTAGAAAGGCAGCTTCTGCTACAATGGCCATGAAAATATTATAATTAAATAAAGAGTATTCCCAAAAATAGGGATACATTTAGGGGAGAGAGCTAATTGGGCCTCTTCATTATTATCTCTGACTGCTCCCATGGTCCTGAGTCCCTGATGCCAGCCTCTGTGTCCCTTCTGTTGCTTCAGGGCTTAGACACGACCTTGAAAATCTAGTTTGGTCTCACTTGTTGCCTGTGAAAGATAAGCAGATAAATGTTTAACAATGATCTAAATAAGACTTTGTTGCAAGAGTTGTCTGTTGGCCTGTATCATTTTGGAGCTGTGGACACTTTAGAGGTAGGAGATCAGTGCAGAACTCTGTCTTGGTGACATCATGAAACCCCTTCTGGTAATGCCAGACTGACTTGCTCCAAGCCAGTTGTTTTCAACCTATTTACTATTGTGGGCTGCATATGCAGACCACAGTGTGTTAACTTACGTGGGAGGCATCCAGTACTACCAGTATGGCACTGAGGATGTCACATGGGCCACCTCTGTGCTGATTGGGCTGCAAGTGGCCCATAGGGTGACCAGATGTCCCGATTTTATAGGGACAGTCTTGATTTTTGGGTCTTTTTCTTATATAGGCTCCAATTACCCCCCACCCCATGTCCCGATTTTTCACATTTGCTATCTGGTCACCCTAGTGGCCCATGGGCCACAGATTGAGAACCACTGAGTTGTCCAAGCACTAATTGAAGAGACTCAGAGCAAGACTCTGCTGCCATTCTCAGGAGGCCCGTGATGGTGTTTTTAGAAGAAATTCTCAGTCACTTTGGGTGTCTCTGGAGCTCCTGGATGTCTGAAATAAGTGTTCACATAGGAAAAAATGTCATTCTGAGCAGAAATTCACTGTAAAGAGGTGCTGACCTTTTCTGGTTCCTCTCTAAGAGGCTATTTCCATATAAAAGGAAAGTCTCTTCTGATTACCAATGGCTTGGAGTAATTTCCTTAAAGACAGAAGCTTCAGCCAGTTACTGGAACCCCATGAATACCACTTGTCCGTGCCCTATGGAAGTATGTTTGTTAAATCCTTTCACACAGCCACTCTTCCTAGGCATAGGGGTTCTCATTATAAAGATGCATATTTCACACAGCTACACTCGTGCACTACATCTGGCAAGTGTAGGTAACACTGCACTCCTGTGGCCAGATATATGCATATACGCTTTCTTACCTTTCCCTGTACGTCACAATTTTTCTTAAGGGTGGCTCACTAACAGATAATACCATAATGTACAGGACCATTGCAATAAAGTGCAGGGCTACAGCAGATTTCATAGCTTCCTAGCTCGTAGTTTAGTGTGCTGTTTAATCATCTGTTGGAGACAGCAGGAGGAATAGTCCCTATAGTGTGGCAATAATGTGCAAAAATACAATAAGCTAGAATGAGTGTAAAAATAAGACTGAGTATGTTTGCCCCTTTTATCAGCAGGACTGTTCCAAGGATGGTTCAGGAAGTGGGAGTGAGATCCAAAGAGTGCTAGTCAAACAACAGAAATACAAAAGGGTATGGGGTGAAAACTTACTACTTCCAGGAAATTAGCATCACTTTAAATCCTTCACCCCTAGATAAAGCTCCTCTAACCGTGTAAAGATGGTTAAGCACTGGAATAAATTACCTACAGAGGTTGTGGAATCTCCATCATTAGACATTTTTAAGACCAAGTTAGACAAATGCTTGCCAGGGATGGTCTTGATAATACTTAGTCCTGCCTCAGTGCAGGGACTGGACTCAGGGCCGGCTCCAGGCACCAGTGGAGAAAACACATGCCTAGGGTGGCACATGGGAAGGGGCAGCATTCCGTCCATTCTTGGGGCAGCGCAGTCCTGGCAGCTTTTTTTTTTTTTCCCCTTCGGCAGTTCGGGCAGGTCCCTTCCAGTCATAATTTCTGTGATTCTATTGCTAACCTCAAACATTCAATTGGTCAGGCCCCAAAAATAGGAGATTGGTTTAAAAATCATGAGATCTAAAAAAAATACATGTTGGATTCTTTTTATCTGCTTTGATTAGAATCATTAGAGGCCACATTTTCAGGCTTTTCTCTGCAACTCTGAGGTGTAGAAAGTTACTTGTTTTTCAATGAAAGCTGAGATTTACAGTTAATCCTTGACTCCAGGAGCTGGGTGCCTTAAGAAAAACATCAAGTATTGCGAGATTCATGATAAAATCATTAAAGCTGGCAATACCTGAAAAGACTTAATGGCTTCCAGGCCATTTTGGGATAAGGACCCTGTGGAGGTTCAGGTAGGTGTCAGCATCTGTAGGAGGAGAGGTACCAGGTCTCTTTTGAGATTGGGAACTTCTCTTCACATGTTGTCCACTGGGCACTGGAAGGGAGTTGTGAGGGGAGCAGGAGGGGAGCTGAAGGGTTTTCTTCATTCTCATTCCCCTTGGGTAACAGGAGCGAGGTTAGAAGGGGGAATGGAGAGCTATATAACTTCTGCATCTGTCTGGAGGCTCCAGCTTTCTGATCTTAACTCTGGCTGCCCACAGCCTTTCCTACTCCAGCTTTTCTGGCTCTCTTGTCGATTTTCTTGAAAGTGCTTCGCCTACTGGCTGTCATTAGAGGCTTTTCTGGTTGCTAGTTGGGCAGGCAGGAGGAACTTCCCCTCTCCTTTCCCTGGCCAGCCACTCAGCCTGCAGTGGATGCATATACTGAAGAGACAAGATCAACAGCACTGGCCCCCATCTCCCACTTCAGTCTCTAGCTCTCAAAGAGGGGACACAGAGACAAGAGACCTCTAGGGGAACAGAAACCGTGAGGGCCACGATCTAGAAGGGAAAGGACAGGAGACAATGCTGGATTGATATAATTAACAGGGATTTAGATATAAGGGAGAGAGAACAGAGAAATAGAGGAAGAAGCCCTCCAGAGAAGGGAATGTCTCTTCACGTTTGTCCAGCTCCCAGCACAACAGGGCCCTGATCCTGACAGAGGCCTTTGGATGCTACCATTCAATAAATGATGAATAATGATATTAACAATAAGATGAGGGAACTCAGGAGGAAGAGAGAAGAGAAACCCAGAGGATGAGTGAGGGAGTTGCATAGCCTCATAGAGACAGTGGATGAGCTGCCCTGTGGTTGTTGTGTGCGGGGAAAGGAGTACATTTGTCATCTGCCCTGAGGACACAGAGATGAAAATATGCTTCATTTGCCATTGGGGCAATGAGGGTAGGAGTTGGCATTCACATTTATGCAAATATGACCTTGGGCTTTCTGAGGGGCCGGTTCTGGAGACACCCAGAAAAGGACCTAATCACATCAGCCACACTATCAGAGGCTCCTTCACCTGCACATCTACAAATGTGATATATCATAGAATATCAGGGTTGGAAGGGACCTCAGGAGGTCATCTAGTCCAACCCCCCTGCTCAAAGCAAGACCAATTCCCAACTAAATCATCCCAGCCAAGGCTTTGTCAAGCCTGACCTTAAAAATCTCTAAGGAAGGAGATTCCACCACCTCCCTAGGTAACCCATTCCAATGTTTCACCACCCTCCTAGTGAAAACGTTTTTCCTAATATCCAACCTAAACCTCCCCCACTGCAACTTGAGACCATTACTCCTTGTTCTGTCATCAGGTACCACTGAGAACAGTCTAGATCCATCCTCTTTTGAACCCCCTTTCAGGTAGTTGAAGGCAGCTATCAAATCCCCCCCCATTCTTCTCTTCTTCAGACTAAACAATCCCAGTTCCCTCAGCTTCTCATAAGTCATGTGCTCCAGCCCCCTAATCATTTTTGTTGCCCTCCGCTGGACTCTTTCCAATTTGTCCACATCTTTCTTGTAGTGTGGGGCCCAAAACTGGACACAGTACTCCAGATGAGGCCTCACCAATGTCGAATAGAGGGGATCAATCACGTCCCTTGATCTGCTGGCAATGCCCCTACTAATATAGCCCAAAATGCCATTAGCCTTCTTGGCAACAAGGGCACACAGTTGACTCATATCCAGCTTCTCGTCCACTGTAACCCCTAGGTCGTTTTCTGCAGAACTGCTTCCTAGCCGTTCGGTCCCTAGTCTGTAACAGTGCATGGGATTCTTCCGTCCTAAGTGCAGGACTCTGCACTTGTCCTTGTTGAACCTCATCAGGTTTCATTTGGCCCAATCCTCTAATTTGTCTAGGTCCCTCTGTATCCTATCCCTACCCTCCAGCGTATCTACCACTCCTCCCAGTTTAGTGTCATTTGCAAACTTACTGAGAGTGCGGTCCACGCCATCCTCCAGATCATTAATGAAGATATTGAACAAAACCAGCCCCAGAACTGACCCTTGGGGCACTCCGCTTGAAACCGGCTGCCAACTAGACGTGGAGCCGTTGATCACTACCCGTTGAGATCGACGATCTAGCCAGCTTTCTATCCACCTTATAGTCTATCCACCTTTGGTCCATTTCTAGCTTTCTATCCACCTCTAGTCCATTCATCCAGCCCATACTTCTTTAACTTGCTGACAAGAATACTGTGGGAGACTGTATCAAAAGCTTTGCTAAAGTCAAGGAATAACACATCCACTGCTTTCCCCTCATCCACAGACCCAGTTATCTCCTCATAGAAGGCAATAAGGTTAGTCAGGCATGACTTGCCCTTGGTGAATCCATGCTGACTGTTCCTGATCACTTTCCTCTCCTCTAAGTGCTTCAGAATTGGTTCCTTGAGGACCTGCTCCATGATTTTTCCAGAGACTGAGGTGAGGCTAACTGGCCTATAGTTCCCCGGATCCTCCTCCTTCCCTTTTTTAAAGATGGGCAATACATTAGCCTTTTTCCAGTCATCCGGGACCTCCCCCAATCACCATGAGTTTTCAAAGATAATGCCAGCAATGCCCCTCTGCCATGTACATTGGCCAAACCAGGCAGTCTCTGCGTAAAAGAATAAATGGACACAAATCAGATGTCAAGAATTATAACATTCAAAAACCAGTTGGGGAACACTTCAATCTCCCATGTCACTTGATTAGACCTAAAAGTCGTAATATTACAACAAAAAAACTTCAAAAACAGACTCCAATGAGAGACTGCTGAGTTGGAATTAATTTGCAAATTGGACACCATTAAATTAGGCTTGAATAAAGACTGGGAGTGGATGGGTCATTACACAAAGTAAAACTATTACCCCATGTTTATTTTTCCCCCCTATGGTTCCTCACACCTTCTTGTCAACTGCTGGAAATGGTCCATTTTGATTACCACTACAAAAAGTTTTTTTTTTTTTTTTTTCTCTCCTGCTGGTAATAGCTCACCTTAACTGATCACTCTCGTTATAGTGCAAAGGTCAGCAACGTTCGGCACGCGGCTCACCAGGGTAAGCACCCTGGTGGGCCGGGCCAGTTTTATTTACCTGCTGATATTGCAGGTTCGGCCGATCGCGGCCCCCACTGGCCGCGATTCGCTGTCCCGGGCCAATGGGGGCGGCAAGAAGCCGCGGCCAGTACATCGCTCGCCCGTGCCGCTTCTCGCCACCCCCATTGGCCTGGGATGGCGAACCGCGGCCAGTGGGGGCCGGGATCGGCCGAACCTGCCATGTCAGCAGGTAAATAAAACTTGCCCGGCCCGCCAGGGTATTTACCCTGGTGAGCCGCGTGCTGAACGTTGCCGACCCCTGTTATATGGTATGGTAACACCCATTGTTTCATGTGCTCAGTGTGTGTGTGTGTGTGTGTATATCTTCCTACTGTATTTTCCACTGAATGCATCTGATGAAGTGGGTTTTTGTCCACAAAAGCTTATGCTCAAATACATTTGTTAGTCTCTAAGGTGCCACAAGTACTCCTGTCCTTTTTGCGGATACTGACTAACATGGCTGCTACTCTGAAACCAGAAAAGACTAGTCACCCGTCTGCTGTTAGCAACAGGTCAGAGGACAGCATTGGGTCTTTTCACCCCTATCCTTGAACAATGGGAAGGGCACTGTGTAGGAATTCCTTTTCCTGGTGTCCCTTTGTTCTTCTGTTCTCCCCTGGCTTCTCTAGGTCTACCCTGTGGGTGTTTCCCTTTTTCTCTCTCCTGCTGCGCTATTGGGTGACCCCTCCCCCCATATTCTCTCTCCCCTTGGAGTCCTCATTTCTCCTTATCTTCTCCTAACCCCAGGATCTGAAAGCTGAATTGCTCAATGTTTGTACAGAGGCTAACTGAATGGGAGTCCTGGTCCATAGCCGGGGCTCCTAATTACTATGGTAATACAAATAATAATAATGGTGATAAGTTAACCATCATCAGGTTATGAGTTCTCACTTGACAGAGAAGACTGTTCAGCTGTGGCCATCTGTATATGCATTACTGTTTACTATCACACAGTGGCAGTATAAGAACTCAAAAGAGATGTCTCTAATGCAAATCAAATACCATGTAGGGCAAAGTAACTGGAGCCGTAGTGCAGCACCTTCCGTTATGGCATGTGCTGCACAGAAAACCTGAGAATTGTGCATGTTTTCTCAAGAATATGCAGATCTTTTGCTATTTTCACCAGTGAGCTGAATTTTTCACAATGTAAAATAAGCAAATGCCACACCGAGGCCTGCTGTGCACTACAAAGTGAGGCTGACATAAGTCACCTTGTATTAACCTGTTGGTACATTTGTAAAATTTGTCTCCAGACGATGTAAGCACACTGTCACCGCATGGTTAATCAGCTGAGGTCAACAAAGTGCAAGAGTATATATCTCATGACCAGTGTTGACCCTAAGTGTCCTCCAGAGGTTGTCCCACAATGCACTTTTCCCTGTGACAGTGACCAGTTTGGTCACAGTTATAAACTCCACTGCCCATGGGCTATGGAGACTGGAAACTACATCCCTCAGCATATTTTTGAAATGTCTTTTCCTGATTGCCAGCCTTGGTGAATATGCCCCGCAGCTCTCCCTTTTTATGTGCAACTGCCCAACCAACCACGCCAGCTCCACACTCAGAGAGGAACTAGATGCGCTCCTGCTTGGACTAGACAGGGTATTGCATCTCCTGGGCCTGTGGGATGAAAATACTGTGCAAGCCCAGCTATGGGCCAGTTGTAGAAATGTGAATGAACATCTATGAAAAGGTTGTGCAGGGGATGCAGGCAAAAGGGTATGACAGGGATCAGCAGCAGTGCTGTGTGAAAGTGAAGGAATTGTGCCAGGCATACTACAAGGCCAGGGAGGCCAATAATTGATCTGGTGCTGAGCCACAGACCTGTCACTATTACAATCAATTGCATGCCACATTTGGCAGAGACCCCACAAGTACCCCATAGACTACCATGGGTACTTTGGAGGAGCCTGAGACAAAGACCCCTGCCATGAACAGTGAGGGGGAAGAGATTCAGCGGTGGGACCCAGTCATGCCGCAAGCCAGGGTCTCCACCACAGTCTAGCCAGTCCTGCCAGCTGAGCATGGACTAATCCAATGAAGGGAGGGGACCTTGGGTGAGTGTATGCAATGTTTAAATGTAAAGATGGTGCCTGAGTTAACAAGACACAGACATAGATTTTTCATCAACTTTTGTTTTACTTGTATGAGAAGAGGTAGCAGTACAACAAAGAGGTAGAGTTGGTAGCTGCTTTTCATTCCCCTGTTGGGTTAGGTGGGGCATGAAGAGCAGTTTATCTGTGTAATCTCTTGAGAGATCTTGGTGCAACTTTCACACCGATATTCTGCAATCTACTCCTGAAGGTTTCTAGGAACTGCAGCCTCATTTCTTCCTCTGTGGTAAGACACTTTCCCACGCCACTCTGCAATGAGTTCAGCTGGCACCACTAGGGTTACCATACGTCCGGTTTTTCCCGGACATGGCCGGCTTTTCGGCAATCAAACCCCCGTCCGGGGGGAATTGCCAAAAAGCCAAACATGTTCGGGAAAATGTCGGCCGGGCACTTCCCCTCCCGCGGCTGCTCTGCTCCTCCCTGGACTCTTCGGCTCTGTTTAAGAGCCGAGCTGCCCGAGCGCTATGGGCTTCAGGCAGCCCCCTTGCCTCTGGACCCCAGACGCCGGCCGGGCACTTCCCCTCCCGGGCTCCGG